>NC_052360.1:59569024-59641128 GCF_009727055.1 Benincasa hispida | reverse complement strand
ATCCTTTAAAATTCAAAATGCGTTGAGGAATTTGTTGTCAAATTCAAACTTTCTGTCTGCCTCTAGTAATGCACTCAATGGTCTTGCTATCTTAGAAAAGTCTTTAACGAATCGTCTCTAGAATCCAACATGCCCCAGGAAGCTTCATATTGCCTTCACGTTGGTTAGAAGTGGAAGCTTTTCAATTGCGCCAATTTTTGCTTTGTCCACCTCCAACCCTTCTCTAGAGACCTTGTGCCCTAACACTATACCCTCTGTCATCGTGAAGTGACATTTTTCCCAATTAAGCACTAGGTTTGTCTCTTCACATCTTTTTAGTATTTTCTCCAAATTGGCCAGGCAGACTTCATAAGTGTTCCCATAAATGGAGAAGTCATCCATAAATATTTCTACTGAGTCCTCGAGAAAATCTGAAAAGATTTCCATCATGCACCTCTGGAACGTGCTTGGCGCATTGCAGAGGTCGAACGGCATGCAGCAGAAAGCAAATGTTCCATATGGGTAGGTGAATGTGGTCTTGTCTTGGTCTTTAGGAGCTATCATGATTTGATTGTACCCAACATATCCATCCAAAAAGCAGTAAAAATCATTCCCAGCTAGTCTGTCCAGCATTTGATCAATGAATGGCAAAGGGAAATGATCTTTCTTTGTGGCCGCATTCAGTTTGTGGTAGTCCATACATATGCGTCATCTAGTGATGGTTCTTTGCGGTATTAATTCATTGTTCTCATTGGGGACTACCGTCATTCCTCCCTTCTTAGGCACACGTTGCACGGGGCTGACCCACGTGCTATCTGCAATGGGATAGATAATGCCCACATCCAGCCATTTGACAATCTCTTTTTTTACGACCTCTTTCATCGCAGGGTTAAGTCTGCGTTGATTTTCAATGGTTGCTTTGTGGTCATTCTCAAGACGAATGTGGTGCATGCAGTACATGGGACTAATTCCTCTGATATCAGCGAGCGTCTAGTCGATTGCTTGCACATGCTTTTTGAGAATGCTCATCAACTCATTCTTTTGATCTGCGTTAAGTGCGAAGAAAATTATCACTGGCAGCTTCTCATTCTGCCCCAGGAATGCGTACTTCAGATGTGTTTGTAGGGTTTTTAGTTCAAGGGTTGGTGGCTCTACAAGAAAAGGTTGCGTTATTTTTCTTTCTTCCTTTGGCTCTTCTTCATTTCTTCTTCAATCAAATTCACGTCATCTTCCGAATCTAGCAGGACTTTCTAATCAGGAAATTTCATGGCACGAATTATATTAAATTTGAGCTTTTGTCCATTTATGCTCAAAGTGATCTCGCCCTTGTGCACATCAATTTGAGCACGACCTGTTGATAGGAAAGGTTGCCCCAAAATGATGGGCACATCTTTATCGGCCTCATAATCCAGGATGATGAAGTCAGCTGGCAAACTAAATTTATCAATCGTGATCAGCACGTCCTTCACCTTACCCTCTGGATGAACCAGAGATCTGTCGAATAGTTGAAGAGTCACAGAGGTGGGCACAAGTTGCCTCACATTTAGTTGTCTAAAAATTGATAGCGGCATTAAATTTATGTTGGCCCCCAAGTCACATAGAGCTTGCCCAATATAGAGTCCTCCTATGGAGCAAGGAATAGTGAAGCTCCCAGGATCGCTCATCTTCGATGGGATAATAGATTTGGAACTTTGCGCTAATACTACGGTGGCAAATTTTCCAGCACCTCTTTTCTTGGTTACCATGTCCTTCAGAAACTTGGCATAGGTATGCATTTTCTCAATCGCTTCACTCAAAGGAATGTTAACATGTAATTGCTTTAACATAGATAGGAAGCATTGGTACTATACCTCTTCGTTTTTCTTCTTCTTTAGCCTCTGAGGGAAAGGTGGTAATTGGACTTTCACGGTTCCTGTTTCATTTGTCTTTGAGGTTGATGCAACCTCAGGTTCTACTGCTTCATTTTCTTCTTCTTCTTCTTGTGTTACCACAATTGCAGGTTCAGCTGCGATGGAGGTTGATCTGTTTTGCTCCTTCTTTTCTCCCTCCACAATCTCTCCACTGCGCAATGTCACAACCTGACATTTCTCCTTACCTGAACTCCCTGGGTTGCGTGGAAGCTCGGTTGAACTTGGCAGCACCCCTTGGGTCTACTTTTGAGCTCATTTGCAATCTGGCCATTTGCAACTCAAGGTTGCGAATGGACGTAGCCTGACTTTGAAGCACCGTCTCATTTTTCTCTATATATTGTTTCAATAGGCCTTCTAGGGAAGAAGATTGTGGTGGTTGTTGTGAGCTGCTTGCTTGGTTGCTCTGTTGACCGTTGCTGTGTTGAAAGAACCCTAGTGGCCCTTCTTTTTGTGTCACAGATGGAAAGTTTTGTTGTGGATTCTTCCAAGCAAAGTTTGGGTAGTTTTTCCACTCGGGGTTGTAAGTGTTGGAAAAAGGGTTATTCTTTACAAAATATACAGACTGTGGGTTTTGTGGACAATCTTCCATCGCATGCCCATCACCGCAAGTCGCACACTTTACGATATTTTGACTTATTACGTTGATTTTCCCATCTTGCGGTGTTGGGCTGCTGATTGTCATTCCTTAAATCAAATTCATCATTGCTGTCATTTGGTTCTGCAGTGAAACAATAGCACCGTTATTTGTGTTAGAATCTTTGAGTCTTAATCTCTGGTCGTTCTCCCTCCAGTCTTCATAATTGCTTGAAAGAGATTGTGACTCCGACGATATTTTCGCCTCATCAATAAGTCTTGTCAAGGTAGACCACCAGCATGCGCTGTCACAATTGCAGCGGTCTGCGAGGCAGGATTCAAACCGTGGTAGAAAATTTCCTCTTCTGAAGGAAGTCTAGCAGCCCATTATGTGGCAATCTCGGACCAACACTTTTAAACCTCGCCCAGGCATAGCTGAGCGATTATCCACGTCTTGTTTAAAATTAGTAATAATCTTTCTTGTCGCTTGCGTTCTCTGTAGGTGGAAAATACTTCTTCATAAACTTCTCCACCACCTGCTCCCAAAAAGTGATCTTCTTGGTTCGAGCGAATAAGCCCATTTCTAGGCCTGATCACAGAGAAAATGGAAAAAACGTTAGTGCTTCGGAACCTCCTTGAGCGAGAGATGTCAGGGAGCACACAAAGTATTGCAGATTTCAAATAGAATTTCGGAGGTGCGTGACTATAGAGGAGCGCAACTTAGCGAATTCTAGGCGAGCGGCGCCCGATGCGATTTCACACTATACAATTTGCTGCGGCAATCGATCCACGCACACCTTCCTCCAAATTGACCTGCAACCTGGATCATCTGCCAGCATCACCGTTTTCATTTCAAATCTACTTTCTTCTAGGGCATGCCTCATGATTCCCAAGAGAGAAATCATAAAGGTTTGGCGATGCATAGTCCCTAATGGGCTTATTCCGTCTAAGGCAAGCCTCATTGTTGTTGTTTGGTGCTTCATTCCTAGGCTGCTCCGCATCTATTCTTTATCGGATTGTGGTTGCTATTGGCGGTTCCTCAGTCTCCTCCTAAAATCCTCTCATCTCTGGGTCATAATTTGCCAGAGATTGAGAGTCCTACAAAGAAATAAAAAAAAAACTACCATTAACAACTATTTTTGTTCGAAGTCCTGGCAACGGTACCAAAACTTGAATGCGTTATTTTATTGAATGGAAATATCAATGATATGCGTTGATGAAATTACATTGTGCACTCAAGTTTCCCAAGCGGAATCCAAGTGTAAATTCCTCTGAGTTTCCTGGTAAGTCCAGGGTCGATCATAGGGACTTGTGAAAATAGTTTGCGTTGATAATTTTCTTATGAAAACTTTGCAGTAACCGGTAACTAAATAAGGTGGTTGGTTTGTTGTTGCATTAATGAAAATAATAATAAATGTGGCAAAGTTCCGAAAAGAGTTGGCAACGGGAAATACGATGAATATGCGGTGAATGGGTTGAGAAGGGTTTCGACTAACACTCCTAGGTTGCGTTCATGCCTTGGGATCATGCAACATGCATACAATAGTAAACCACCTCTCGGCGTGAATGCCACGGCTTCTAAGGCTAGAACGCATGCGATAAAATATGCGTATAAGTCTACAGGGTTTACACATAAACCTCTATTTCTATTTATGCGATGCCAACTGACATTCACACAAATATGCGACCGCATATATCATTCCTATTTCTAGGATGCATGTGATGCAAGTTGACAAACAGAGTTTATCTCTAAGTCCCCATTTCTTGTTTAACGGCAGGCCTAATCTTGCTCTTTCAAATTAGATTCTAACCTAGCTCTCTCGAGACATTAGGTTCTTTCTTTAGATTCTCTCTCGAGTAACTCTAAAAAGACAATCGCAAGCAATGAACTTCCTAGATCATGTTGGCTTAGTTCCTCTCAACCCATTCAACTAGTTTAGCTACTCATGCGTATTAAGAGAGTGAGCAGATGTAGAATTATAACTTCCATTGAACAAATAAAAGATGAAGTACAGAATGACAATGCAAGTATAGTAAAGAGCCTAGAGCAATTTCTTGCCACCAGGTGTTACACTGTTCTACTCGTGCTCTAAAGATATTCTCGCTTTCGCGAGAGTCAACCCGCTCTCTGCTCTTACGCCCCAAGGTTCTCTCTCGAGCCGCCTTGGACGATCTCCGATGTCACCACTCTTCTCTAGGTCTGTCGTGTAATGAAAAAGAAAACTATAAACAAAGGCGTGAACTTATAAAGTGATGGAGTAATCGACTGCTTAACCCCTTCTCTAAAGAATGCACTTGGTATTTATAGGGCATCGAAGGTGAAAGGCGGCTTCTCTCTCCTAGCTGTACAGATGAGACTGCTTTAATTCCTGACTGATGCACTGGATAATTGTCACCGATAAAGTTGGATGTACTTTGTGACCGTTATCGGCTGTCAACTTAATTTGGATTCGACTACTGTCAGCTTTTTATCCCATCGATCTTAATTTTCCTTTCGTTCGGATGCACCACCTTGTTCGGGTGATTCTTCTTGGGTGACTATTTGCAAGCACGATCAACGCAAAGTATTGCGGTGAAGTTGCGCTCGACCATGGATTCCTATGATCGTAATCTCTACAATGCGTTAATGCATATTCGGCACACACAAAAAAACAAAAAATCAATAGTTCCAATGCACTGACGCACGCGACTGCAATATTATAGATTTTATGCTTAATGAACGCAATTTATCATTTTTTTCATCAATGCAATCCAACATTGTTTAATAACTTAGCACTATGATAACGTGCATTTCTGCCCGTTATCACTTAGCCTACTCAATTAGAATCCTAGTCGGTAGTCCATAAAATCTTAATTAAAGGAAAAGTGAGAATCCTCAACTAATCTATCAATTAATAGGCATTAAGATTCAAGGCAAAGCTAAGCCAAATAATTTATTTCCATCGTCTAACCAATTAATTGAGCGAGAGTTATCTAAGTTAGAAAGTAAATGCTTGCTAAATGGAATCCCAATTTAACACAACAAACTTACTTAACCCTTGCTTCTAAGTGACGACTACCTAACGACTACAAATTAAGGCCAATCAAAGCAATCAATTATATATGCATAGCTAATTTGTGAAATTATCCTATACAAGACAATTGAAGAATAAGCACAAGATAAATTCTCATAAATTCACAGAATTACATAGCAAAGTCTCAAGAATCGAATTGAAACTAAATTAAACTACTAAGTCCTTACCCTTTAGCCACAAAACATCTTCAAAATCGATAAATATTAAAAAGGGGAGGAATTATTATAGAATTCTAGGCAAAATGAGGCTAAAAATGAGCTGGAATAGGGTGGCGGCGCTCAAATTCGAGTGTGAGTGTTGTGATATAATTGGCTAACCCAAATGACCTTTTTATAGAATTGCCACAGTGTGGAAATGCTAGAAAGAGCATTGCAAAGCTGTGGTGCAATTGTGTTGAGCGTCAGGCGAGCATCACAACGCTGCCTTGACGCTTGCTTGCATGCTCGCTAAGGTTGATCGTGCGTAAAACTATGTAGCATCGAATGCTCTGGGGGAGCATTGTAACACTACTTATTCACGCTAAGGCTGATCGACCGTGAAACTACATAACGTTGAACATTCTGGGAGAGTGTTGCAAAGCTGCTTATTCTGTCCAAGAGCGTTGAAGTGTAGCTTGAGCGAGTGGTGCAACGGTGGCGTTGTGACATCATCGAAGCATTGCAATGCTTGGAGCAGCGTTGCAACACTGCCCTGCATCTGAGCATTCTGTCTTCTAGCGTTGACCTAGCATTGGACTGAAGCATACAAAGAGTGTTGCGACGCTCAGTAAGGCAGAATTCTTCATTCCTTCTTCATTTGTTCTATTTGGCTCCTAACTTCATTATTTTAACGCCTTTTTGTCCAAAACGCTTAATTTGACTGCTTGTGCACTCGAGTCCTACAAAATAATTAATTTAACCAAATTAAGTAGCTAAACAACCCCGAGTTAAGTAGAAGAAAATAACACATTTTCGGTGCTATCAAACACCCCCAACTTAATTCTTGATCGTCCTCGAGCAAGTTAAAACAAGCAATCATGCAAAAATAATCAGTTTGTCAAACTAGAATGTTCCTTACTAAAGCCTCAACGGTCAACTAGAATCAAATTCACAATCAATTAGGTATTCAAAAAGCATTCTCAAGAATAGTTTGAAATTTCGTTTTAAGATTTGTTATGCATGTTCAAGCTCAAAATTATTGATTTTGAACAAGAGGGAGCCCGGAATGGCCTTATGAATCTTCCATTTGTTTTCCCTTACACTGGCTCTAAGGTTCCGGAATTAGTTTTCCTAAATTCAAAGTGGTAATGACATCACAATGTTCGGTCAAAATCTAATCATCCATCACCCTTACTGCATGCTTTTTCTTCTCTTTTTTTTTAAAAAAAAAAAAAAAAACACACAAAAGGGAAACTTAATCTAGGAAACCAACTTTCGTTTTGGCTTGCCCGCACGGGTGTCATGCGAGTCATCCAACTACGGGCCAATTTCCCTTCAAAAGTGCCTAAGCTTACTTATTCCTCTAGGATACTTTAGCTCAGAGGGAAACCACGGATGTCATGGCCGCCCCAGGTTAATCATACCCTTGAAGAAGAGGAGTAGACACCTATACATGCAGATATGAAAATTCTCTTTTTTTTTTTTTACTAAGCGACAATGATATCAATTGACTACATCTCAAAGCATGCATTACTAAATTGAACCGTGGAAAGACTAATTTCTATAACCAAGGCCTATCAGAGTGACAACAAACTTATGGTCTCATAATTCAATTCTAAGCAAGCATACAAGGTCAAGATAGATATGCAAAGGGCTTGGAGATGTAATAAAAAAAATTAAGCAGAATTTTCAAAAAAAATCTTGAAAATTATGAATCCTTTCATCCAACCTATTCTAATGCAAAAACGATTCATATGAGTGTGTCACAAACTAGTCATCGTAAGGAACAAAACAGCAAGACAAACTACAATCAAGCAAAAATATAAAAAAAAGATCAACCTAAAAATCCAAACACCCCACCCCCAACTTTTAAAACACACATTATCCCTAATGTGATTAAAATAAAGCATAGGGGATTAGAATACTTTCCTAAACAATGGAGTGAAGGAAGGATGTCAGACACTCGAATCAACTCTTTTCCACTAAAAATCCTAGCAAAACAAGAATGATAGAAAGAATTAGGCTTAACAAAAATAAAAATAAAAAAATACTGAATTGAAATCTAAACTAAGAAAAACAAGTAAATTTAAAGTTTGGTTGCCTTCAGGAAGCACAAATATTTATGGCCGGTTACTCGACCGTGATGGCTTGTTTGTAGATGTAGACTGGTGAGTCCAACCGGTAGGCGATGCCAAAGCAATCCAAAGACTCGACATCATGGAAGACCTTCAACCTGTGCCCATTTACTTTTAGAACTTTTCCTGTCTCCAGATTAACAATGTCTACTGCACCATAAGGATAAACGTGAGAAACACCAAATGGACCAAGCCACTTGGATCGGAGTTTACCATGCATAAACTTCAACCAAGAGTTGTATAGAATTATCTTTTGCCAAACCTGAAACTCCTTGGGTGCAATCATCCTGTCATGAAAATCTTTTGCCCTTTTCTTATAAATCAGAGAATTGTCAAAACATTCTAACCTAAGCTCTTCCAACTCTTGAAGCTGTAAAAGTCTGGCCTCTTCAACTGCTTCTAAATCCCAGTTGCACTTCTTGATTGTCCAATATGCCTTATGTTGGATCTCAACTAGAAGATGGCAAGCTTTTCCATAGACCATCCTGTAGGGAGACATCCTAATAGGAGTCTTGAAGGTCGACCTGTAAGCCCACAAAGCATCATGTTGCACATCATACTTCTTCAACAAGGAAGCAATGACTCGATTGCAAAAGTATGATCCTTGGTCACTAATGATTGCCTTAGGGAAGCCAAACCTACAACAACTTTAGTATCATCAGTAATAGTGGCCTTTGCTTCCACCCATTTGGAAACATAGTCCACGGCCAATAAAATGTACTTGAACCCACAAGAAGAAGGAAAAGGTCCCATAAAGTCAATCCCTCATACATAAAATACCTCACAAAAAATTTCGTTCCTACGGGACAAACCTTCAGACTGTTGACAACATTTGCAAGTCTTACAAACAAAGTATGCGTCCCTAAATAAAGTATCCCAATATAAACCTGAATCTAAAACCTTTTTAGCAGTTCTCTTGAGACTGAAGTGTCCACCACATGCATGCTTATGACAGAATTTTAGAATAGAAAAGAACTCATCATTAGGGATACACCTCCTAACTACCTGATCAGCACAAAATTTCCAAAGAATAGGGTCCTTTTAGACATAATACTTTGACTCACTTTTTATTTTGTCTTGTCTATGCCTATTCATTCCATAAGAGAACTCACCAGTGGTCAAGTAATTCACAATGTCAGCATACTAGAGAGTCATATAAATATCGTCTGCCTGCATCAATGCGTGGTCCAGGAAGTCTCCATCAGAACTGAGATAACCTCCATCAACTGCAATCCTAATCAGGTGATCGACGACATCATTTTCACATCCCTTCCTATCCTAAAATTTCAGGTTAAACTCCTAGAAGAGAAGAACACACCTCAACAATCTAGGCTTGGACTCCTTCTTGGATATTAGATAGCGCAAAGCTACATGATAAGAAAAAAAACTACTTCAAATCCAATAATATAAGAGCGAAATTTCTCAAGAGAAAAAATAATAGCCAAAAACTCATTTTCTGTCATGGTGTAGCTGCACTGAGCTGAGTTGAGGGTCTTTGAAGCATAGTAGATCAATCTTCTACCCCAAAACCACTCCTACAGCATGGTCGCTCGCGTCGTATATGATGTCGAAGGGAATATCCGAATGAGGAGCTTGAATGACCGGAGTACATGACAGGCCGTTTTTCAGTACATCAAAACTTTTCGTGCATTCATCATTAAAATCAAAGGTCACATCCTTTTGAAGAAGATAGATCATCGGCTGAGCAATCTTACTAAAGTCTCAGATAAACCTGTGATAGAAACCTGCATGACCAAGAAACGAACGAACCTCCCTTACATTTTTCGGGTAAGGGAGCTTTAAAATAACATAAATCTTGGTAGGATCTACTTCTATGACATGTTCAGATACAATATGCCCTAATACAATGCCACGTGAGGCCATAAAACGACACTTTTCAAAATTCAGTACCAGGTTAGACACAATGCATCACTCTAGCACCCTAGATAAATTAGACAAGCAATTAGCAAACGAGTCTCCATAGACATAAAGTCATCCATAAGTACCTCCATACATTTCTCAATAAATTCAGAAAATATGCTCATCATGCATCACCGAAAAGTGCCAAGAGCATTACATAGTCTAAATAGCATTCTTTTGAAAGTGAAGGTACCATAAGGACGTGTAAAGGTCATCTTCTATTGGTCCTCTTGGTTAATTGGGATCTGATGGAAACCCGAAAAACCATCAAGGAAATAGAAGAAAGGCTTATCAGCTAACCTTTCAAGCATCTAGTCAATAAAGGAAATGGGAAAGTGGTCCTTTCTAGTTACAACATTTAATTTTCTAAAATCAATACATATTCTCCACTCATTCTGAACTCTAACAAGAAATAGACTACCCTCATCATTTTTCACCATAGTAATACCTATTTTCTTAGGCACTACATGAATGGGGCTAACCCATTCACTATCAGAAATAGGATAGATAATACCTACATCTAAGAGTTTGAAGACCTCTTTCATCACAACTTCTTTCAGGACAGGATTCAAATGTTGTTGGGGCTGCCGACAAGGCTTAGCTCCATCTTCCAAAGAAATTCTATGCATGCACACAGCAGGGCTAATACCTTTTATGTCGGCCAACGTCCAGGCCAGCTTGTATTTCCACAAGACTTCTACCAGTTGTTTCTCTTGCTCCTCAGTCAGGTTCTTTGAAATGATTATAGGCAAGGTCTTAGCTTCCCCCAGATAGACGTACTTAAGATGGTCTGGAAGCTCCTTCAACTCCACCTTAGGTGTCTGCAAAACAAAAGGAAGCACCTTGTCAGAAGATTCATCATCAGAATAAGAGGGCATACCTATCGGCTCTGTTATAGACAAAGCGGCAAGCTGTCCAAGGGAAATCAAATCTCTTGAGTCATCCTCATCATCTTCATAGATGTCCCATATAACCTCCTACCCAAAAGAGTCGAACACATCAATCTGGCACAAAGATTGGACCTGTCTTATGGTGGAAGATTTCATAGCATTGAAAATATTAAATTTAACCAACTCACCATCGAACTCAACAGACAAGGTGCCCTCATCCACATCAATCTTAGTCTTGGTCGTCTTCTTAAAAGGCTGGCCAAGAAAGATTGATGCAAATGAGGTAGATGTGGGCTCTACCATCTTAATAACATAAAAGTTAGCAGAGAAAAGCAATTCATTAACCTGAACTAGGAAATCCTCTCTGACTCCTAAAGGGTGAATAAAAGACCTATCAGCTAATTGAATTACAACTCCAATTTCAGTCAGGTCTTTTTAATTTCAATTCTTGATAAATTGAATAAGGCATAACATTTATGGATGCACCAAAATCTAGCATGGACCTATCAATTTTCTTTTTACCTATAATACAAGGGAGAGAAAACATACCTGGATTATTTTGTTTTTAGGCAAATTTTTCTGAAGGATCGCGGAGATAGATTGACTTACCACCATTCTCTCCTCTTTTTTTTTTGCTTGTCTCTTCCTCGTGCAAAGCTCTTTAAGGAATTTGGTGTATTTAGGAATCTACTTGACTGCATCGAGGAGAGGAATATTAATCTCTACCCTTCTGAACATCTCCAGAAGCTCCTTGTCCTTGTCTACCATCGGTTCTTTTGGCCTCGTAAACCTGGAAGGAAAAGGCGCTTTAGGCACATAAGCATCTAAAAGAGGATGAGGGTGAGAATTAATATACTCCCTATTTCTTTTCTGGTGGTATGACTGTTGGATTTGAAAAAGTAGTTTTTGGGTTTTCCAATTCTGGCTCTTTCACTAACTCAGTAGGTGGCTCCAACTCCTTGCCACTCCTCAGCGTAATTGTGCTTACATTTTCTCTAAGATTAGACTCTAGCTGGGATGGGAGTTTGCCAGACTGTCTCTCCAATTTACTCATAGAAGTGGCTAGTTGAGAAACTTGGGTCCCCAAAGCTTCAATGGCATTCTTTGCATTCTGCTGAAAATCTTTATATCCTGCTGAAATTTAAAAGAGTTGTCAGTAATACTTTTAACAATAGCTTCTAAGGACATACCTGAACCAGACGGAGCTCCATGACTAGGCTAAGCCTGCTCGTTCTATCCTCCCCATTTGAAGTTTGGGTGATCCCTCTACCCAAGATTGTAAGTCTAACTGAA
The DNA here is from genome assembly GCF_009727055.1 of Benincasa hispida. Lineage (NCBI taxonomy): Eukaryota > Viridiplantae > Streptophyta > Magnoliopsida > Cucurbitales > Cucurbitaceae > Benincasa > Benincasa hispida. The sequence goes on along the minus strand of NC_052360.1, from coordinate 59,629,217 downwards.
TGGGTCCCGCCTTCTGTTCTACCCACTGAAATTATAGCTTCCAACTGCATTCACCTCGGGTATTGCTCCTTGTAGAGCACTTGGGCAAACGTCAGTTGTATGGCCAGCTCCATGACACATCTGGCAAACAATAGTGGGCTGTCCAATTTCCACCTTTGCCAGTTGTTTCACAACATAAACTAGGTCAGATATTTCTTTCTTAAGTTCACTTACCTCGTTGGTGGACTTAACACTGATTGCAACTCTAGTTCCAAATTGTTCATAATTTGTTGCCATAGTAGCTATCAGGTTCATTGCCTCAGACGGTATTTTATTGACTAAGGCTCCTCCTGCAACTGCATCTATGCTGCTTTTGTCAGTCTACATCAGTCCCTTGTAAAAGTACTGAATCAATAACTGGTCTGAGATCTGATAGTGTGGAAACTTGGAATATGTCTTTTTGAATCGTTCCCAATACTCATGAAGGGTCTCCCCATATAATGTTGTATATTTCCTTTCTGATACTAGCAGGTCGAGATGCTAGGAAGAAATTTTCTAAGAACTGCCTCTACAACTCTTCCCAGGATGTGATGCTCTCAGGCAGAAGAATGTAGAGTCATTCCTTGGCATCTTCTTTCAACGAAAAGAGGAATGCTCTTCATGTTTATCTACTCTTAGGTCACCCAATTTGGTCTCATCCCATTGCACACCATATAGAATTCCTTCAAGTGTTTGTGCAGGTTCTCACCCTGTAAACCAGAAAATGCAGGAAGTAAGTGAATTAAGCCAAATTTAAGCTCGAAGTTACCTGTCATTTCATGATAGGCAATGCACAGTGGCTGTTGAGTGAAGTCTGGTGTTGCAAACTCCTTGATAGTCTTTTCTCGTTCAGTCATTATTGGTAAATTCTCAAGAACTCTCTCTTCTCCAGATGCGTCTTCAACACGAATGTCTCTGACAAACGCAGCTTGCTGTCTCCTCTCTCTTCTGATTTTTCGATCCTCCCTAGAAATTTCTGCAAAATACAACTGTCTATGGCCCTTGGGAGTGTGGGTCATGCACCAAAAGAAAAAATCGATTAGCAAGGAAAACACTATAAGTCTCAAAATTCAAGAAACTCGTTGGCTCCCCGGCAACGGCACCAATTTGGTAGGTCGTCAAATTCACCATCATCGGTGAACCAATGCTACTTAAATAATATTTATATGCACTGAACTAACTACATATACTAACTAGCAGTACAAGCGGCAAGTCGGGGGTCGAACCACAGAGAGCCGATTTGGATTCCTAAAAAATTCATACTTGTAGGAAGTAACCAGGGGGGTTTGTGAAAATTGTGAATAAAAATTGCAGAAAAAGGAAAAGTGCATGATGTGAAAGAATGTGAAAACTTATCAATTAAGCAAAATACTTAGCTTGGGTAATTCTAGTTTAATTCATTCCTTTTCATTTCTATCACGGACTATTCAAAAAATGCATGAGAAATTCGAATTGCAACTTAGCCTACTTGATTAAAATCCTAACCGGCAATCCGTAAAATCAAGTTAATTAAAGGAAAAGTGAGAATCCCCAACTAATCTATCAATCAATAGGCATTAAGATTCAAGGAAAAGCTAAGCCAAATAATTGATTTCCATTGACTAACTAATTAATTGAGTGAGAATTATCTAAGGTAGAAAGTAAATGCTTGCTAAATGGAATCCCAATTTAACACAACAAACTTACTTAACCCTCGCTTCTAAGTGACGACCACCTAACAATTACAAATTAGGGCAATCAAAGCAATCAATTATACATGCATAGCTAATTTGTCAAATTATCCTATACAAGACAATTGAAGAATAAGCACAAGATCAATTTTCATAAATTCATAATAAATTCACAAAATTACATAACAAAATCTCAAGAATCGAATTGGAACTAAATTAAACTACAAAACCCAAGCTAAGTCCTTACTCTTTAGCCACAAAACATCTTCAAAATCGATACAATGTTCAAAGGGGAAGGAATTATTACAGAATTCTGGGGAAAAGGGAAGCTAAAACCGAGTTGGAACAAGGTGGTGGTGCTCAAAATCGAGTGTAAGAGTTGTGATGTAATCGGCTAACCTAAGTGACCTTTTTATAGAATTGTCGCAGCGTCACAATGCTAGAAAGAGTGTTGCACCACTGTGGCACAATTATGTTGAGTGTCACAGTGCTGCCTTGACGCTTGGTTGCGCGCGCACTAAGGTTAATCGTTCGTAAAACTATGTAGCGTCATAACGCTCTGGGAGAGCGTTGCAACGCTGCCTATTCTGTTTAAGAGCGTTAAAGTGTAGCATTGAGCGAGTGGTGCGACGGTAGCGTTGTGAATCTCAGGAGCGTTGCAATGTTGCCTTGCATCCGAGCATTTTGTCTTCCAATGTTGAGCTAACATTGGACTGAAGCGTATGAAGAGCGTTGCGACGCTCAGAAAGGGGGAATTCTTCATTCCTTCTTCATTTGTTCAATTTGGCTTCTAACTTCATCATTTTAACGCTTTTTTGTCTCGTACGCTTAATTTGACTGCACGCTTGAGTCCTACAAAATAATCAATTTAACCAAATTAAGTAGCTAAACAACCCCGAGTTAAGTAGAAAAAGATAGCACATTTTCGGTGCTATCAAGCTTTAAGCTGCAGGTCCATGAGGTCCCCTCTATAGCTCAACGTGAGTTAATAAGAACCAATTTTTGGATTAATTTGAATTGTTCAAACTAATTGAGAGAATTAATTATATGTGATATAATTAATTTAATCTAATTATATATGATATAATTACTACAATGTATTTGATACATTATAATATAATGTTTATTTGGGAGGAAATAAATATTTGAATATGATTCAAGTATTAATTATATGAATTTGATTCATATAATTAAATTTAATATAAATGGAAAATATATTAAATACAATTGGTGAGAGAATAGAAACTATAGGTTATATTGTATTTTATACAATATAGAAACTATAGGTTATGTGTTATATTTGTTATAACATATAGTTTAATATATATCATATGATAAGGTAGTTATCATAAATATATATTAAACTGGTTTATAAAAATAAATTATTTTATTTTAAAATCATTTTGGGAAGGAGTTGTAACTCCCTCCCCCTCTTTTATCTCTTCTACGTGATAGTGGGGAATGGGAAGTGTTGGTTCTTTCTTCTTCCACTGACTTTCACAAAAACAAATAGAACAGAATAAAGAAAAGATAGAGATATTCTTCCCCATTCTCCTCTTTCTCTCATCTGTAACGACCCGACCCCCTAGGACTCAAGTTAGGTCGTTACTAAACACATGCATGCATGGAACTTAAAACGACATCCTTTTATAGTGAAATAAATGTTAAATAAATGAGGTAAATTCAAAAGACCTTCATTAAATTCAAATATTAAAAACATACGATAGGGTACCCATAAATCATAAATGATAATAATTAGGTTTGAAAAAAAATCTTAATAGTAAGTTTCAAACATCAACACTGAAAGTTCAAAAAAAAATACGAAAAGAAATTTAAATATCATGAGCAGAAGCATAGAACTGGTCCCAATAGCTCGATCACGGATTCCACTTGTCAATCGCTGGTGCATCTCTACCCTTACTTGAAACAACAACATGAGAAAGGATGAGTATTAAATACTCAATAAGTAACCCCACTACTGGGGTTAGGCTAGGCATCTATGTCCTCTAGATGCCTACCTCTGGTGGAACATATAAAATTCTCTAGTCTACATGGGACACATACATACATGAAAAACTTATTTTATCCTACTGTAGTTAAGTATGCCCCACTACCTCTAGTAAGTCCCGTAGGACCCACAACCTCTGGTGAATCCCGAAGGAAAACACCACCCTCTAGTGAATCTCGAAGGAAACATAGCCTGTGATGGATCTTGAAGGAAACCACCACCTCTAGTGAATCCCAAAGGAAACACAACCTCTAGTGAATTCCGAAGAAAACACAACCTCTGGTGAATCCCGAAGGAAACACAATCTCAGGTGAATCCTAAAGGAAATACAACCTCTGGTGAAGGAAACCACCACCTCTAATGAATCCCGAAGGAAACACAATCTCTAGTGAATCCCAAAGGAAATACAACCTCTGGTGGATCCCGAAAGAAACCACCACCTCTAGTAAATCCCAAAGGAAACACAACCTCTAGTGGGCATCTAATTAATCAGTGAAGACACTATCACGATCCGAACATTACAAGTACCATAACATGGTTCTATAACATACATATACATCTCACCATCATGGTTTATAACATACATATGCCTCTATATACATCTCATCATCATGGTTCTATAACATATATATACATCTCGTCGTCCTAGTCCCATAACATACATATACATCTCATCATCCTCAAATTCAGTTGGATCTCCAAGAATAATAATATATTCAGATCATGCTAGCATTCAACCATCTTTATGCGCATCTAGTCTTTTAAACCCTCATGCCAGCAAGGCATACATAAACATCAGACCATCAATCCTCAGTAAATCATAATTATCAATACTTGGCTCTAGTCCTTTCAAACCTCAGTCAATGAAGGCATACATAAATATCATGCTAACTAATAATCCTCAATAAATCATAATTATCATTGTCTAGCACTAGGGCAGTTCCAGTAGTAAGATTACTTATCTCATACTTAAACCCAAAATAACTAATAAGTTTATCTTCTTCTTAGAATGGAATAATCTTGGATCAAACTCCTTATACAAATAAAAAAAATGCTTAACTCCAAACTTTAGTGCTTAGATCCAAAGCATAAAATCATTCTAAAATTCTCCAAATAACTCACCCAAAAGTTTAAGCTTAAGCTGAACTCACTCCCAAACTTTGCAAACAAAGTCACCTAAACATAAACCATTATTAAGGTTCCAAGTCCAAATTTTACAGCAACATCAACCAAAAACAAATGGTTTTGAAACCTCCAAATTTACCAAAGTTAAATAAAAATATTGTTACCCAAGATGTGGTTTGAAATCCAAATCACTTGAAACCATCCAAATCAACACAACGCAAAGCCACCTAATACTGAACCCAAATCTGTTGGACAAATGACGAATGACACAAACATGTGATGAGTATTAACAACTTGAAGCCAAAACTTAACGGGTAACAAAGATCTTCAAGAAAAACTATGGAAACTCACCTAAAGGGACCCAATCTTACACAAATCTTAAGAATCCGGCGAGAGCAAGACAACGACAGTGGCGGCGCCAAAGAAAGGGGGTTGGGTGGCAACAACTCGATGGATGGCGCGACATTTGGAAGACTAACAGCAACTGAATCAGTGAACGGAGGACACCCAGCGTCATGTTGTTGGACGGATGGTTGAGGTCGTGGTTAGATGACACCAACTTCTGCTCAACTCATTCCCTCTATTTATAACTAAAGAGCCCTAATAAACCTAATAGCTAATTACTAATATGCCATCTTAATAACTATATTAATATTCTACTAATAATCCTAATATTACCATAATTAGGGTCTTACAGGATCATGTTTAAGCAATAACCTAAATGGTTTGTAGTATATGGATAAGGTTAGGTGCCTTATCTTGGTGACACTATGGATACGGTCCACTTTGTAATTGTTACAAAAGTTGTAAAGTGTTACAAATGATTTGATCTTAATCGTTCATGTGAAGACATGCGAATACGAGTATCCTATATTAAGAGTTTGTATAAGACCGGACTGCAAAATGATTAATATCCTTTTATAACACCATTGATTGAGGAGATTAACATTTCAAAGGATAATCATAAGTGACTCGACCTTAATCCTGAGTGAGTTATGAACTCTTGTTGGTGAAAGCAGTCCTTAAATTTGTACGGGTGAGAGTGGCTCGACTCACCGACCCAGTAAGTGTACCATTTTGGAGATTTGTCCAAGTAGGGAGCTAGGAACATAACTACATAGTTACTTCTTCCAGTATTTAAGGTAAGTAGATGAATTGCACCCTTAAGTGCTATCTCCGGGTCTTGAACAATAGGACCCTCACTCTCACTGGCCCGATAGGGTTTTGTTTATGGTAGGTCCATAAATAGGTTGTTCATTAGAGGATCAATGAGACTTAAGGAGCTAGATGTAATTACAGGGGTAAAATGGTAATTTTGACCTAGTTGAAATTAGGGGTGATTCGTGAAAGGTCGACTTACTGTTGATTGGTTATATGCATGGATGCAGAAATATTTTTACAGTGTGAAGAGTGCAGTTGTGGGTCTTTAGTGGAGTGACCTATAATCAATGAATGTTGATTAATTTAATTAAAGAATTTAATTAATTAATCTCGTATCATTGGAGCTTCTAATTTGTATGTTGTAGGATTGGTATGGCAACCCTGAGGGGGGTGAATACTATTTAACCAAAATAATTAAAAAAAAATTCTAATGTGGGCCCAATTAAACAAATTCATATACTTTCTAAAAAAATAAGTAATTTAAACAATAGTTTCATACATATACGTTCATTTTAAAAGACCAATAAAGTGACATTAACAAACTAAAACATCCAATTTAATTTTCATAACAAGGTTAATAATATAAATATGCAAAGATAAATTCAAACGACCTAAATAGAAAAATGTGAGCAATTAATTTCAAGAACAAAAATTGCAATTAATTTCAAGCAATAAAATATAATAACAAATTAATTACAAAATTAAATAAGAGAGAGATAGAGAAATTGACACTGAGAATTTTATAGTGGTTCGGCACAACCGACCTACATCTACTTCCCAAGCTTCTCTTGGGTATGTCGCTACAAATTTGACTCTTTTCATGGCTTAGAGTCGAACTGTACAATGTTTCTTTTCTGGGTGTAAGAATAAATCCGATCCTTTCCATGATTGAGGATCAAACCTCAACAGCTTTTTTTCCAGAATCAAGAGCAACTCTTACAATAGTTTAGAAAAATAAATAGCACACTCGAAAAATTCTCTAAAATAGTGGATTGAAAAATTTAGAACTAAATGAATCAATTCTCGCAACATAAAATATCTCTCTTAAAAAGAAGATGAAAAGATGAAAATTGAAGCTTGAAGAGAGAGCATATATGGTGGCTTAATGAGTTATGAATGATTGAAAATAATAAAAATTGTTGCTTAAATTTTGGAGAAGATGAGATTTTTAAAAGGAGAGGAAAGTTGTGAAAACTACATTTAATTTGAGTCATTGGATATTTAGGGTTGAAAGCCCTAATGCAATGGAAGAATACAGGAGCAAACTCCTAATTAAATTAGGATTTATGAAATATCCATACACTGGGAAATTCTAGAAAATTACAAAGACCAACAAAGAAAGTCAGGCTACTATATTAATTCTAATCTAGGGTAAGTATGCATTAAAAATATAGAGAAAGGGGTAGAAATTCTTACTTTCATTGACAACTCAGACAAAATGGCCAATTCTTCCTTTCAAATGAAACCAATACCACCACAAGGCTTCAATCCTATTCTCTGAGAATCTTTGAGGACTTTGGTTTGTGGGAACCAATAGAATATAGGAAGAGTGTGGAGAATTTTTCTGGAGAAAAAAAAACATATAACGTTTCTGTAAAGCGATGCCAAGATCATCCCTGTCTCCCATTTTTGCAGGTCTTTTCAACCAATGGAGAAAGTGAGAGAGATGATACTAAAAGACCCGTGAGGTCAACTGCGAAAGCAGGGATTGTTCCCAATTTTCAAAATCACAGAACTAAAATACAGAGAAAATAAATTATGCATTATAAACATAATTTTACAGGATGCTTTTTAGAGGAGGAAGAAGGGTTAGAAATTAAATACTCTTGAAGACAAAATCTTCACGAATTCCCTTCAAATTGATCATGAACACTCCAATTCTCCTCGAACCAAAAAGAACAATCCAAGATGGCCACCACCAAAAGGTAATCCTCTGTATTCTCCTTTGGCTAGATAATCAAATAGGGGGTGTGGACTCTATTGGTTTTTTGGGAGAGGGAGAGAATTTTGAGAGAGAAAAATTTCTCTGGGAGAATTACATTGGATGATAAAAAAATCACAAAAACTGTCTATGTTCTCTCATGAAGAAGATGATGAATACGTAAAAGGAAAAGAAAAAAAAAACTCCCAAATTTTTCCACGGTTTTGAGTGATTGAGAAAATTAAGGGGAGGGGGTTAAAACTCCCTCCTTACTTAATATTCAACTTTAATAAATTATTATTATTATTATATACCTTATCATATAGTATCTATTTAACTATATGTTATATCATATATAACACATAACCTATAGTTTTTATATTGTATCAAATACAATATAACCTATAGTTTAAATTCTCTCAATCAATCGTGATATTTAATATAAATCACATATATATTAAATTTATGTCACACCCCCTCCTAGATTACCCACCTGATCCAGAAAAGAGGTGTAGAGATGCTAAACATCACCTCCCTTGATGACATTTAACACCTAACTAAGGAACCCAACCTATGCCTAAACTTGGACAATTACACAATAATCCTTTAATACACTTAATTCCACTTGACATTTTCCATATCATGACATTCATAAACATATTTTACGAGCTTTCCATCTCTTGTTATATACAAACCATTAACAAAGATTAATTACAACAAAACACTTTCAAAAAATACACAACAAATAACTCATTTTGTCCCACACTCCCAAAACTCAAATACATAAGGTTTGTGATATGCAAACTAATTACGACAAGGCTTCAAACATGTAGACCTACAATGTAGCAGGAGACTCTCGTCGTGTAGCAGTAAATAGCTCAGCTCAATTCCAAAACTTTAACGCTACTTGGGGGGAAACATAAAACATTGAAAAATATGAGCTAATGCATAGTGAGTGGTAATTAAATATAAACATATGTTATCGCTTTCTAAATCATCAATAAGGTTTATCAAATCATTTAGAAAACATTGGCAAAGGATGAAAGATTCAGCAAAAGCTTAAACACGTGCTAGTGACATAATGGCATGATCAACTCTTATAAGCACATCATAAAACATTTAGGCATTATCAGAAAACCACACTAACCATACCAAAATACTCGTTTACAACGATGGGTTACACTGGACAAAAAATGCCCCCCACGATGTAAACCAAATCACAAGGTCATACGTGCATGCAGAGCTGCCTCAAGTCTAAGCATAGATACACTGTCACACTCCCTCCCAGTTTACCCTCTAAAATCGAAAGAGGATATGACAGCAGTAGTTACTGACCTAGGTGTTAGCACTTACTGCCTAACTTAAGTAAACCTGCTTAACCTGAATATGCAACAACTTGGCACAAAACAGATCCATGAAATTAAATAGTGCAAGTCTTAATTACAGTTTAAAAAACAAACATATGTCGAACGAAATAAGATGACCAATAACTTGTGTCCCAAAAGAAAATAAATTTCACAAGTCCCCGACTCATTTCCAAATGCGTGTACATCAAAAGAAGCTTAATCTAAGCTTTTTCCTAAGGTCACCAAACTTTAGGTAGCAAGCTGCATGGGATTCAACAGTGAGGGAACTGACCGCTACCTGGGAAAAAGGAAAACATTTGAAAACTGTGAGTTGGTTGCCCAGTGAGTGACATATAGAAATACATTTCTTCTCAAACCTTTCTTATGCTTTAATTTAAAATAAATAACATGTTGGAAAATAACCTCAAGCAACTTGCATAATATCATACATTAATCCTAGCGTTATAATCAATCATGCTACCAAACCTTAATTGAGAACAAGCATTCATAGCTCAAGCTCCCAACGTCCATTCAAGGCCGTGAGACCCATACTTCGGTCCCTTAATAAGAACTGTAGCCAGGAGACCCATACTTCAGCCTCTCATAAAGAACTACCTACGTGCATGTGCTAAGTACCATCAACACCTTAGGTACTTCCTCGGATACCTTTTATACCTCGGTACCCGGTATATTAGTAACATAACATCCATAGAAAATTCGAGCATCATTATTAGTCAACATGCATGCTTCACAATTAATAACATGTAGTTGCATTACTTTTCATACATTCTCAACATATGCTAAGATTAACAAAACTCATTCAAAACGCAAGTATAAACTTTAGTTGATTGGAAAACCTATGAACGTTCGCATGAAATTCCTTTGAAATGCATGTCCCTTTTTGTGAACATATTTGAAAACATTTAGTCACTCACAAATCCTTGGGCTTGGTTCTTCCTAAGCTTTGTAGGCCTCCCTAATGGACGTAGCTCCTACACATGAAAGAATAAGAGTTTAGTTGCTACTTGGACTCCCTTTGAAACTACTCTTTTAACTAAGCTCATACTTGGCAAGGGGTTGCCCAATCGTCCAACATTTTCTAGATTCAACTTCTAACGTAAATAACTTGAAAACTAGAACCCATTTTATGAAATTTCCTTCTCCAAACATGTTTAGAATTGCATTACCAATATTATCTCAAAGTTTCAGCATGAAACTCTTTGTGATTTAACCTGGGCTCTTGAATCTTTACCAAAAGCCCTAACCACAACTCCCTGCTTGAGTAAGGATTCTAAGGTTAACTTCCCAAAATATATAACTTGAACCATAGACCTTTTCTTGCCAAGGTTCCTTCTACAAACTTAGATTAAAGGTGTCTACGAGAATACCTTAAAGTCTCGGCTTGAAAATCCAAGTGGTTCGGTCTAGATCTATGTTTCTTCGTCGAGTGCCCTAAAACGCCTGAAAATGAACCTCTGAATCCTCCTTCCCTTTTTGATCTTCTTTCCGGTGAGAACTCCCTCTCAAGACTCGATTTCGGAAACTAGACTCCAAGAGCTTTCCAATGGTACCAAGTTCGCCTAGTTTTCTCAAGTAAAACATCCAAAACGAGCCCTTGAAATTCTCTTCCTTTTTATACTACTGTCTAACCCTTTACATGAAAATTCCTTAAGCCACATCACCCACTAGTGGAGGTCAAGGGTCGAGATTAAGCCATCTATCCAGGTAACTAAAATAGAAGTCCAAAATCGAGTGTTTAAATTTGAGCATTTCGAGCAACTCGATCCTCGTTGGGAAAACTCGATGGAGAAAGGTCTTTACTTGACGGGTGATTTTAAGATTCTTTGTTAATTACTAAATGGGAAGACTCGTTACTCGATGGGGAAACTCAGTGCTGGGAGCTTGCTTGACACATGCTCCTCACTCGACACTCAAACTTAACACTCGAGCCTTCCTCGCTTACCCTCGACACTCGCCTCCTTCCTCACTCACTTATACTCTACACTCAGCAGCCTTTACTCGGTGCTCGACCCTTTTTGATTACTTATACTTGACCCTCGCCTCCTTCCTCGCTCACTTATACTCGACGCTTGGCAGTATTTACTCGATGCTTGCCTAGTGCTTACTCGATGTTCACGCATCCTATAGTACGATCAACATATAGCCAAAAATTCTCTTGTAAAGCCAGATTAATTACTGAGAGCTAAGCTTCCTTACTTAACCATTTTTCCTTCTTCAAACTCATCTTTTACTTCAGGATGCACAAATCCAACCCAACATTTTTCTTAACATAAACAATAAACATAATTAAAAGGGAAAAGTAAGGTGCAGGTCTTACATACACACCACAGGCCCCAGGTTACTCTTGACTCCCCGATATACTCTGGCCACATCTGACCCTGGTGGTAGCCCCCTGATAGCCCTAGGTGGTGCTACAGGCATAGTTTCCTCTAGACTTCTCGATTATATTTTTGCCACATCTGACCCTAGTACCCCCTTGATTGCCTGAGCGATGCTAACTGAAACACATTCAAGTAGCATGGGAAAATAACCATCACTCAGGATACAGAATCGGTAGTTTGAAACCACTTCTACAACCATTTGACAACCTTAAATCCACCATAAAGAGGTTTTCATATAAAACATACAAATCACAATTATGTAAACTCTTATTCCAAACTACATTTTGATAAATCAAGCTCTATAAAACCAATGAAAGTTTAGAAATCATGATTTAATTATTTTTGAAATATTAGTCAAGTAAAACAGATCATGCGATCACATTTCTTAAATCATAGCATACTACCAAATATAACTACTTTCTATATCAAAACATTCAAAAATAAATCACTCACAATCACTGGCATGAGTTCCTTGGGTTATAGGCCTTTCCAACCTCATTTACCTAAAATAAAGTCCCAAGGTTACTAAACACTCACAAGAGGTCAAAATAAATCCTAAAAAAACCCTTAGTGAATCAATGTGACCAATTGAACTCATTTTAACACCTAAACATTCACATTTTGTTCCTTAAGTCCATTTTCTCAAATTACCCAAAATGGACCAAAAATTACTTTTTAATTTAAAAGTATTCATTTTAGGGTCAAAATATCAAAAAAAAAAAAAAAAAAAAAAACCTATATGGGCTTCAAAAATGCTCATCAACACCCAAAAATGCTAAAAAAACAATCAATTGGGCACTAAAAAATGGGCATGAGCCATGTTTGTGGGCGTGGATGGGCTGAGGCGCGCTGGGGAGGTGCTAGCATGACATAAGGCGCATTGGTAGGCTGGTAACCTGGTGGGGGAGGGGGGGGGGTGGTGACTGTTGCTACTCTATCAAGAAAACACTGGTTTCACTTTAACCATCTTTTAACCCAACTTAAAGAAAAAATTTGAATATACTACCTTCATGAAATATATTAAGAAACCTTTATACTAACTACTCGAAATTTCATATCTTAATTTGTCTCCTACAACTCAGAATCGCTCTTGGACTACACCTTGCTCGGATTTTCCAATTTTATGGATAACCTTCACTATCTTCATGATTTCTCCACTTTTTCGACTTCAAATCACTTCGACAGCCCCAGGTTAAACTTCTAACTCAATAAGCTTTAATTTCGTTAAAAAAATGTTTGCATGAGTGGTTTGGAGAACCATCGTCATCTTTGGGCCTTAAGTTTCTGGCCGAAGCTACACACTTTTTCCTCCAATCAAAACCATCCAACCAGCTGCTTGCTTGACCTACTATGTGGCTTTTAATCATTTTTCCTTATCCTTTGCAGCCCTAAATAACCTATTAAACTAAATTAATTTTAGGTTTTAGGAAATTAATCCAAAAATTATTTTCCAAGCCAAGTTAGTCTAACTCCCTTCTTGGCCAACTTGTATTTCCCACAAAATTTTGTTCTTTCCTTCCTTGTAACACTTAGCCAAACACAACTTCTATTCACTAGTCAATTGCCCAATCATGATAAGTTGCTCCAACAATAACAAGTATTAATATATTTCTAAAAGAACTTGTATTTGTAAAATAATTTCCAACTTTAACTTCAACATTTAGCATCAAAACTTTCTTAGGTCATACAATCCAAGTTATCCATTTAGGTATATATTAAGCTCACTTATTTAGGTTAATCCTAAGCATAAACAAGAGAAAAATGGACAAGGGCTTACAAATCAATACCCCTTTTTGTAATTTCGTCCTCGAAATTTAGCTAAAAGTCATCAGGAGAAAAATAGAGGATATTTGGCTCTCATCTGTTGTTCGTTTTCCCAGGTTGCTTCTTCCACTGCATGGTTTCTCAACAACACTTTGACTAGTGGAATCGTCTTGTTTCTTAATACTTGTTCCTTCCTGTCTAAGATTTGTATAGGTTCTTCCTCATAAGACAGATTTTCCTTAAGTTTCAACGGTTGTGAGGCAAGAACATGAGATGGGTTCAAAACATATTTACGCAACATCGACACATGGAACACATTATGTATCCTGGAAAGCTCCATTGGCAATGTCAAACGGTAGGTTGATAGGTCCTATTGAAGGAAATCAGACATGAAGATTTCCATGAGCAGCAAAAGGATCGTTCCAAATTCCATTCGAAATTGAACATAATCAATTACAGTACAACAACGGAAACTAACAGGTCATGCAACAACTAGAAATTATAGCATGCTAACAAGATAATCGAGGGATAGAGTATGCTTACCTTTGAAGACTCATTCTTCAAACTCCCTCGATCAATCCAATGCATCCAAGAACAGCAACACAAATGCAACAACCGGTACAACACGAACACAACAAACACAATGATCACGAACCCAACGAACAGCCTCCAGAACCTCGAAATCAATCTAGTTGAGTGAGGACACCACCACAATGGTTACCTTGGTATTCTCGATGTGAGAATCCAGGAGTTATGGGCTCTGTATGATCTTGGCTTGAGGAAGAGGAGGACAACAATCATGTAGACGATCAAGCAAGTGGGAGATAGGATGTTGTCTATCGTATAGACGATATGCTTGATCGTGTAGAAGATAGTAGACTATCGTATAGACAATGCCACGAGATCGTTTAGCTATGACCAAATGAATGAATTATCGTATAGTTTTAAACCACAATCGTTTGTCTCTCTATTAGCCATCGCTTAGTGAAACTCTTTCACTTGATAGCCTTCACCGTGAGTACTTTCCGAATTGAGTAACTCTATCAAATTAGGAAAACATTTTTCCTTTTATCTCACAGTTATCATAAAACCACCAATAACCTCCCATTCAATTGGTTATTAGAGAAAAAGAGATAATTATCAAATAATTAATATTATTATAAATAAATATGATAACCAACTTACCATATTATATTTATAACCTATAGCTTTAATATTTCATCTCATGAAACATATAAACCATAGTTCTTTTTCTATTTTGTGGCACATAATGCAAATCATATTTTTATTAATCCTTCATTTGATGTATCTTATACATTACATCGATTATATCATATATAATCGAATTTCCTCTTATCAATTTGAACATTTCAAATCAACCCCAAGAACTGATTCTCAACTTGAATCCATTCAGTTACCAAGGGAATCTTATGGACTTATAGCTTGAAGCTCCAACGGTACGTGAATAACTAACTAAACTCTTTAGTCACAGGATCCACCATCCGTTAACTGTCGGGCACTCCACTAAAGACCGACAGTTGCACTCTCCTCACTACAGATATATTTATGTGTCCATATCAACCAATCAACAGTGCGATAACCCTTCACAGGTTGCTCGTAAGTATAGCTAGGCCATTTTACCGTTGTGCCCCTATAGTTACATCTAACTCCTTAAGTACCACTGATTACTCTAATGAACATAAGTCATAATCCTACTATGACTGAGTCTCTCTTCCAAAGAGAAGTTGTGGCCACTATGTTCAAGACCCAGAATCAGCCCTTAAGGCATCAATCTATCTACTTACCCCTGCTTCGAGGAATGAGTGAATTCCATCTTGTGTAACTGAGTTCCTAGCTCCCCAATCAGACAAATCCCTAAAAAGGTAGGCTTGTTGAGTTGGCAATCTGGCCACTCTTACACATACTAATCAAAGAGTCATCCCCAAAGACGAGTTCCTAAAACACTCAGGATTAAGGTCATGTCACCTATGGTTGTTTAGGTGAGATATAAGTCTCAAGTATTAACGACGTTATATAAAGAGACTATTTATCTCGTGGTCTGGTCTTATACAAACTCTTTGTATAAGACACCCTCGCTCATATGTCTCCACATGAATGGTCAGGATTAACCATCTGTAGTAGTACACAACACTTGTAAACTTCTACAAAGTAAGTCATATCCATAGTGTCACCAGGAAAATGTATCCCTCCTTAATCCATATACTACAGACCTTTTAGGTTATTACTTAAGGCATGATCCACTTGTATATCTCATATACATGCTTAAGTTTACATATAATAACCATGGAGCTTTTTTTATTGGATATGAGTAAAAAAAAAAAAAAAAAAAAACTCTTATTTTATTCATAACAATGTGTACAATGTTTACAAACTACTAGACTCTGGGAGAATTAGGACATCAATCCCAACAATCTCTCACTTGTCCTAATGACTCATGAGACTAATGTACAATACATGAAAAATCAAGTACAATATACAATAAACTAGGGCATACTCTATACCCCAGTATCATCTCCCATTTGCCCTAGACAAGATGTTGCATGTCTCGTAGACCCAAACTCTTCAGATGACCCTTGAACACTTTAGCCGTGAGAGCCTTTGTAAACGGATTAGCAACATTGTGCTCCAACACGATCTTCGTGACTATCACATCACCGCGATGCACAATCTCCCTAATCAAATTATATTTCCATTCTATATGTTTGCCTCTACGATGACTCCGAGGTTCCTTCAAATTTTCCACAACCCCGTTATTATCACAATAAAGTGTGATAAGCAAAAACATATTTGGAACAACTTCCAAATCTGTAAGGAATTTCCTCAGCCAAACAGCCTTCTTAGCTACTTCACAAGCGGCTACGTATTCTGCTTCCATAGTGGAGTCTGTGATGCATCCTTGCTTGATGCTTCGCCACACTACAACCCCTTCATTAAGTTTAGTACCAAGAGTCTGTTGCAAGCTTGCCCAAAACTTTGACGTGAATCTCGAATCTCGGTCAGAGAAAATCGATACTGGTGCTCCATAGTGACTAACAACCTCTGCTACATACATTTTAGCCAACTTATCCAAGGAATAAGTGGCTTTAATTGGTAAAAAATCTCGTTGTCTTAGTCAACCTATCAATTATCACCCAGATGCCATCATGACCATTTTTAATGTGAGGAAGTCCAAGTAGAAAGTCCATGGTAACATGCTCTCACTTCCATTCTGGCACTGGGAGTGGGTTTAGAAGCCTAGCTTTTTTTGTCTGATAGGTTTAATCTGCTAGCAAAATCATGCATGAACATATTCAGCTATATCACATTTCATTCTAGGCCACCAGTAGAACTGTTTCAAAGTCCGGTACATTTTAGTGCTACTTGGATGCATTGTATAGGCTGAGATATGGGCTTCCTCTAAAATCTCTTGCTTTAAGTCCACCCTATTAGGAACATTTACTCAGTTATAGCTTATTGCATCTTCGTCGTTCCTTACATCATAGTCTATTTGATGACCTTGCTCCACTATTTTTCATATTTGCTTCACCATTTCATCATTCTTTTGTGCCTCAACAATCTTATCAATTAGGGTAAGCCTTACTTGAATTTGTGCAAACCTCCCTGATTATTTGCTGCTAATACTACATTACAACCCTTTAGTTCACATACAAGAGATAAACTAATAGCATGGAATGAAGCCTTTGGGCATAATGCCTTCCTACTCAAAGCATCAGCTACCACATTAACCTTACCTGGATGATAATCAATGGTACAATCATAATCTTTGATCAACTCTAGCCACCTTCTTTGCCTCATATTTAACTTTTTCTGATTAATGACATATTTCAAGCTTTTATGAACTGTAAGTATACGACATTTTCCCCTATATAAATAATGTCGCCAAGTCTTCAGCGCCAACACCACTACTGTTAACTCTAGATCATGTGTTGGGTAATTACACTCGTGCTTTTTCAATTTCCTGGAAGTATAAGCTATCACTTTACCCTTCTACATAAGAACACACCCTAAACCTTGGTGAGAAGCATCACGATAAACTTCATACTCAACACCAAGTGTTTGAAGTGTTTGAATGGGTCCTAAAACCAATCTCCTTTTCAATTCCTGAAAACTCCGTTCACAATTCTCCGTCCATACAAATTTAGCATTCTTCTTGGTCAAAGTTGTTAATGGAAATGCCAACTTCAAGAATCCCTCAACAAAGCGGCGGTAATAACCAGTTAAACCTAGAAAGCTACATACCTCAATCATTGTCTTGGGTTGCTCCCACTTAAGTACTGCTTCTATTTTCTGTGGATCCACTGAAACACCTTTGGCTGAAATCACATGTCCAAGGAACATCACTTGTTAGAGCCAAAACTCGAATTTGCTGAACTTTGCATACAATTTTCTATCTTGCAATGTATGCAACACTGTTCTCAAATGCTCAGCATGTTCGTCCTTACTCTTAGAATAGATTAGTATATCATCAATAAACACAATTACAAACTGTTCAAGGTAAGGATGAAATATCATGTTCATCAAATTCATGAATATTGTAGGTGCATTAGTCAATCCAAACGACATTATTAAAAACTCATAATGCTCATACCTTGTCCTAAACACTATGTTTGGAATATCTGATTCCTTAATTTTCAACTGATGGTACCTCCACCGTAAATCAATCTTGGAAAACACGAAGCATCCTTTAGTTTATCAAATAAATCATCAATCAGTGGCAAAGGATACTTATTATGTATTGTTACCTTATTTAATTATCGATAGTCAATACATAATCTTAATGTACCATACCTTGTCCTGAACACTATGTTTGGAATATCTGATTCCTTAATTTTCAACTGATGGTACCCCACCGTAAATCAATCTTGGAAAGCACGAAGCATCCTTTAGTTTATCAAATAAATCATCAATCAGTGGCAAAGGATACTTATTATGTATTGTTACCTTATTTAATTATCGATAGTCAAATACATAATCTTAATGTACCATCCTTCTTCTTCACAAATAATACTGGAGCACCCCACGGAGAAACACTGGGTCTAATGTAACCTTTATCCACCATTTATTGCAGCTGAGTTTTCAACTCTTTTAGTTCTGTCGGTACCATTCTATACGGTATTTGGGAGATCGGAGCTGTTCCAGGCACTAAATCAATGGCAAACTCTATCTCTCTATCAGATGGCAATCCTGATAGATCGTCCGGAAAAACATTTGGGAACTCCTGCACCACTGGTATATCTTCAACTTTTTATCAACCTATTTATCTATCACGTGAGCCAGGTAAGCACTACAACCCTTTCTTAATATCTTACTTGTTTTCAGTATAGAGATCACACATGCAGGTAGAATTCATCTATCGCCTTTAAAATTCACTTCGACTTTTCATGGCTATTTAAACACTACCTCCTTTCGATGACAATCTAAAGAGGCATGATATTTTGACAAGAAATTTATCCCTAGAATTATATCAAATTCCTGGATACCTATGAGTATTAGGTCAGCAGACAATTCACTTCCATCAACATGTAGTGTACATTTTGTATATACATCTCTAGCCACAAATGTTTCACCCAATGGCATACTAATTAACAACTCTTCTGAAAAACATTCTAACTTTTTATTAACACCCACGGCTAACACATATGACACAAAAGAATGTGTAGCACCAGGGTTAATCAATACATGAGTAGGTTTATAAAAAACAATTAACATACCAATCACGACATCAAGTGTTTCATCAGCTTCCTTTGGGTCATTGCAAAAACTTTCCCTTGAGCATGGGGGCGACCCACTAGTGCCTTCTACTTAACACTGCTCAAACCCTCGCCTTTGGAAGCTGTTGGCATAGTTGGTTGATCAACTATCTAAGAAGTGGTTCTTCGAGTAGTATTGCCCTATCGCAATAACTTAAGATAATTTCAGCAGAAATGTCCAGGTTGTCCACAGTTGAAGCATACATCATTCTTTCCAAAGCATGGACCCTAGTGACCTCTGCTACATTCTGCACAAATAGGTCTCCTCTCAACATCTGCAGAAGCACCACTGGTTGATCTCACCTGTGAACCTACTGTGGACTCAAATGGTCGTCTTGAACTGCTAACAAACAGAAATCATCCTCCTCTGCTCGATTTAAAACTGAAAGAACTACTATATCTTGGTTTAAAGCTTCCTTTGTTTGAAACTCCCAGAGTAAACCTCCTACTAAATCTGTCACGCTGTCGACCCGAGGAGGTAGCTACACAAGCATTTATTGTAGCTTTTTGCTCTATCCTCTTCTCAGATATACTCTTCTCAACTCCCATTGATGTTTTAACTAATTTAGCAAAGTCATTCCACTCAGCATTTACAGTAACTGATGTACAAATATCTTCTCTCAAGCTATCTTCAAATTTTCTACATTTATCCCTCTCATTCTCAATTACTGAAATAGCATATTTAGATAGTTCTGTATATTTTTTCTCATATTCTGCCACTGACATCGTCCTCTGTGCTAACTTAAAAAATTCATTATGTTTCATATTATGGAATACCTTGGATAGAACTTGTCACAGAAGAATCTTCTAAATTCCTTCCAACCGATCTATCTATCTCTGTGGCATAACTGAGTCATACGCCCTCAGCATTTATCGCTTCTTAAAGTAAGAAGGTGGAAAGTTCCACCTTTCTGTCATCTGGGCATCTCATCACAACAAAGTACTTTTCTACTAATTCTATCCATTTCTCAACATTTGCAGGATCAGCTGTCCCTGAAAATGTTGTGGCACCCAAGGCCTTCAAACATTCTATCCCAAAGTTCTTCTTAGGATTATCTTGCACGACCCTCACATTAGCTGCAAGTTCCTGAGAAAATCTAGCCATCACCTGCTCCTCAAAATTCATCTCTGCCTAAGGTTGATTAGTTCCAAATTCTGATTCCTCAGTTCCAATTATTGCACCACCAGAAGCTTTACTAGTTTCGTCAACTGGCTGTTTCTCCGTCCTGCCATGACGAGTCATAATCCCTAATATATGACATCATATTCAGTAAAAATTATGAATATCCTGCTACATGCAAGCCTAAAACATGCTAACTCTTTGACACATAACTCTCAAGTCTCCCAAAATCATGCTTTGATACCAAGCTATCACACCCCAACCTAGATTACCCACCTGATCCAGAAAAGAGGTGTAAGAATACTAAACATCACCTCCCTTGATGACATTTAACACCCAACTAACGAACCCAACCTGTGCCTAAACCTGGACAGTTACACAATAATCCTTTAATGCACTTAATTCCACTTGACATTTTCCATATCATGACATTCACAAACACGTTTTAAGAGCTTTCCATCTCTTGTTATATACAAACCATGAACAAAGTTTAATTACAACAAAATATTTTCAGAAACTACACAACAAAAAACTCATTTTGTCCCACACTCCCAAAACTCAAATACATAAGGTTTGTGATATGCAAACTAATTACAACAGGGCTTCAAGCATCTACAATGTAGTAGGAGACTCTCGTCGTGTGGCAGTAAATAGCTCAGCTCGTGTCTGGAACTTTAACATTACCTAGGGAAGGGGGGAAACATAAAACATTGAAAAGCATGAGTTAATGCCCAGTAAGTGGTAATTAAATATAAACATATGTTATGGCTTTCTAAATCATCAGTAAGGTTTATCAAATCATTCAGGAAACATTGACAAAGAATGAAAGATTCGGCAACATCTCAAACACGTGCTAGTAAAATAGTGGCATGATCGACTCTCATAAGCACATTATAAAACATCCAGGCGTTATCAGAAAACCGCACCAACTCCGTACCCAAATACTTATTTACAACAGCGGGTTACTCTGGACAAAGAATGCCCCCCATGGTGTAAACCAAATCACAAGGTCATACGTGCACGCAGAGCTGCCACAAGGCTAAGCATAGATACACACTACAAGCCTGGGTTACCCTGGATTCCCCAGCATACTCTGGCCACATTTGACCCTGGTGGTAGCCCCTTGATAGCCTGGGTGGCACTACAGGCACAGGTTCATTTGGACTTCCCAATATACTTTGGCTATATCTGACCCCGGTAGCCCCCTGATCGCCTAAGCGGTGCTACTGAAACACATTCAAGTAGCACAGAAAAACAACCATCTCTCGGGTACAAGAATTGGTAGTTTGAAACCACTTCTACAACCATTCAACAACCTTTTATCCACCATAAAGAGGTTTTCATATAAAACCATATAAATCACAATTATGTAAACTCTGATTCCAAACTACATTTTGATAAATCAAGCTCATATAAAACCAATGAGAGTTTAGAAATCATGATTTAAACATTTTTGAAATATTAGTCAAGTAAAATAGATCATGCCATCACATTTCTTAAATCATAGCATACTATCATATATAATTACTTTCTATATCAAAACATTCAAAAATAAACCACTCACAATCACTGACATGAACTCCTTGAGTTATAAGCCTTTCCCACCTCAGTTTGATCTAGAATAAAGTCCCAAGGTTACTAAACACTCACAAGAGGTCAAATCAATCTTAAACAACCCTTAGTGATTCAATGTGACCAATTGAACTCATTTTAACACCTGAGCATTCACATTTTGCTCCTTAAGTCCATTTTTCTCAAATTACCCAAAATGGCCCAAAAATCACTTTTTAAATCAAAAGTATTCATTTTAGGGTCGAAATATCAAGAAAATCCTAATTGGGCTTAAAAATGCTCATTAACACCCAAAATGCTCAAAAACAAACAATTGGGCACTAAAAATGGGCATGGGCGTTGGCTCTAGGCGTGGGTGGGCGAGGCTGGCCGTGGGTGTGCAGGGCTGGGCGAATTGAGGCACGCTAGGGGGACAATGGCGCGACAAGAGGCGTGTTGGTGGGCTAATAGCCTGGTGGAGGGGTGGCTAGCCTATTGCTACCCTGTTCAAGAAAACATTGGTTTCACTTTAACCATCTTTTAACCCAACTTAAAGTGAAAATTTGCACATACTACGTTCATGAAATATGTTAAGAAACCTCAAAATTTCAGCTCTTAACTCGCTTCCTATAGCTCAAAATCGCTCATGCACTATACCTTGCTTAGATTTTCCAATTTTATGAATAACCTTCACTATCTTCACGATTTATCCACTTTTCCGACTTTAAATCACTTTGGCAGCCCCAAGTTAAACTCTCAACTTAATAAGCTTTAATTTCATTAAAAAATGGAAGTATTTCACAAGTGGTTTCGGAGAACCATCGTCTTCTTCAAATCTTAAGTTTCTAGCCGAAGCTACACACTTTTTCCTCCAATCAAAACCATCCAACCAGCTGCTTACTTTACCTACTACGTGGCTTTTATTTATTTTTTCTTATCCTTTGCAGCCCCAAATAACCTATTAAACTAAATTAATTTTAGATTTTAGGAGATTAATCCAAAAATGATTTTCCAAGCAAAATTAGTCTAACTCCCCTCTTGGCCAACTTGTATTTAACACAAAATTTTGTTCTTTCTTTCCTTGTAACACTTAACCAAACATAACTCCTATTCACTAGTCAAGTGCTCAATCATGATAAGTTGCTCCAACAATAATAAGTATTAATACGTTTCTAAAAGAACTTGCATTTGTCAAATAATTTACAACTTTAACTTCAACATTTAGCATCAAAACTTTCTTAGGTCATATAATCCAAGTTATCCATTTAGGTGCATACTAAGCTCACTTATTTAGGTTAATCCTAAGCATAAACAAGAGGAAAAAGGACAAGGGATTACAATTTAATTATATGAATCCAATCCATATAATTAGTATTTGAATCATATTCAAATATTTTATTCCTCTCAAAATAAACTTTGTATTATAATGTAACAAATACATTATATTAATTATATCACATATAATTAATTTAAATTAATTATATCATATATAATTAATTCTCTCAATTAATTTTTACAATTCAAATTAATCCAAAATTAATTCTCAATAATCTCAGTTGAGCTACAAAGGGGACCTTATGGACTTGTAGATTGAAGCTCCAATGGTACTTGAATACTTAATTAAACTCTTTAGTTAAATTACTCAACATCCATTAATTGTCGGTCACTCCACTAAAGACCGATAACTGCACTTTTTGCACTACAGATATATTTTTGTGTCCATTGGATATATTCAGTCAGCTTGCGATGACCCTTCACAAATTGCTCGTAAGTACAGTTTGAACAAAATTACCATTTTTCCCCTATAGTTACATCTAACTCCTTAAGTANATCTAACTCCTTAAGTATCACTGATCCCTCTAATGAACAACAAGCCATAGTCCAACTATGACCAAACCTCTCTCGGGCCAAGAGAGGGTGTGGCTTCACATTGCTCAAGCCCCAAAAGCAGTCCTTAAGGAAGCAAATCTACTTATCCTGACATTAGGAATGAGTTAATTTCGTCTTGTATAGTTGTGTTCCTAGCTCCCTATAAGACGAATTCCCAAAATGGTAGGCATGTTGAGTCGGCGATCTGGCCACTCTCACTCATGCAAATCAAAGGACCGCCTTCATAGGCAGGAGTTCACAACTCATTTAGAATTCATGTCATGTCACCTATGGTCATCCTGGTAAAATGTAAGTCTTTATTATTTATGGCTTTATATAATGAGACTATTCATTTCTTAGTTCGGTCTTATACAAACCCTTTTGTATAGAATACCTTCGCTCACATATCTCTATATTTGATCATGATTAAATCATTTGTAGAACTTTACGACAATTGTAACATCTATAAAGCAAGTCGTATTCTTAGTGTCACCAGGATAAGGTACCCAGCCTTATCCATCTACTACAGACCATTTAGGTTATACTTAAACGCGATCCACCTGTATGTCTCTACATACATGTTTAAGCTACAGAAGATAACCTCGAATGTTAGTTTATTTGTTTTGTGGGTTAATGCTACTAAATGTCGAATAAATAGCTCAAATTTTATTAAATAAATAAATTGTTTATACAATACAATTACAAACTACAAGACCCACGAGATTTAGGGCATCAACCTCAATATATACGTGGGATGGTCATTGTTTCATATAATTCCCCTATGTGGGAGTGTAACACGATGGGATATGTGTATGATATTAAATGCTTTCAATGATGCGATACTACTACTGTTTATGTGTTAATTAGGGATTGCTCAAGTAGTATGCCCTGCATTGTCACAAGTTTCCTTACGATGGAACCAAGTGTAATTCCACCGCAAGTTTCTCGGTGTGATTTGAGGTCGAACACGGGGAAGTGGTGCCGATTATTGCAGTATGTTCATGGTATATGCGACCAGGTTTTTTTTTAATTCTTTATAAAAGGTGTGTACAGTATGTAAATTGCAGTAAAATAAAGGAAAGAAGTAAAGATGCGATAAGACATAAAAATACAATAAACCTAAGCTAGATGTTACAAGATACAGGCTTTATATGCAAGATACTAGGATTAAGGCTGGCTGTGAAAGTTGTGCAAAGACGTGGGATGCGACGACAAGTCTTGTAAACAGATTAGAAAGAGAAAGATAAGTATTACAAACAATGCAAATTCTTAATTGAATTGAAGGTACAAATATTGTTTCGCTCTTCCCATATGTCTGTGGTGAAACAGAGTCTAACGTAATGAACGCAAGGTTGCTTCCATATCTGGAAGTACTACTCGCTTTAGTTAACGCACTCTTCTCACCTTTTCTCGATAGATTAGAATGACATCTTCACTTCTGCTCTCACAGGTGAAGATGTCGTCTAGCACGCTTTAACTAAACGTATTTTATAACTTTAATACATATTAAGTTCTTGGTGATTCATATTTCTCATCAATGGATTAAGAAAACATCATGAAGAAAGTGACTAATGGGTGAACAGAAATAGACAGAAAATGGTAAACGAAATCTATCGAAACATTTAATCTTTCTACTAAGTGTTTGATACATGATGTGTGAATGAAGAGATAAAGAAAATATGGAATACAATGAAAGAGAGATAGAACAGATACAATCTCGTGCCAATGTCTTGGCATAGATTCGATGGAAATCGGCTTGCCAGATCGGATGGTTTCAATGGCAGGAAGAGCTTTCCTTTCAGGCTTGCTCCACCAGTAGCAGGGGTCTCTGCACAGAGCTTCGATCAGGTATATGACAGGTCGGATCTGAGACTGTCTCTTATACACATCTAGATGTGTATAAGAGACAGGTTGTACACGTGTCTCAATCCTCCACTCTCGCGTTGCTCAGTTGCATCTTTTGATCATGGGTTCGCATGCGGTGTTTGTTTTTATTACCGTATACGGTCGAAGCGTAGCTCTGGACTGACTGTCTGTCTCTTATACACATCTAGATGTGTATAAGAGACAGGCTCCATTCCTATCCTATATTTCTACGATGATTGGTTGCTCCGAATGTTACACTTAGGCACATTACCTAACATCGCACTTCCCTTCTATCCTTGTTAATTCTTAGCAAGCCTTACTTTAGTCTTTTATACACATCTAGATGTGTATAAGAGACAGACCGTTAGTTGTGCACATGTCTCAATCCTCCACTCTCGCGTTGCTCAGTTGCATCTTTCGATCATGGGTTCGCATGCGGTGTTTGTTTTTATTACCGCATACGGTCGAAGCGTAGCTCTGGACTGACTGTCGCATTGCGCCGTTACTTCGGTAATCGCCTCTTCATGGTTGATCGAGGGGCGTAATGTGACAGAGATGCGTTGATTAGTTTTTCATGAGCCTTGAGCGCAAGCGGTGACTTGGTCTCCTGCAAAACAGAGTAAAGTTTG
Organism: Benincasa hispida; assembly: GCF_009727055.1. Taxonomy (NCBI): domain Eukaryota; kingdom Viridiplantae; phylum Streptophyta; class Magnoliopsida; order Cucurbitales; family Cucurbitaceae; genus Benincasa; species Benincasa hispida. The sequence continues at coordinate 59,602,996 of NC_052360.1, read as the reverse complement.
GCTTGTCCTCCATCTTTTTGGCATTAGTGGGTGTAATTGCAAACATTTATAATTATTGTCATACTAGGTTAATTTTCATACAATTACCGCATAATTACTAACTTTTGGCCGCAATATCTAAGGTGGCATAAATAACTTGTATTTCTACAAGTTATCACACCCCTAAATTTAGATATATGCTTGTCCTCAAGTATATCTTCTACTTAAGGCAATCATGCTCCATTCCTATCCTATATTTCTACGATGATTGGTTGCTCCGAATGTTACACTTAGGCACATTACCTAACATCGCACTTCCCTTCTATCCTTGTTAATTCTTAGCAAGCCTTACTTTATTCTTCTATGTAACAAAATTCTGCTCAAAGACACTTTTCGAGTTTTCAAAATAGAAAGTTTATCTCTTCGTTATCAAAACAACTTGATGTATCTATATGCAGTGAGCAAAACTTTGTGTCATTTATTCACTTAGAGACAGTTGGTCATGGTTACACTCTTCGTTTTGGCTTGTCCCCACGGGTGTCATGCGAACATCCAACTACGGTAGTGTGCCAGTTCTAACTTTAACTCATGATAATCAGAGAAGTTGTCCCTTGCATTTTTTTTATTCAACATTGTTCTTGGAAACCCACCTTCGTTTTGGCTTGCTCCTACGAGTGTCATACGATCATCCAACTACGAGCAGACTCCTTTCACAACTAAACTCTTATCAGGTTGGGAACGGTTTTGAAATTTTCCCTTGCGCTGACATTGGAGTTTTGCATAAATTTTTTTTTTATTTGAAAACGAAAAGGGACGCATTTTCTGAAATACTACATACTTCTGAGTTCATCTACTCAGACCTTCCCTACCCCAAATTTAAAGATGAGCAAGGTTCTCATTGCGTTGTTTGGATAGATTAGACAAACACTTAGAAGAAAGTTTCAAAAAGAAGGTTTGAGCAGGACTTTGAAAAATTAAAGTTAAAGTACTGCTAAACTAAGAGTTAACTAAGTGTGAGTCAAAATTTACTAAGTATGGGAAATGTTTCTAAGTGTAACATATGATACGTCATAGCAACGCAATGAAGATCGTAAAAATACAAGAGTACAAATATAGCAACGATTAACAAAGGAAGATAAAGACAGAGGCACAAGCAAAGAGTAGAGTGAATTATATACTTTGATTGTATTGACTATTAACAAAGTATGCGAATAGATTACAAATGGTCGCATTACAAACAAAATTTTCTCATGCCTGTTCAAGAGTCAAAGAATTTGGTAAAGTTACAAAATAATAAAAGAATTAAATATATTAAAGAATGGCCGCATTAAAACTTAAAATTGAAGAAATAATAAAAACTAAGGTTGAGGAGCAGATGGATCTGATGGAGGGTATTGAGGTGGTGCAACAGAGCCATCGTAAAAAATAAAGGGCTGCCTTAGATGTGGAGGCACCATCAAACCATGCAGATAGGCGATGAGAAAGTTGAAGTATTCTTGATTACACTCCGCTATCTGCCGCTGGTGTTGGAAGATCCTGTGCATACTACGCTGGATATTGATGAGTGCTTCCCTTGAAGTTGCAGCACTGCATTAAATCTCATCAGTGCACTCCATTGCTACCTCAAATCGATGGTTGAAGAAGTGATGCTGCTGAGAGACAGTTTCTTGCTGTTGAGCGAAGAGGCGTTCGCATTTCAGTAGCCAGTGGCCATGGAGGGGAAGATGGTGTGCCTGCCGAATGTCTCGCAACACCGTTTTGGGTTGGGCAGTGCTGCCTTCACCCGAAAGCGTGCGGTGTCATCAACTTGCGGCGGTGGGGTAGTGGGATGTGGTGATGAAGTTGTTGGTGAAGGTGGGGCTGCTAGTTGAATAGGAGAGTTGGGAATAAGAGGAAGGTTGGTAATAGGTTCATGTAGAGGGGAGGAAGTTTGCGCTGGCAGGCTTGGAGATATGATGACTAAGGGAAGAGGGTTTATAGGCTCTGAATCATGCACTGGTGACTCATGTACCCTCTTTTTTCCCTTATCTTCTATTTTTCTTCTTTTTGATCTGGGTTCCTGTGGCGCATTCAAATCAATCGCAGGTCTCTTTGCTGGCAGTTCCAGGCAATGTGGGGAATCCTTGAGGAGCATCCTCAGAATTTTGATGTTAATGAGGCCGTGGACTTCTGACATAGGCTCCTCATCAATGCCTACACCCGCATTTAGGCATAAACTTAAGACGATCCACGGGAAGAAGTACTGCCCCCATATATACCCCACTAGTGTTCTGATCTGCCCTGCGATCAACCTTCCTATGTCAATAGGAATGCTGCGTGCAATACAATATGCGGCCATCACCCGATCCCTTGATACAGTTCTGTCATGCGTTGTTGGGATCAGCCGCTTCTTGACCAAATACACCCAGAGTCTTCCCTTCGGCAGCAAATACTTAGACTCCAGAGTGCGGATGCCTTTAGGGGGACTGTCCATCTTGTGCCTGGTTGCACTAGTACCTTCAGCGCGTCTCTCATCAGTTCTTCTGTAGGATCATCAATGATCTTGTTCCCTGGTGCATCAGGGTTATCCCTCATCTGATAAAGTCTATTGATGTCCTTTGCGCTAAAGTGTACTGTCTCGCCCTTAAAAGTTATTGCATCCCTATTTCCGTGCAGATGCCCGCGATAAAAGTCCCACACTACCTGAGGCATGATGATGGATAGGCACTGACAGAAAGTGTCCCACCCATGCTCCACAATGACACTCGTGATGAGATCAGGTAGTGGGGTTGACGCAGGGTAGAAGCCTATCTCGATCAGCATGTCATCATTCTTCTTTCTTTTAGCTGATCGTTTCTTGGCCAATGCAGGCTCGCTACTCTCTGTTACGTCTTTGCCTCTTGCTTGCGCAAGGCGGGCTGCTTGCTTAGTCTCTTTTCCCGCTCCTTGCGTTGTTCCTCTTTCTCACGTTCAGCGAGTTCTTTGCCCTTACTTTTATACAAGCGCTTCTTGTTAGCTTCGCGCTTCCTCCTCTTCTCTTCCAAAAGCAGTCTTTCCTCTTCTTCCTTCTTCCTCCTATCTTCGTCTTCTGCCTCTCTCTCTTCTCTCTTCTTCAAACTGCTCAGAGGCCAGTAATAGGCATTGATTCTCTTCGCATTTCTGGATCCTTTCAAGTCGGGCAAGCTCGTTATTTCTTTGCATTTCTTCAAATTCTAATCTTCTTCTTCTATTCCCTTCTGCGATGATGAGCTTGCCCCGTTCCATCTTTTCTTGCTTTTCTTCTTCTTTTTTTCTTATTTTTTCCTCCTCTTCTAGTGCTAAAATTAATTGTTGAGGGTCGATGCTAGACCCTTACGGTGCATTTTCCCTCCACGCCGCATTAGCGGGGTTCCATCTGTTTCTTCACCTTCGTCCACCGCAACCAATTACGTTGCTTCAAGTTGCGGCGATTTCATCAATTGCGCCGTTTCCCCCCTATCCTCCCTTACAGAGGTCGATTCTCCATTCTTCTTGGGGCTTGCAGCCCTCTGCTTTGCTTTTTCTTCTTCTATCAGGCGCCTCTTCTCTTTTCGGTGCAATCTTCTCTCTTACTTCCCCTTTCTCCTCTTCTTCTTGGCCTCTTCATCTTCGTCATCATCATTTTTCTCTTTGTTCTTTCTTGATTTGTGATGATGCGATGACTCCGCCTTTCCAGCTTTCTTTCCCTTACTCATCTTCTTCTTCTTATCTTCCTCTTCAGCCTCTGCTGCCTTCTTCAATCTAGCTTCGGCATCCTTCTCTGCTTCAGCTGCCTTCAACTCTTCCTTCTTGGCCTCTTCTGGCAGTACACCCCCTGCAATCTCCTCCATCGCAAGGTCAGGGGTTATTAACTCTATCTCCGCTTCTCTGGCCTCTTCAACTGCAATCTCATTTTCCTCTCTTTCAATGATTGCAATCTTCTTTTCTTCCATTTGTGGAGGCTCATCAAAAATTTCTGCAATGATGGTGGCCTCTGGAGTCTCTGGGACCAGGACATCGTTCCCTTTATCTTTTTCTTCAGCCACCACATCTTCCACCACCACTACTCCATCCTTTATCGCTTCTTCCACCACAACCATCGTCTCCTCCTCCGTGCGTAATGGCTGGTTTACGACCCCTGCCTCGGGCAGTCCTCCTCCTTGCTCCAAGTTGCTTAGGATATTGCCAAACACCTCCGTGTTGTCTCGCCTCTTCCGTTCACTTTTAGTGGAGATGGACGGTGTTGGTGTTGGCAAGCTTTCAATGCTTCCTCCTCTTTTGAACGCAAGAGGCCTAGCGGCCAAGGGATTTCTCCAGGTTCTTCCGGTGGGTTTGGGGACAGAACGAGCTTGTGCGGCAATCCTCCGACTGACAGCCAGGAATGTTGCCTCTCGCATGACTGCTTGGTCATGGATGGAAGGTGAAGCAGGTTGGTTTGGTGTTTGGCCGGCCATTGAAACGGGTTGGAAGATCTGGTAGACTTCGAGCTTTTGGGAGAAGAAAGGGTTCTGAAAACAAAAAGTTTAGGGTTCTGATTTACTGGCAAAGAATTTCCAAAGATGGAGGAGGGGTATTTATAGGTTGGGCCGTGGTGGGGCCCAATGAGATTTGTGTGGCAACTGACCTCGAGCATCTCAACAGGCGTGTCGTTCCACTTCCCGCATTTATGGAATTTTCAGAAAAAGCGTCCTTTCGTCTGCCAGGCCATAATTGCTTGGGGATACGAATTGATTGGCCTTCTTCCCGAATTACTAGACAAAATTTTCCTTAATATTTTATTTGAATGGACGCATGATAAGGTATAACGCATTGTGTTCAATAACGCAACTGCATCTTTGCAGAGGACGGGCACAGCGTATATATCCCTGCAACACACCCCTTAACCAACGTATTTCTGGAGGATACCTCGACATAGTGCATTTGGCTAAGGATGGGCAAAGGACATATACGAGCACAACACACCCCTCAACTCAATATAGTTGAGTTAGGTGATCGCAATGCATTCCTAGTAGGTTTGGGATGCGTCCACTGTCATCTTGCTTTCTTGTTGTTCAATGTTTTATTTTCGTAACTTATGTTTTACACAGGTATTTTATTTTTTTATTATTATTATTTATTTTTCTTTATGACTCAATCATTCACAAATTAAAGCTCATATGCTGACTACAGAAAACTCAAAGAATTAAAGGCAAAAATGAATTAAATGCACAGAAGTAACTGAAGAATGAAATTCGAAGAGTCAAAATTTGCATTAAATGAATCATTAAAACTTGGCTCAGAAATCAAAGAAGGAATTTAGTAAAGCAAAATAAATGTAGTATTGAGATATGGACCGAAAATTTGCATTGTCTTTGATGCTCGCAATCCACATCCCCACGGGCGGTCAGGCTTGCCTGCTCAATGTCTCCACGGATTGCTCTTTCCCTGTTGATCCTGGGGCTTTAGAATTGCTAGACAGTGTTCCAGGTGTCTGACGTCTTTGAGCTCAAAGGCCAGCTGGCCCACTTGGATCTCCAGATTTCGTATAGAGGATGCTTGGGTTTGCATTACTGCATCATTCTTGTCCATGTATTGTTTCAGTAGCGCCTCCAACGATCCTCCCGAGGCATTAGATGATGATGAAGGTTGCTGGTTCTGCGGTCTTGATTGCCCCTGATTATGGTGAAATGGAGGATTCCCTCTACTGCCCCCTTGATGGTTCATTGGCCCGCCCAGGTTAGGATTTCCGCCTCAACCAAATTTAGGATGGCTCTTTCACCCCGGATTGTAGGTGTTGCTGAATGGGTTGTTCTGGATAGCACACACTTGCTTCATATTCAATGGGCATCCTTCAGCTCCGTGAGCCCCTCCACAGCTAACGCAGCCAATTGCGCCTACTTGAGCCGGCGCAGTGGGTTGCGCTGATTGTGAAGCAATGGCTCCTTGATTAATGGCCATTGATTGGAGGATCGAGGTTACCGTGGCCATCTGGGCGGCCAATGTAGTCATTATCTTTGCCAGGATAATGGCTGTTTCAGCTTTTCTTCGATCGGCACCTTGGCCTCCATATCCATCATCTATCCAGTCATCCATATTCCTCGAGATGCGATCAAGGATAACTTTGGCCTCCGTGTATGTTTTGTCCATAAAACCTCCTGCCGTGGAGGCATCAGCAATAGTCTGCGTTGCTCTGTTCAGACCATTATAGAATGTTTCCATCAGGACGCAATCGGGAATCCCGATATGCGGGCAGTTTTTCACCAATCTTCTAAATCGCACCCAGGCGGTGCTCAGGGTCTCATTCTCTTTTTGTTCAAAGTTCAGCATATCCTTCCGTCTTTTTGCGTTGACTGCCGGTGGGAAGAACTTCTTCATAAACTGCTCAACCAATTGCCCCCATGACGTGATTTCATTGGGCTCTAGTGAATAAGCCCACTTCTTAGCCTCATCCCTCAAGGTGTAAGGGAACAGATATAACCTAATATTCTCTGGAGTCACGCCAGGTAGGGAGAAATTGTCGCACATTTCAACGAAGCTGGTCAGGTGGGCATGCAGGTCTTCACCTTGCAGACCCCCAAACTGCCCTGCGTTCTGAATCATTTGTAACATGACCGACTTGATCTCAAAGCGGGCATTCACCTCAATAGTTGGCCTTAAGATTCCAGGCAAAAAATTGTACAGGTTGGGTGCCGCATAGTTTCGCATTGGGATATTGCAATCGGCTGCCAAGAATTGGGATCCTGGACCAGTCGAACAACCCCTTGATTCACATTTGGCACCGCGTTATCGTTATTATTTGCCATGTTGGCCGCCTTTGTTTGTTGATTCCTATTCTGGCGTATCCTCGCATGGAAGGTTCGCTCGATCTCAGTGTCAGCTACGAATTCCGGTTCAGCACCAGAACTCATAAATCGTCAGGCCGCTCTTCACGTTAAATAGCCAGTACAATGAGATCTGTCCTGCAAAATACCAAAAACCACTAAAACAATAAACCGTTGACCAGCTCCCCGACAATGGCGCCATAAACTTGTAACGCGATGGGATATGTGTATGATATTAAATGCTTTCAATGATACGATACTACTACTATTTATGTGTTAATTAGGGATTGCTCAGGTAGTATGCCCTGCGTTGTCACAAGTTTCTTTACGATGGAACCAAGTGTAATTCCACCACAAGTTTCTCGATGTGATCCGAGGTCGAACACAGGGAAGTGGTGCTGGTTATTGCGGTATGTTCATGGTATATGCGACCAGTTTTTTTTAATTCTTTATAAAAGGTGTGTACAGTATGTAAATTGCAGTAAAATAAAGGAAAGCGGTAAAGATGCGATAAGACATAAAAATACAATAAACCTAAGCTAGATGTTACAAGATACAGGCTTTATGTGCAAGATACTAGGATTAAGGCTGGTGAAGGTTGTGCAAAGACGTGGGATACGATGACAAGTCTTGTGAACAGATTAGAAATAGAAAGATAAGTATTACAAATAACATAAGTTCTTAATTGAATTGAAGGTACAAATACTGTTCCGCTCTTCTCTTAGCATACACCTCTCAGTGATCGATAGCGTTTCCACATGTTTGTAGTGAAATAGAGTCTAACGTAATGAACGCAAGGTTGCTTCCATGTTTGGAAGTAACTCGCTTTAGTTAACACACTCTTCTGACCTTTTCTCGATAGATTAGAATGACATCTTCACTTCTGCTCTCACAGGTGAAGATGTCGTCTAGCATGCTTTAGCTAAACGTATTTTATAACTTTAATACATATTAAGTTCTTGGTGATTCATATTGCTCATCAATGGATTAAGAAAACATCAAGAAGAAAGTGACTAATGTGTGAACGGAAATAGACAGAAAATGGTAAACGAAATCTATCAAAACATTTAATATTTCTACTAAGTGTTTGATACACGATGTGTGAATGAAGAGATAAAGAAAATATGGAATACAATGAAAGAGAGATAGAACAGATACAATCTGCTTCCGGATCGGATGGTTTCAATGGCAGGAAGAGCTTCCCTTTCAGGCTTGCTCCACCGGTAGCAGGGGTCTCTGCACAGAGCTTCGATCGGGTATATGACAGGTCGGATCTGAGATTCACCTCTCGACCTTATCTCGTTCTCTTCCCGAATTTCTTCTCTTCAGCACTCAGCTCAGCCTTTTCTCTTCTAAAATCTTACAGCACTTAGCCCAGTATCAAATAGCATACTTTTCTCTGAAATCACTAGGGTATTTATAGGAGCAAATCCTTTGACTCCGGCCTTGTGGTCCCCACGTGATGGTTATGGTAATTCCGCAGATGGAGGGATATTATTCCTTCTGTTATGCAATCAAACCATCAATTCTGCACAACCGTTAATTGTACACGTGTCTCAATCCTCCGCTCTCACATTGCTCAGTTACATCTTTCGATCATGGGTTCCCATGTGGTGTTTGTTTTTATTACTACATGTGGTCGAAGCGTAGCTCTGGACCGACTGTCGCATTGCGCCGTTACTTCAATAATCGTCTCTTCATGGTTGATCGACAGGCGCAATGTGACAGAGATGCGTTGAAGTTTCTCATGAGCCTTGAGCGCAAGCGGTGACTTGGTCTCCTACAAAACAGAGTAAAGTTTGGCTTGTCCTCCATCTTTTTGGCGTTAGTGGGTGTAATTGCAAACATTTATAATTGTTGTCATACTAGGTTAATTTTCATACAATTGGCGCATAATTACTTATTTTTTGCTGCAATATCTATATAAGATTGCATAAATAACTTGTATTTCTACAAGTTATTAAGGAGTTATTTGATTAATTAATTAAATTTATTAAATTAATAATTAATTAATAATCAATTAATCATTAACTAAATCTAATTTAATTAATGATTTCATTTAAATCATATAAATGAAATATCCCTCACATAACCTTTTAATTCAATTAATTTAATTTAATCAAATCAAATTAAATTAAATATCAAATATTTAATTTAACCTACATTTGACTCATATTCAATTGTATTTCTCTCATAACCTATAGTTTCAACGTGCATCAATTACATAATAATTTTTAACCTATAGTTTTAATATGAATCCAATTCATATCAAATTAATATTTGAACTACTTAAAATATTTAATTCTCCCATAAATTAATTTTGAATCATGTCCAAAATTAGATTTATATTATAAAGTTTAATTAAAATATAAACTTCATATTATAATATATCATTATACATTATATTCTTTCCCTAAGTGAATTTGAACATTTCAAACTCTATTCAAGACATGGATATCTTAATTCCCTTTACGAGCTAGGAAGGGACCTTATGGACCTACAGAGTAGAAGCTCCAATGATATGAGATTAATTGGCTAAACTTATTAACCAAATTAATCAATATTCGTTAGCTATGGTACACTCCACTAAAGACCCACAGTTGTACTCTTCTCACTGCATATATATTCTTGTGTCCATGAATAGAGACCAACGACAACAAGTTAGTCCTTCACGAGTGTTCGTAACACCAGTTAGGTCAAATTATCGTTTTACCCCTGGGTTATCTTTGTACTCTTAAGTACTAGTATTTCTCTAATGAACAACATGTTTATAGTCCAACTATTAAACAAAAACCTCTCTCGAGTCAATGAGAGGATAAGACCCTTCATTCAATTTCTAAAGACACCACTCAAGGGAACACTCATCTACTTACCCTAAAGTCGCGAATAAGTGAAATCTATCTTGTATTATTATGCTTCCAGCTCTTTACTCGATCTTGTCCCCAAAATGGTAGGCTTATTAAGTCGGAAAACTAACAACTCTCACCCATAAAAATCAAAGAAAATCCATTGTATACAGGAGTTCATCATACATTCAGGATTAAGACTAAGTTGCCTAAGTCATCCTATTGAAATAAAAACCAAACTAGTCAAAGGTGTTACATCTAGTGGTCACTATTTCGCGGTCCGGTCTTATGCAAACTCATTGCATAGGATACCCCCACTCGCATATCACCTACATGAATGTGTTGGATCATTGCGTTTGTATCAAATACAAAATGGGTCGTATCCATAATGTCACTAGGATAAGGTATCCAACCTTATCCCTATACTATAGACACTTTAGGTTGTATCTTGAACATTGATCTCCGTATGTCTCCACATACAAATTAAGGCTCATAAGACAACCTAGGAGGTTAGTTTATTGGATTTAGTGTTATTAAGACAAAACGAATATGACACAATCAAGGGCATAAAAACCAACAGGATGTTGGTAAAAGAAAATTGAATGGTGGAGATTTAAACTCAACTAGCCGTTAGACAAAAAAAAAATAATATAATAATCTATATCTTTTAAAATCACTTCTTTTAACAACCCAACAAAAAGTAAATATTTACCATATGTCTAAAACTAGCCGTTAGACATGAACATAAAATAATATTAAATTCATTTTCTTTTTAAAATCATTTTCTTTTTTTAAAAAATCCAAAATCTCAAAAGTCCACCATATATCATTTCTCTATTACTCCAAGTGGCACATTTCAATTGGTCCACTTCAATGAATAGAATCTGCCACATCATCAACACAAAAATTTTCCATTAAGTTTGTTTCGGTCATATCTTATTTGTTTGAACTCCGATTCGAGTGATTCCAATTTTTTTTGGAATTGTTGTTCAAAGTTCTACAAAATGGACACTTGTAGGTTTATTATCATCAAAACATTACTTAATTAATTAAAACAAATTAAATATGAGATTAAGGGCAAAAAAGCCAACATAAATCCATAAGGTCCTCTTGCTAGCTCACTAAGGATAAAATAAGAATTAATTTATTTTTTTTTATAATTTGAATTGTTCAAATAAAATAAGAAAATTAATTGTATAAGGTGCAATTAATATAATCTACATAGATACATTATAATAAAAAGTTAATTTTGAATAAGATTTAAAACTATACTTTATTATACGAAAGAGATAAATATTTGAATGACATTCAAACATTATGAACGAGATTCATATAAAACTATAAGTTAAATTAATTTGAATATAATTCATATTAAAACTATAGATTATACGAGATAATGAGGTATTTGAATAAGATTCAAGTATTAAATAAAATGAATGGGACTCATATTATAACTATAGGTTAAATTTAATATGCATGAGATTTATATTAAAACTATAGGTTAAGTTTAATGTGAATGAGTTTCATATTAAAACTATAGGTTAAATTTAATATGAATGAGATTCATATTAAAACTATAGGTTAAATTTAATGTAAATGAGATTCATATTAAAATTATATTATATGAGAGAAAATACATTTGAATGTGATTCAAATGTGACATTAATTAAATATATCTCTTTTTGTAGCATTTGAATGACATTAATTCATATCTTTTTTCATATAATCGGTTCGAAACCTCGATTCGACCCCATGATTGATCAAGGATTCTCCTTTTCTTTTGCATACATACGAGACTAATAGCCTTAATGGGCTTCGACCTATGGATCAATCTTGTTGATCAATCGATAACATTGTCCCCTCGACGAGCTAACAAGTGGCCATTGGCTTCAGTAGTCGATTTCAAGTTGAGGATAGTTGCATGCAGTATAGATGATTGTTGGGATGTATGCCTTAAAACCTCGTAGTTAATAAGTTATTTGAAATAATGGTTGATTATTTTATATATGCAATTATCCATTAAAGAAAGATCCAAGGTTATTTTATGAAACTTGAACAGTATATGGTAGACACACAAGTGGATCATGTTCAAGTAATAACCTAAATGATATGTAGTATAAGGATAAGGTTTGGTGCCTTGTTCTGGTGACACTGCGGATACAACCCACTTTGTAATTATTACAAGAGTTGTAAAGTGTTAAAAACGATTTGATCTTGATCTTCATATGGAGACATGTGAGTGTAAGTTTCCTATACAAAGAGTTTGTATAAGTCCGAACCGCGAAATGATTAATCTCTATTTATAACACAGTTGATTGAAAAGATTAGCATTTCATAGGATGACCACAGGTAACTCGATCTCAATCTTGAATGAGTTATGAACTCCTGTCTATGAGGGCAGTCCTTTGATTTGTATAGTGAGAGTGGTTCGACTTGCTGACTCAATAAGCCTAGCTACCATTTTGGGAATTTGTCCAAGTAGGGAGCTAGGAACATAACTACATTGATGGAATTCACTTCTTCCAGTCTTTTGGGTTAGTAGATGAATTGTTACCTTAAATGTTGACTCCGGGTCTTGAATAATAGGGCCATTCCCTCTCACTGGCTTGAGAAGGTTTTGTTTCTGGTAGGACCATAAATAGGTTATTTGTTAGAGGATCAGTGAGACTTAAAAAGTTAGATGTAATTATAGGGGTAAAATGATAATTTTAACCCAGCTGTAATTATGAACGATTCGTGAAGAGTAGACTACTTACTATTGATTGGTTATAGCCATAGACACAAAAATATATCTACAGTGCGAATAGTACAGTTGTAGTTTTTTAGTGGAGTGAAGGTAGTTAATAAATGTTGATTAATTTAATTAAAAATTTTAATGAATTAATATCATATCATTGGAGTTTCTAATCTGTAGATCCATTAGGATCCTTTGCTAGCTCACTTAGGGTAAAACAAGAATAAATTAATTTTGGATTAATTTGAATTGTTCAAATTGAATAAGAGAATTAATAAGATACAATTAATATAATGTATATAAATACATTATAATATAAAGCTGATTTTGAATAAGATTCAAATTTGATTTTATAATATGTGAGAGATAAATATTTCAATAGGATTCAAATATTAATTATATGAATAAGATTCATAAAGTACATAGATTATAAGTAATATGATAATTAATTATTTGTTAATTAATTTTTTTACAAAGGTATTGTAATTAAAGTGTGGGGTGGGGGATCGAACCTCTGGTCTCGAGATCGATAGTACAAGTACTATGTCAGTTGAGTTACGCTTATGTTGGCAGGCGGGAATGCTTACCACTATACTACAACGACTTGCTTATTTGTTAATTGATTACTATTTATTTAATTATATATATTAAATTTGATTTAATATATAAATTATTTAAATTAAAATTGAATTTAAGGAAATAACTCCATTGGGAGTTATTTGTAAAATGTGGAAGGGAGTTATAAATCTTTCTCCAATCACTTCATCTTCACTCGTGAAAAGAGAAAGAGGATTTTGTTTTTTACAATGTTGATTCATTGGTACATATCACATAAAAAAAAAAAGTTTCTCTCTACAAAAAAAAAAAAAAAAAAAATATTCTTCTCCCTCATAAAAGAAAAGCTCTCCCTCACAAGAACTCTTCATACTAAATTAAGGATCCCATGATCCTTGATCCTTGATCCTTGTCTGGAGAATAGCAAGAAAATCGAATGGTGGTGTCTTGCTACGGGTTCGTGAGTTTAGGAAGAAGTTTCGGTGTTTGTGAATTTGTGAAAAGAATGAGGACTGCGTTGAAAAAAGTCTTCAAGAGGTATTCTTCTCTTTCCTTCAAGAGTTATTCTTTTCTTTCCCTTAAAATTGTGTTGTACGTATATATGTTTATCATGTACGTTGAGGAATTCGATTCCTTCAATGATGTCATCGTCATTATTGTGTTTTACACACCATCTTTTTCTCTCTTTTATCTTCAACTACAATACACTGCATATGTTAATTTGAAATATTAATTTAATATTAACATTACTTAATTAATTATGAAGAGGTAGCTTCAGGGCATATTTGGATTGACTAGAGGGGAAAATATTTTTTTTAAAAAAATTATTTTCATTAAGACTCTTTTGATAAAAGCTACTTAAAATACACTTTGAAAGTGTTTCAATACCTATTTTGAGGAGTTATAAAACACTTCAATTTTTTTTCCTAAAATTACTTGTTTTCAAAATTACACACTTGAAAAGTTGAACCAAACACACCCTTAATAAGCCATTCATGTGAATTTCTATAGTTTTATTAACTGCATAGGCATATCTTTTTAATGTAAGTCAAATCTTTTTCTCCCCCTTAATCTCTATCTTAGTTTCTTGCACCTCAGTAAGAGAATTTAGGCTATGAACGAGTGTGAGTTATTCTTATGACAATTATCTGCCGAATATTCATCTTGCTCGATTTTTTCCTAATCGTTGGACGTTACAAGAGGTTAATACCTTGAAATTAGAAAACTGAACACTTTTTTATCAAGTCGATCTCTTCTTGGCCTTTTAAGATAGTGAGAACAAAAGTGAAACGTGGTTTTTGACATCATTAAATACGTAAGCTGTTATTTTATGTACCAATCAAGAAATACGTGCAATGCACATGAATTCTTATAGTTCTAATTATTTTTTAAATAGTGCAATTTTAGCATATAATAAATAAATATTATACAATTTTGTTTTAGTTAAATGTTAGAAAATGGAACAATGTTCATTTTTATGTTATCATATTATCACTTTTTTAAAGAAAAAAAATCTTATATCTAGCACAAAGATAGAAATTTTGTTATGGTAATTAAATTATCGAACTAATGTGTTAATATTTCAGTATTATAATATATATAATACAAACACTTTTATTTTAATGTTATTATATATCTACTATGAAGTCACATGAAAGGATGCGTTGTTTCACCGTATTAATTACTATTTTCATTCAATTAAATCCTCTATTTTTTTTGGTATTTTCTCTAAACTTTTTTTTACAACTATTTCCTCTCAACTCTAACTCTCATGAAATTATTTTTTTAGAATGTAGATGCAAATATTTAATTTATTTTTCTTTTACATGTGCATCACACAAATATATTCAAATAATCAATGTACCAATTCGATGTGTGTAACCACCTCCACTCTAACAGATACATCCAATTGGCATCTATTGCATCCTATCTTGAAGAGTTGCGTACTATCAATATCAATTGCACTTATTCAAATTAGGCTTTATTTTTTAAATATATAAATTTATTTTGTACACTAAAAATTGGAAAAGTCATCTTCACTATCTTTTAAACAGATACCTGCATTTGAAAAGTCACAACCACACGATAAAGAACAATATGAAAATTTATGAAAAATATAAGAATAAAAGGAGCATGTAAAGATTCTCAGTGTTTGACCCCCCAAGTTGGGTTGAGTTGGGTGGGTAAAAAAAAGTCACCCACCGTTTGGTTCACCAATTATTAAAGAGATTTATTATCTCGTTATCTGCGTCAACTCACATTTCTCACCTCGTTATTCGCATCAACTCTCCCAATTACTCTCAATCCTACGCGCCAAACAAGGTTGGCAACAGGGCCGGGGTGGGGCGGGGGGCGTCCCCCGTCCCCGGCCTCGTAGGGAAAATTGTCCCCTATCCCCGTCGAGAAAACGGGGTCCCCGCGGGGCCCCATTCGTGGCAGACTTCAACGGAGGGGAGGGATGAGCGAGAGCGACTGGGGAGGGAATAAAAATATATATATAAATTCGGGGTCAGGGATTAATCGGGGTTGGGGTCAGGGCAGAGATACTGTCCCCATCTCCGCCCCGTCCCCGGACGGGACCCCGAATAAATTCCCCGATTTGACTCCATCCCCGGTCAAACCGGGGAATCCCCGCTCCGTTGGATTTTTTTGCACAACCCTAGCGCCAAACGTCCCATAAGTAGCCATTTTTAATATTTAATATAATATATTAGTAGAGAAGAGACTAGGAAAGTTGTAAGATGCTTAGAACAGAAAGAAGGCGGGTCGTGTTGTGCCGAAACTCTTCCACAAAACACAGCTGCTGGGTGCGTCGGCCGGCGTCGAGAGAGAAAGCAGAGGCGCAGTTACGGGGAGAGAGCAGCCGGGCGGAAGATATAGGGTTTACACTACACTCATTCCAACGGACCACCATCCCTCGCGACCTTTCATTCACCCGCCCACCCACTCTCCTTTCTCCTCCTCAAACTGGTAATATCAATTTTTTTTTCTTTTTGGTAATTTATTTGGTTTGTGCTCTGTCGGTACTCGCCTCCCTTTTCTTCTTTTTGTATATTCTCCACCGTAGCCCTTCTTTCTCAATTTGTTTGATTCGAACTTTTTGTTATCTGCAAATTGTGATTGATTTGGTGGTTCGGTATTCAGTGAGTTTATGCCACTATTTAAATCATGTTACTAGTTTCCTGTCTTTGATCAAGAAGCAAAATTTGGAAATGGGCTCAAATTGTTAAAATGTGAAATTAATTCTGGGTTATTTTCTAGTGTGCAACGTTATGAACCCAACATTGCTATCCAGCTTTTTTGGTTTTGTTACAACTGGGGTTTGGTTCTATTTGTTTGTATGGCAAACCGAAGAACAGATCTTTTTATTCTGTTAACAACTGAAGTGCAGCACATACTACCCTTTATTTCTGGTAAGTGGTAATATTGAGACATTTGATCCTAAGATTGAAGTCTTTGATTATCAGATTGAAATATTTCTTTTGGTGTTTTAACATATGGCTGTACTGGTTTAGTCTTATTATTTTTATTTTTACGTCTTGAAAATTTGAATTCTCAATCCAGATTGGCAAGTTTGCAATTAAACAATGGTCAGAGGCCCTGCAACTACTCTTTTAAGGATTTCCTCTTCAAGAAAATGTGCCTCCCGGTTTAGGATTTTTACAGGGAACCGATTGATACAGTCTGGTGGACAATATGTTGATCATAAAATTCTCCAAAGTAATCCAGTGCGTCCTTTCTCAAGCATTGAGAACCAAGTCCGGTTTAGAATGCTTTCTCAGAGCTCAATGTTTGGAGTTTTTAGTAGTTTCAATGTGAGACGAATCACATTTGTTCAGGAGCACAAGGAAGATAATGAAAAGGGTGATAGTGTAAGCAGTTCAAATGTGGTAGAAGTTGGGGGGTGCGATGCAGATGTTGGAAAAAATGTTTGCTTTGAGAACGATACTTGTGATTTGATGATGGTTCCTGGTGGGGATGAATGCATTGGGGACGGCATTCATGGTTCCATTGTGGATGATTCGAAAAATGGTGATAATGACCTAAGGTCATTGAAACTGAGGAGCTATGAGAACATCAGATCATGTGATCCTGTTGAACTATATCGTGAGCTTCGTAGTGTTGAAATGGATGGTGCAAAGGTAGAACGTTCTGAATGGTTAACCCTTCAAGAGATATTTAGCTACTTTATTACATCTGGTTGGGCTAGCAATCAGGCTCTTGGTATTTACATTGGCATGTCATTTTTTCCGACGGCTGTACATAAGTTCCGAAGCTTTTTCTTTAAGAAATGTTCTACTGACGTCGTCAAATATTTGGTGTTCCTTGGTCCTTCGGATGATGCAGTCAAATTCCTTTTTCCAATATTTGTTGAATATTGTTTAGAAGAGTTTCCAGATGAGATTAGGCGGTTTCAAAGTATGGTTGCTTCTGCTGATCTTACTAAGCCACACACCTGGTTTCCATTTGCACGAGCAATGAAGCGTAAAATTATATATCATTGTGGTCCAACTAATAGCGGTAAAACTTACAATGCTTTGCAAAGGTTTATGGAAGCAAAGAAAGGGATTTATTGCAGTCCTCTTAGGTTATTGGCCATGGAAGTATTTGATAAGGTGAATGCTCATGGTGTTTATTGCAGCCTTTTCACTGGTCAAGAAAAGAAGCATGTACCATTTTCTAATCATAGCGCCTGTACTGTTGAAATGTTGTCAACAGAAGAGTTGTATGAGGTTGCTGTCGTTGATGAGATTCAAATGATGTCAGATCCTTATAGAGGATATGCCTGGACAAGGGCCTTTCTTGGATTGAAAGCTGATGAGATCCACTTATGCGGTGATCCTAGTGTTCTAAATGTTGTTCGAAAGATCTGTTCTGAAACTGGGGATGAGTTGCATGAACGACGCTATGAGAGATTTAAGCCATTGGTTGTTGAAGCTAAAACACTTTTAGGTGATCTTAAAAATGTTAGATCTGGTGATTGTATTGTTGCCTTTTCAAGAAGGGAGATATTTGAGGTTAAGTTGGCTATTGAGAAACTCACCAAACATCGATGCTGTGTTATTTATGGAGCTCTACCACCGGAGACTCGTAGACATCAAGCAAATTTGTTTAACGATCAAGATAATGAATTTGATGTGCTTGTCGCTAGTGATGCGGTGGGAATGGGTCTAAATCTTAATATTAGGAGAGTCGTGTTTTACAACCTTGCAAAGTACAATGGGGACAAGATGGTGCCTGTTCCTGCTTCACAAGTTAAACAGATTGCTGGAAGAGCAGGGCGCAGAGGAAGTTGCTATCCAGATGGGCTTACGACCACATTAAATTTTGATGATCTTGGTTACTTGATTGAATGTTTGAAACAACCATTCGATGATGTTAAGAAAATCGGTCTCTTTCCTTTCTTTGAACAACTTGAGCTATTTGCAGGGCAAGTCTCTAATGTTACATTCTGCCAAATATTAGAAAAATTTAGTGAAAATTGTCGCCTAGATGGTTCTTACTTTTTGTGTCGGCATGACCATATAAAGAAAGTTGCAAACATGTTAGAGAAGGTCCAAGGATTATCTCTAGAAGATCGTTTTAACTTTTGTTTTGCCCCTGTTAATGTTAGAGATCCCAAGGCAATGTACCATCTTTTGAGGTTTGCTTCATTGTATAGTCAAAATATTCCTGTGAACACTGCAATGGGCATGCCAAAGGGTTCTGCTCGAAATGATACGGAGCTACTGGATCTTGAAACGAAGCATCAAGTATTGTCGATGTATCTTTGGCTGTCACAGCACTTCAAGGAAGAAAATTTTCCTCATGTCAAGAAGGTCGAGGCGATGGCAAAGGATATTGCTGACTTATTAGGTCAATCTTTGACGAAAGCTAATTGGAAACCAGAATCAAGGCAAGCTGGGAAACCTAAGCCTCAGGACAAAGAAGGCCATGAGAAGCCAAGGTCTCCCGTGAGAGTGTATGAGAAACAAGCTATTTAAATTTAAGGTGTGGATTTACATTCTAATGTAGTCTCTCTCTCTCTCTCGTTTAATTAAAATTATTTATTTAAAAAAATTAATTTAATTGATTAATTACTTTTATGTCATTTTGACATTTGAATATTAGTCTCTTTTCATTATTTCTATGAAATCTCTTATTCCTTTGCAGAAAAAGATTCATTGCTGCTTTGTTGTTATTATAACTATGCCTGCCTATTCCTCGGATTTCTTTTCAAAGGTAAAGTAATAGTATTTCCTTTATGTTTGTTTCATTTCTAGCTTGTGACACTATTAGGATCCTTCCTAACAAGAACAAACTCAAAGGAATGGACTCAAGAATAATCAAACATGAAAATATATTGAAACATTAAAAGAAATAGTAACAAGATAATACTCGGCACATTCTAGAGGGTTGAGAAATCCTCTCCCAAATTTCCAATTAGGAAATCCTCACATCAAATTCTCCTTAACTTCCACTCAACCCATTCCCTCTATTTATAACTAAAAAGCCCTAACAAACCTAATAGCTAATTACTAATATGCCCTCCTAATAACTATATTAATATTCTACTAATAATCCTAATATTACCAAAACTAGGGGTCTTACAGACATTTGTGCAAAATAATTTGATACCAAACATGTAAAAAATATCTTTTTGGAAATGTAAAGCGAAATAGCTAGCCCTCTAAAATATTATGCATAAGGTTAAATAAAAACAAGGGCTTTTATAAAGTAGAACGTGCGTGGAGCATAAACACGCACTAGGGGTTTTCTTAGATTTAAATGTATCACATGTGGAATATACACCCAACATTAAAAGAAAAAAAAAAAAACAAAAGCCGTAATATAAAGCTAACCTAAAGCATGCGACAAATAAAACAAGGAATTAACTAATAAATAGTGATTACAAACATAGATCAATATTCTTAAAAACACACTCACACATAATGTTTTATGCTCTTTCAACGATGAAGAGTCCATAAAGTCATAGAAATAAACTACAAAAACAATTTGTGAAGATCTAAAACTGAAGACTCATATTCATTTTTTTTTTCTATTTGTAGAAATGTGGCTCCACCATATTTTTCTCTTAGGTCTCATTTCCATGTTTCTCCATATTTCTGTAGCGAGGGAGATAAAGCAAGAACCATTTGTTCAGTTTTTTCCCCTTTAAAATAAAATTTTAACCATAAATTTTTCTGAAAATGTACTCAACAAAAGTATCTTTCCTATGGCTATGTGTGAAGCACACCTAAGCGCACACTTTTGTAGGCTTTTCAAAACAGTGTGTTAGAGTGCCTTTGTAAAGTCGAAGGTTTGTTAAAGTAGAGTGATGTGTAATAGTTCGTTCTAGGTGCTAGAAGAGGAGGCGTGGTGGTTGGAGTTAGAACAAGGGCCAACAATCAACAGTGGGGTTTTGATAGTGATGTGATTTAGTTCACGATGGTGTGTTGCCTGTTTTTTTTGGGAGAATTTTAAGAAGCATTATGTAATGTTCCTATTTATATATTATATGAGAAGCATTCTGTAAGGTATCAATCCTCACTGTTCCATTGATTTAATCAACCAAAACACAACCAGCTAACCATAACTACAGACAGCTGAAAAATATCAACACAGCAGTCCACAAAATTCACGGAACGACTGGCTTATCTGAGAGAGCTGGGAACCTCTCCACGCTAGCTAACTGTCAGGTTGAATTTCCTAGCTTACCCCTTCTAGAATAAATTTTCTTTTCAGTATAGGAGGTCTCAAACATTCTGTACTAGAAGTGATAGTACCCCATCCTTCCTGTTGGAGACTTGGAGTTACTTACGATCAAGAATAAGTTTCTTTAACAATTCGAGAAGTCATCGAAATATTTCCCTTCTGTTCACCTCCTGCTAAGATTTCTTGATTTTATTTTTCCAGTTAGTATACTTTTGATCTCCTTTACTCAACAAGTAATTGATGTATGTATGCAAATTTTTTAGTTTGTTAGGTCAGACTGAAGAAAAAGATGTTATTGTGCTTCTTGACTTTCTAACGTAATAGTGACCTCTGTTAGCTTTCTTTGGCACCCTGGATAATTAGTGCAATTTCCTGTTAGTCCATTTTATTGGATACTGTAGCTTAATATATTTACAAGCCCTATTTCCATTTATTATTTTACTTCATTAAAATTGTTTAGTTTCTTGGGGTTATTTTATAGTTAGTTTCTATTATTTCAAAACTAATTGGTTGTAAAA
The DNA here is from genome assembly GCF_009727055.1 of Benincasa hispida. Classification (NCBI taxonomy): domain Eukaryota; kingdom Viridiplantae; phylum Streptophyta; class Magnoliopsida; order Cucurbitales; family Cucurbitaceae; genus Benincasa; species Benincasa hispida. Next base: position 59,581,893 of record NC_052360.1, on the reverse strand, counting down.
CCCTTCAGAAAGTGCTCAACAAACATCTCGACCATGTGAAAGAAATTACCTTTCCCTCTGAGCAAACGCAGCTCTTTCAGCTCTTTCTCCAAGTTCTAACGTCCTGCCAAGCTGATTGCTGTACCCCATCCTCAAATTCCAATAGCATCTTCCCATTTTTCTGGTTTAATTGATTTCCACATTACCGAAACCTCACCTTTTTAGTGTTCATGGTTGATATTTGTTTGAATGGTACATGCATTGTGGAGTGTGAATCTGCTCAATCTTGTGTTTATATCACCAGATTGATGCTGACTAAATGCAATTTTAACTAACAGGATGGAGGCCGTACTGTGATAGGAAGATGTTGCAGATTTGGTTTAGAAAGGCAAAGGAGCGGCTAGTCTCGTCCTCACTTACTCTGGGCTCCTCTCCAACCCGTGTTGCAGAAGTTTTCCTACACAAAATGCTCTGCAATGGATCACAATGTAGGAGGTGTCTGATTATTCGAGTTCCGACATTTGTAGAATGATGTAGAATGAGTTGAAAGGTAGCACTTTTATACATGATCGTAGTCTCGAGATGATTTCTATTTCGATATCGGAAAAAAATTGATTCCTTTGGCTTTGACGCTTGCAATTAACTGCATTGAGGCCCCTGTCGTGAAATGCCCGTGTTACCTCAGATGGTAGAGTTTGTAGTACCCAGAGCACGGGAATGATCTTGTAGTTGAGAAAGGGAAAGGGCAGAGACAATTTAACAACATAGAAGCTTTGCAACAATAGATGGAAGCCATAAAACAAAACTGATAGTAGAAACATACTTGAATTCTACTCAACAATAGTCTAGTTTTATTATTTCAAAGAGTTCACCTTTATTCTCTCCGGTTTTAGTACATGCATATAATACTTTGTGGGGAAAAAACTTTATTTTGTTTTATTATTTTTAATAAAATTGGAGAAAACTTGTTTATTCACCAATAAGTAGGAACTGTAATTATTTTCTATACGGAGTCGGTATATTATTTGTATTGGTATGTTTGCATTTATTTGATAAATCATATTGGAGTTACAAGAGCTCATTATTTATGTTAGCAAGCAAGTTTTGATCATACAACTTTTATAGCTTTATAAAAATGGCAGAGTCCCAACATAAATTTCTATTAGTTTGATTTGAGATCTTGAAGTTTATAATAACTTTTTGAGAAATTTTTTGTTTGGTCTTGTCATTTTTATCTGTAAGTACATATAATTAAGTCTTGAAATTGAATGTGTTTAATAAGAAACAATTGGTTAAGTTTTGGAAAATCATAAATTGGTCAATACATTGGTTATAAATTGCTAACCTTAGCATATCTCAATGAAGTGAATAAGAGAAACAAGCTCCATAATCAATAATTGGCAAATTTTGAACAAAAAGAGAAAGTTGAAAGAAGAAGAAAATACAACATAACAACCTATATGTACTAATCAAATATAACTAATCTATCTCCACAATAAATAAACCACATCCGACATGCTTCTAATATAGTCATGTCTAATAGATTTCTAAATTTTAAAAATATCTAATAGATCTCTAAACGAACTGTGTCTAATAGATTTCTAATATATTATTTATATATATATATATAATTAGTTGGCCGATTATGTATAAAATTAAATTAATCAATTAATTAATCAAATATAATTAAGATTTGGATTACATTTTCAAGTGTTTAATTTAAAAAACAAGTCATTTTGGAATAAATTGGAGTGTTTGACAACTCAAAACAGATTTTCAAGTATATTTTAATCAATTTTTATCAAAACTATTTAAATAAAAGTGAGTTTTTTGAAAAACACATTTTTTCTTGAGTCAATTCAAACGGGCATTTAATATACCGCTGCAATATATAAAACACTCACGCTCAACATCCTTCAAATGCAACTATTACCAACATGCCATTTTTTAACATAAAAATATTTAACAAGTCTATAAACTTTCAATTGTGTATCTAATAAATCTCTAACATATGCATTTACAAAATATTTAATAATTTAAATATTTGTAAACTAAACAAAAGCTTATGAATTTCGAGGTTACTAGACAAAAAAGTTTAGTTTGATAACTATTTGATTGTTGGTTTTTGGTTTTGAAAATTAAGCTCACCAGGCTACAAACGTCCATATCACACCTCTAACTTTCTTTGTTTTGTTATCTACTCTTTTGTCAATATTTTCAAAAATCAAAATCAAGTTTTGAAAATTTAGAAAAAACCTATTTTATATTTTTGGATTTTGGTTAATAATTCAATTCTTCTAGTTAAAAAGATGAAAGTTATGGAAAGAAATTGAGACAACAAGCACAAATTTCAAAAAAAAAAAAAACAAAAAATCAAATGGTTAAAAAATTAAATTTAGATATAAAGTTTAATACGTCAACACAAAGTTAAGAAATGGATAATTAGTTCATAGGCCCAAATTGTGAATGGAGGAGTAGATGAAAATTTCCCGCCATGTGTAAGAATCATTGCCTTGACAAAAATTCAGACATTCAAAGAAAATTTAACTCCAAAAGCCCAACCATTCAGATTCTTTAATGTATAGAAGAAGGCGGCAGCCATAGAACACGGCTGCTGGGTGTGTCGGCCGACGGCGATAGAGAAGGCCGAGGAAGCGTCGGCGCAGTTACGGAGGGAGAGCGGACGGGAGAAAGGGATAGGGTTGACATTACACTCAGTTCACCGGACCACCATCCCTCGTGACCTCTCCTTTCTCCTCCTCGGACTGGTAATTTCGAAGTTCTAATTTTGTTATTTCTTCGGTTAGTTAATCTCTCGATACTCGCCTCCCTTTTCTTCTCTGTGCTTCATAGTCTATACTGTTCACCCTCTTCCTTGATTTGTTTGATTCAAATTTTGTTTTCTGCATTTCCCCTTTGTTTTCGTAACTGTGATTGATGTGGTGGTTTAGTATGCAGTGGGTTTATGTCACGATTTAAATCTTGTTACTAGCGCTCTTTAAGTTAACTTCTTGTTTCATATCATCCTTCAAGAAGGAAAATCTAGCAATGGGCTTAAATTGTTGAAATTTGAAATCAAATCTGGGGTTAGATTCTATGATGTGCAATGTTATGAGCCTAAAATTGCAACCCAACTGAAGTTAATCCAACTTTTTTGGTTTTGTTAAAACTGTTTTTTTATTTTTATTTTTATTTTTTTAAATAAATAAAATAATTTTGTTTTTTTTTTGCACATATGGAAAACCGAAGATCATGGTATCGTTTTTATACTCTGTTAACAACTGAGGTGAAGCAAACCTCCTCATTAGACATCTGATATTTGCAAATGAAACAATCCTCTGTTTTTCTCTTTATTTTCTTTCTATAGTTAAGGCCTAGTTTCTTAATTTCCTTAAAATCATTCGAACTTTTGAATTATGATCCCTCTTCGCCAGTGGTACAATTGGAACTTCACCTTGGCTTCCCCTCAATGGAAAGCCAAAGGTCAAAGATTCTCAACCTCCAGCTTAGAGAGCATTAGAGCTCCAAATCTGGGAAAGGTCTTTATCTGAATAGTGGTAGGTTGACCTATATTGAAGCCTCTCCAGTTGATCTTCAATCCTTTGAATAACAGCACGTGCAAGCCATGAGTCATGCAAATGAAGTATCGCAGCCATTTCCTATCCTCTGAATAAAACTAGCAATAAGATCTATAGTTGAACATGTATATCTCCAAGCCAATTTATAGGAATCTTTCCGAATAGGTGTAGGCCGCAGAAAACCAGCATCATTATTATAAGAGTGAGCCACAATAATCTTGTGATGATGAGAATTTTGGTTTTTGGGAGGACAAGTGCTGGGGCACCGAACCTTTCTTTTCTATATTTCCTAATGTTTGTGCATCCTGAAACTGAAAGTAAAGACCAATGGCCGATCATTCATACCAATGAAAATTTAGAAGCCAACCTCTCTTTTATGGGATCTCCGAAGCAGAAGATACCTAAGTGATCTTGAAACTCTTTCTTAGGTAAATCTAATAGATATGGTTTGTAATATTACTCTTTAACTCGTACAAGGATAGGTGACTATTCACTGGCTTAGGGACTCTATTGGGACCTTAAAGAGCTTTGTAGTGACCTTCATGCCTGCGACCAAGATCTTTGCTAATGGCTTTGGAAGAACTCTTACCCCAAGAAGGAGAGATAGAAATGAAACTCAAGACCACTTGTTATTCACTTGCCCTGCGACCTCTTTCTTTTGGCAGAACTTGTTTGCTTGCTTTAGTTGGTCCATTGCTTTGCTCAACAACACCAAGAGTCTTCTTCTTGGCATGCTTTTGAAGTTGAGGTTAACAAGGTGTGGCGTTATGTGATAAGAGTTCTTTTATGGACCTTTTGGTTGGAAAGAAACTACAAAATTTTCTTCAAAATGAAGACCGGCGAATTGGCATGCTACGTATTCTATGTTTCGGAGAGGAGATTATATTGCTTCCAACAGTTGTGGATGAAGAAACTGGAGATGCCATTATGTCACACCCCCTCCTGAGCCCGCCTCTTGAGCCTGAGGGGAAGTACGACGGACGGCAGATACCACCCTTTTGTGATACCTACTGCCTATCTGAACCTTTTACTCTCATAAACTTTAAGTCAAGGAAATAAACAACAATTGTTTGACTAAACTCATTTTATTACAAACAGTAAACTTAACTATAGAGTTTACAACAATAACTCTTAAAACCAGAAGTGTGACTGTGGTTGTGGCGGACCTTGACCTTAGCAGCACCCTGGAACTCCTCATCTTTCGCTTCTTGGGAAGAAAAACATGAAAGAAAAGAATGAGCTTCAAGAAGCTCAGTGAGTGGTAAGCAACTTCTAGAGTCTATTTCAACTCATAATATCACAAATACGAGGTTAATACTCAAACTTCAGTCTCGAATGAGTCTGTTCTCAACTCTATCTACACACACGGTAGATAGTTAAACTGATACTAGTCATAAACGTTTACTCTCTTGCGTTCTCTATGTTTCCTTTGTGCATATAGATCCCCGCTTATAGGCTCAGAAACTAGGCCTGCCGGTCCTCTGACCATCTCATACGAGGTTCCTCTCACAGACTCAGGAACTAGACCTATCGGTCCCTTGACCATCCCATGAGGTTCTGCTCCTGGGCTCAGGAACTAGGTCTATTGACCCCCTGACCATCCTGATCACATAATCTCATACTTATTCTAATTACTCATTCACAACATAAGCATATACATATACTCTAAAAGATATACTTTAAGACTTAAAGGGAATACCACTCACCTTGGTCTTTAGGAGCCTTTCTCTCTAAAAGTTCCTTGGTTTCCTCGGGCTCCCTTTTGAACCCTAAATTCCAGATTCAACTACAAGCTTAGATTACTCATAGTTCTAGATCTTATTTCAAGATACTCCCTTCTACAAACATGTTCTAAAATGTCTCAGGAAGCTTACCTTAAAATCTCAGCTTAGAACTCCTTGTGGTTTGGCCGGAATCCTCAAATCATCAAGACTGGCCCAAGCTTACCCGAGAGCTCGACCCTTCTGCCTTTTCCTCACTCTCCAGCCTGATTCCTTGGAGCTTCTTCTCCCGCGGCCTTTATTTGAAAATTAGAATCTCAGAACTGGCTTTGGAATCACTCAAAACGCACGAGAAGTCTGGGAGAACTCCTTGTCCCAAGTTGATGCTACTTCCAGACCTCACTGTCTGATAGCATCTCCTCCTCTTGGAACTACTTGATCAACGCATGGTCTTCCTACCAACACATACCCTTCATGATCAATGCATAGCTTCCTCTGAGTTTACCCTCTAACATTCTTCCTAATGTTTTTCAAGAGGATTTCGGGTTATGAACTGAAGAGACACTCTGTAGTGGTATTTATAGGCTTTAGGAATTGATCCTCATCATCTTTCAAGGTCTCCAACGCATGACACCTCCTTCTTTAGAAACTTTTGGAGTGTCTGCATTATGCTTTGCCATCACCTACTTCCTTGCCATTCACCTACTTCCATGCCACTCACCTACTTGCATGAAGTTTGAGTTGTCTTCCTCATGCATAAGACTTCTTTGCATGAAACTCTATTTGTCCACCTCTTACCTCCTTAACTTCACCTCTTCTCGGTTAGCCACTATCAGCCCATGGCTTTCTCATCAACGCATCACACGTGCTTGCTTGACCGCATACCTTTCTTCACTTGCATGGCTCTCCCTTGGCACATGTGTTCAACTAGGATTATGGCCATTACACTCTTCCAACGCATGCTACTAACCTTTGTCCTATGTGCCCATATGCCCTCGGATGTCCCTAGCACATAGCACATCACCAATGCATACCAACCCTTGGGTCAAATTAGGTCTCACTCAACGCCTCACGATATATCTTACCATTGCCTATCCTCTTGCTAACGCATACCTTATGACTAACGCTAGCATGTCCTTGTTGCTTGCCAATATCCTTGGTCTCTTGCTCAAGACCAACGCAAACTAACCTCGCAAGCCTTCTGTACCACAAGCCCCAACAACGCATAGAAACTTCACCATGCACCCATCATGGCTTGACGCATCGTCCAACTCATCGTGTAGTTCTTGCGCTCATCGCATAGCTCATCGTCTGGTAATCTCTCGCTGTCGCTCACCATCCAGCCCTCTCGCTGTCGCTCATCGTCTAGTGCTCGCGCCTAACGCATCGTCTAGCGCCCAAGCCCATCGTTTAACGCTAATGCTTATCATGTAGCGCCATCGCCTATTGTGTAGTGCTATTGTATAGCGCATTGTTTAGCGCCGCATGTAGCTACATGATCGTCCGCGCGCGCAACACTCCAATGCCCAATGCCCACGCTCGCGCACACATGATTCTGCCGCATGCATGATAACCTCCAAACTTGGTTGCCGCATGCCTTGCCTTACGCATGGCTTTNCCCATCGCATAACACTTACGCCCCATCGCATAGCTCCATCGTTTAGTGATCTCTCACTGTCGCTTATCACCTAACGATCTTGCTATTGCTCATCGCGTAGCGCTGACCCCATCATCTAACGCATCACGCCCATCGTCTAGCGTGTCTGCTTATCGCGTAGCGCCATCGTCTAGCATTCACGTCTATCGTCTAGTGCTCGCGCCTAACGCATCGTCTAGCGCCCAAGCCCATCGTTTAACGCTAATGCTTATCATGTAGCGCCATGCCCAATGCCCACGCTCGCGCACACATGATTCTGCCGCATGCATGATAACCTCCAAACTTGGTTGCCGCATGCCTTGCCTTACGCATGGCTTTTCTTCATTCGGTCACACTTGGCTTTCAGGGCTTAATAATCTCTACAAACTTAGCCTCATTAGATGCCTCACACGTTAATGTTTCCTAACACCAAACACGTAGTTTCTTTTTGACTTCATACTTAGCCAAATTTTACTAGTTAAGGCTCAACTCAAAGTTACTCAAAGAAAATCTATACAATACTTAGAATTTCCCTTCTCTTCAACATAGGATTTAACTTATACTGAGTTAATTTCCTTAATTACCTGCTTAAGTAGGGAAATTAAGATCCGAGTTTCATAATTACTTCCCCCTTAAGAAAATTTCGTCCTCGAAATTTACTCGGACTTACTCTGGTTTAAGGTTTCACAACAATCTTCGTTGCAAACTCTTATAACCTTGTTTATCACTACACTTCCGCTGCGCTACTCTGATATTGATTTCCTTAGTTTGTCCAACGATACTTCTCCTAGCTGTCTCTTAGCTAGTCGTCGAATCAAACTATCTACAAATAACTTTTCTATCTCAAACTCTAAATGAGAATAATTAAATTCATTCTTACCTTCCTTGATGGATCTTCAGGTAGCGTTGTGAGTTCCAGCTCAGGTTGCCTGCTAGGTCCTGACACTTCCGCTATTCCTCTTAATCTCACTTTGTCTAATTCCTAGGTTTCTCTTTAAACCCATATTCTACCACACTTCCCTCTAGTTTTACTGAACTCCAACCTTAGGTTTTTCTAAACTCAACCCTCCAGTGTTCAAAAAACTTATGCTTTGATACCAAACTGGTATCGACTAAATCTTCAACCTTCCCAGAAACTTATGTTCTGATACCAAGCTGGTATCAACTCAAACTTACAATAACCCTTACTCTCAACCTTTCCCCAGGTTTTACGTAAACTTTCCTCCCGAGTTTTATCGTCGCACCTCCTTTCGAATTCGGGGATAGAACTCGGGAGGGGGTGTGACAATTATGCCCTAGGTCCCCTAGGAGCTTAAAGTTATGAAGTGCTCTGCTACCTAGAAAATTAATTTCCACATTGACCATACATCTGCGGATATCTGTTCCTATAGAAAGTTGGGTAGCTGTAAGTCAACCAATCCTCAATATAATGGACTATGGAGTATTAGTTGCAGGATACAGTCTGGCACTAACAGAGCATATCAACCCACGGTGAAAGAGAGTGAAATATCAAATAAACTCCTTTTTTTTAAATAAAAAAAATGGAAGAGCTTAGTTTAATATTGTGACATTTTTAGTTGGTGTTATAAATCTGTTGGGAAAATGATTGTGAAACACCACAATTTTTTAATGAATTTGACGAAGATTAGACTCAAATTTTCTTCTTGAATCTTCAGATTTTGCAGCTGTTGCCATCTTTGAAGAATGTCTAAAGAAGAAGGCCTCAGTGCTAACAGAAGGACAACCCGGTCCTCTTCAGCAGCTGTTCTAAGGGATTCTGGTGAAATAAAGAAGAAATGTGATCCACATATTCCAACTTTTAACGATCTTGTTTTTGGAGAAGATACCATTAGTAAGGAAGATCTTCTGTCTAGTTTTCCTGGACGTCATACTCAAATTCTTGAACTCCTTAACCTTTTAGGTCCCCTGAATTCTCCCATGCTTCCCCTCTTTGTCTATGGTGGCACATCAACGGGAAAAACCAGTGTCACTCTACAAATATTTCGTCATCTCAACCGTCCTTTTGTCTACTCAAGCTTTCGTACTTGTTATAGTTTGCGAACTCTATTTGAGTCTATCTTGAATCAGTTATTACTTCATCAAAAAGATGCAGACAATGGATATTTGAGTGCAAAACGCTGTGAAAAACCATCAGATTTTGTAAACTTTCTTCGTGAAGCCTTAGTTAAAGTTGTAAAAACTCTCCAGGGGAATCCAGGAAAGTTAGGCACCAAGAAGTGGACAGGACAAGGGCATGGACATATGATCTACCTGATTTTTGATCACTTGGAACTTGTTAGAGACTGGGACAAGAGTTCAAGCATATTGCCTTTTCTGTTTAATCTCCATGAAGTTTTAAACATGAATGAGGTTGGATTTCTCTTCATCAGTAATACTTCTCCTGACACATACTATTCAAATATGGGTTACTTGGAGCCCATCCCTGTTTATTTCTCTGAGTACACAGAAGATGATCTTCGTAAAATTTTTATGAGGAATCAAATCAATCAAGAGATGTATTCTTCCTTTCTGAGGTAAGAATTCCGTTCTCTCTTAAAGTATGAACATGTTTGCATTGCTTGAGTTTCTCATTAAACATGCTTTTGTATCTCGTGAAACAGTGTTGTATTGGGGCCATTCTATAGAATTACTCGACAAGTGAACGAGCTATCCATAGCATTTTCATCATTGTATAAAACATACTGTGAAGCTTCAGATGATCTGAACAATGTTCCCAACGAGTCCAGCAAGAGGACACGTTTCAGTCATTTTCAGCCACATATTGCCCCTGCTTTGAATCAGATATTTAAAATTTCATCTCTGCCTTCTGAGTTTAATAATTCGAAGGAAGCAAAGAGAAAAGGTGGTAGTAAGAAGTTTGGTGGGTGCGACCCTTCTGAGCACTTGGATTTTCACATGTCTACTTCTGCAAAATATCTTCTTCTTTCAGCCTTTCTTGCTTCAAAAAATCCAGCTACACTTGATGCATCACTGTTTGATTCAACTGGGGGCTCTAGTAGTCGAAAAAGGAAGAAGAGGTAATATTTCAACCATTTTATTCAAATGAGTTTCCTTATGCAACGTGCTATTGAAAAAAAAAAAAAAAAGTTAAGTTATGCAGGATATCCTTTATTTACTGTTACTCTTTGGGTGAGGATTACTTGTGAATTTTCTTGCAATGGAACTAAAATAGTAGCCAGCAAAGACCCCATAATTTCATTTGCATGGACTATAGTTTACTGGAGAGAAATTTGCTGCCTCGAGATGCTTTCCTCCTAAGTATCATTCTAACTGATGGTTTGGCTACCGACTCCAAGGGTCCTGATATAGACACCAATGCATTGGCTTGGGTTGATATTGATTGATACAAAAATTGAAGATAGTTTTTAGAAATCCCAGAAAATGATAATAATTCTAGAAAAATATGTAGGAGGATGTAGTACTAGTAATATAACATTAGGGACAAGCTATTGTTTAATCTAGAGATATTTATTAACAATGAAAGTGGTAAAAAAATTAATAATGAAAGACAATGTTCAGTTCACATGGAAATTGGTAAAGCTAAACTAAGATTTTAGTACACTAATAAAGTTTTAATTAATAAGCCGATTATATGACTCTTTTAATAGCTTGGCCTTAGATGTTTGAATGTATGTATATTCAGTTATGATAGTATCTATGAAAATGTTGAGGTTCTCTTGAAATCTGTATTTCATCATTACTCACTGGTGGACTTTCTTTTTTCTTTTACAAAAGAAGAAGATTATTATCTCTCGTCGGAGAGGTTTTATTCGGATGCTTAACAGGAACTTCTTCAAGCTTCTGGCTCTTGAGCTTTTTGTTGAATGCTTCTAGTTCATATGAAATAGCCATTTTTTTCAGTTTAATATCAGTTTAATAGCTTAGGTCATTTGTTACAATGCTTTAGGCCATCTGAAAAATCAATCGAGCAGAAGGAAATCTCAGAACAGGAGTTGCTCATGAAAGGACCTGGAACTTTTCCATTGGAGAGATTGCTTGCAATATTTCAGTGCATTACGTCTGTGGCAGATATCTCACTTGAAGATGAGCAAGGAAATGTTGCAATGGAAAGTCAAAATGAGGATAGCGAACTCATGTCTGATGTTCTCCTGCAACTTTCCAGCCTCTGCAATGCAAATTTTGTGGTCAAAGGAGGAAGTTGCCCACTAGAAGGTTCAACTCGATATCGCTCTACAGTGTCTGAAGATATGGCTTTGAAGGTAATATTTTTTTTGATAATGCCTTCTGCCTTTTGTTCAGTAATATAAACAGGTTTCTCATTATTATTATTGGAAGAAAAAAACTGATTGTGCCAATATTTTCTGTTCTATAACCATGCAAAACCTCTTTGGTTTTGAGTATTATTTGCTTATATCTGATTGCTGTACAACCTGTTCATCAGGTGGCAAGGAGTATTAAGTTCCCCCTGTCCAACTACATGTACAGAAGATAAAATGGGACAAAGAAATGTGTTCGTAACATGTCAGAAGAATCCAGATTCTCCGGTGCCAAGAGGTATGGTTGCCTTGCATTATTATATATGTCATTCTTTGAAGATTTTCCACGAAAGCATGATTTCCAGGCACCCGAAAGTTGTTTTGGAAGGAATAGGGTTTATTTATTATTATTATTATTCAAGAAAAGACCAAACTACTGGCAATTGATAAAAATACAAAACTGCAGAATTTACAAATAAGAAATCTAACTAAAATTAGGAAAGGATATTGACTAAACCAAGCTGGATTGTATATAGAATATAAGCCAAGCTTGAAGTTGAATTCTTCAAAACTTGTCTTTAGTGATGCTTTAGTGAGAATGTCAATATTTGATGGCGAGATGTGGTTGAGTCCACATGCTTGTTGAATGATTTATCTCAATATGCTTTTTTTATGATTGAGATTTTTTGCTACATGCCAATTGCTATTTAACTATCACAAAATAATTTTGATTGTTTTTTTTTTCCTTGATGTTTGCAAGTGTTTTAGTGTTTTTGGACCTACTTGCACGTACCTCGACTAACCTTGTTGGATAACCTGTTTGATCCTACAATTTTTGGGTGCCAAAGAAACTCGTGGGATATTCGACAATTTTGATTTGTGCCAAAGAAACTCGTTGGAGTCCCTTCGCGTTGTAGGATTCTCCTTTTTTGTGGACTTGGTTTTTTTGTATGCTCGTGTATTCTTTCATTTTTTTTCCTCAATGAAAATAGTACTTCTTATAAAAGGAATTGTTTTGATTGAATTTTGAATCTCAATATCTAATTCCTTCAAAAGTTCTAAATCTGCATTGAAGGAATAATATAACATGCAACTGAAGACTTCAGAATCAATAAGCACTTAAACTACATTTAATTTGAGTTTTAAACATGTTGTTCATATGACAATCATAAGAGGGTTTGAAACACATATTATCTTTGAAGATCTCTTCTACGAATTCAGCAGAATTTCACCAAGATTGAGCTTGAATCTTCAAGAAGACCACCACCAAGATCTTCTCCACCATGCTTAAGAAGGAATGTGTGGTGGAAACACTCAAATCAAGCTGAATTGAGGATGAACTAGTGAGGGTTGGGTAGGGTTTTCAATTTTTTTTTTTTCACTTCAGTAAGTAAACTCAGAATTATCCATAATCTTTCTGCATGGCGCTTCTATATATAGATAGAGATCATGCAAACCAATAGGGCTGCATGGATGGCACCATCTACTTGGTGATTATTGCAAAATTCAATTGGATTTTGGTAAAAAACCATTAAAATGAAGTTAGTGGATTTTTTCCAAAAATTGGAAAAATCCACCAACATGATCATTTCATTTTACTTTTAAATTAGTTTTATATAATCAATTAAAAAATAATTAATTTAAATAAAACTAATTTTAATTTCTAATTTTTAATTAAAAGAATATTAATTTAATATCTTAATATCAAATTAATAAA
>NC_052360.1:59490160-59569014 GCF_009727055.1 Benincasa hispida | reverse complement strand
ATCTTAATATCAAATTAATAAAACACCAATTTCATCAATATAAATCAATTTAATATTTAAATTATAATTTAAATATTAAATGGTTTTCTAATTTCATTTAATTTCAATTAAATTAAACGTTTTTAATTGTATTATATACAATCAATTGAAAAACCCTAAAATTGAATTTGAACATTTCAAATTCATAACCCTAATTTCATACATCAATACTCAATTTGGTATTCCAATTCAAGAGCTAGTAGAGGGACCTAATGGATCTACAGATCATGAGCTCCGATGATTTGTAATTAATTCGTTAAACTCTTTAATCGAATTAATTATTATTCATTAACTATCAATGCACATCACTATAGCTCGATAGTTGCATTCTCCTCACTATAGATATATTTTTGTCCATGTAAACCATAATCAATAAGTCGATTCTTCACAGGTCGTTCGTAATTACAGTTGGGTCAAAATTACCATTTTACTCCTGTAAAAACATCTTGTTCCTTAAGTTCCCATTGACCCTCTAATGACAATTGATTCATAATACTACTTATGGATCATGTCCTTCTCTATTATGAGAAGACGGGGTCCCGATTGTTCAAGACCTGGAATCAGCATTTAAGAGAACAACCTATCTGCTAACCTTAAAACGGGTAGGAGTGAATTCCATCTTGCAGGGCTATGTCCCCAGCTATCTATCTGGTCTTATCCCTAAAATGGAAGGCTTATTGAGCAGTGCTGTTGGACTACTCTCATCCATGCAGATTAAAGGATAATCCCGAATAAATAGGAGTTCATAGCTAGCTCAGGATTAAGATCGAGTTATCTTAGGTTATTTTAGTATGAAATAGTCAGTTTTAACAGTAAACGGTCGTTATAAAGAAAAATAATTATTTTATGGTCTAGTCTTTATGCAAACTCATTGCATAAGATGCCCCCACTCACATGTTTCTACATGAATGGTTTGTGGATCACATCATTTGTATTACCTATACAAAATGGGCCACATTCAATAGTGTTACCAAGATGAGATACCTAATTTCATCCATATACTTATAGACTATTTAGGCTATATACTATTAACTTGATCCTGTTTATGTCACCACATAAAATTAAAGTATTCATATTGATGAAAAAGACAGAGTAGAGATAGAAAATAGAACACACAAAGTTTACGTGGAAAACATTAATCAGGGAGAAAAAACTACGGGATAAAGAATTCTTATTAGAAGACTGATACAAAGAATACACAGTGACTACTTGCTTAAATAGAAAAAAAAGGGAAATCCTAGGGTACAAGTAAAAAGACAGAAATGCGCCTAGAGTAAAAACCTTAATTTCAACACTCCCCTTCAAGTTGGGGCATATATGTCAATAAGACCTAATTTGCTCACACAAGAGTCAAACAACTGTCTGGGTAGTCCCTTTGTTAGGACATGCAATCTATTGGCTGGAGGACACATAAGGGACACAATGTTGCCAGTGTCAAGTCTTTCCTTGATGAAATGCCGATCAATCTCCACATGCTTTGTTCTGTCATGCTGAAATGGGTTATTTGCTATGCTTATTGCGGCTTTGTTATCACAATAAAGTTTCATTGGATTAGTGTGACCTTGGTCAAGGTCTCTTAGAACTTTTTCAAGTTAAATTTCTTCACAGATCCCCAGACTCATGGCTCTGTACTCAGCTTCGGCACTATTTCTGGCAACAACCCCTTGTTTTTACTCCTCCATGTGACAAAGTTACCCCACACGAGTACAATATCCTGATTTCGACTTTCTATCTACCACAAAACCTGTCCAATCTGCATCTGTGTATACCTCGATGCATCGTCTGTCAGTTTTTTTTGAACATCAAGCCTCTCCTTGGAGAAGTTTAGATACCTCAGGATGCGCTCCACTGCCCTCATATGTTCTTCGTTCGAAACTCATAAACTGACTCACCATACTCACTGCATATGAAATCTAGTCTAGTGTGAGAGAGGTATATTAACTTTCCAACAAGCCGCTGATATCTCTCTTTATTAACTGGAACACCTTCACTCAGATTACTTAATTTCGCATTCACTTCTATAGAGGTATCAGCTGGTTTGCAGCCTGCCATGCCTGTCTCCTTAAGCAAGTCCAAAGTATATTTCTGTTGGGAAACTGAAATTCCTTCTCTTGATCGAGCTACCTCCATTCCAAGGAAGTACCTTAGTTTCCAAGGTCCTTGATTTCAAATTCCTCAGCCATTTTCGTCTTTAATTGGTCAATCTCTGAAGCATCATCACCCTGAAATGACAATATCATCAACATATACAATCAAAACTGCAATCTTCCCGGATACTGACCTCTTATGAAGAGAGTGTGATCTGAATGTCCCTGACTATACCCTTGTGACTTTACAAAAGTAGTGAATCTGCCAAACCAAGACTCTCGGAGACTGTTTTAACCCATACAAGGACTTCTTTAGTTGCATACTCAGTGGTTAAACTGTTTCTTGAATCCTGGGGGGGATTCATGTAGACTTCTTCCTCCAACAATCCATTGAGAAAGACATCTTCACATCAAACTGGTGAAGAGGCTAGTCTTTGTTAACTGCAACTGAAAGCAGAACCGCGTACTGTATTCAGCTTTGCTATTGGTGAAAAAGTCTCGGAATAATCAATCCTGAAGTTTTGAGTAAAACCTCTGGCAACCATTCTGGCCTTGTATCTATCAACTGTTCCATCGGGCCTATACTTTACTGTGAACACCCATTTACATCCGACTCTGCCGTGTGTATTTTGTACATGATCTGGTACCTTTTCTGCGGGCAATCAGAAGGTCAAGAGATGCATCTCGGTCTTTATTCTCTTCGGACTTTATACTGCACTCAACCTCCTGCTCATACGTCTCATGCTCTGTCATTTCTTTTCCACTCTCAACGACGTTTTCAGCTGGAATAGGTGACATTTCTTTTCCAGGTTCAACAATATTCTCTGCTGGAACAAGTGTCTCATAATCATCATTTCCTGCCTCGGTCACATTGTTTCTGGTGCAATCATACTTGCTGTCATTGTCTTCCCTATCTTTACTCTCATCATTTTCAACACAAGCATCGGTTTTATCACATTTATTACCATCATCAGGGATAGGAGTATTAATACTTGGAACCGATCCCCGTTCTGACTCATGGATTGAAACCGGAGAAGTAACAGGCGTTGCCATTTCCTTTATGAGATTCCTCCTATAGTATGTGATCCATGGGACTTGTTTGGTAGGTAGAATGGATTCATTGGTACTTATGTCAAGGATGGGTTCGGGCAAGACGGATAGACTCGGACTCCAATTGGTTTCTTCACTAGTATTCTCCTCTTGAAGAGAACCATTGGGAAAGAATGGATGATCTCCAAAGAATGTCACATCCATTGAGACAGTATTTTCTGGAAGAGGGATGATAACACTTGTACCCATGTTGATGAAGTGGATACCCCACAAAAACACATTTTTGAGCTCGAGGAGTAAACTTGGTTCGGTTAGGACCATGAGTATGGACAAACACAACACATCCAAATACTTGGAGGGGCACATCAGAAATAAATCGGTTATTAGGATAGGACTCTTTGAAGTAATCTAAGGGGGTTTGGAATTTTAGAGCCCAGGACGACATTCGATTTATTAGATGGGCTGCTGTCAGAATAGCATCCCCCCACAAATAGGAAGGAAGGGAAGTTGATAACATAAGAGACCGAGCAACTTCGATTAGGTGACGGTTTTTCCGTTCGGCCACTCCATTTTGTTGAGGAGTGTACGCACAGGAACTTTGATGGACTATTCCTTTTGAGATTAAGAACTCCCTAAAGGAATTATTAAAGTATTGTCGACCATTATCATTACGGAGAATAGCGATTTTGGCATTGAACTGGGTTTTTATAGAATAGTAGAATTGTTGAAAGACTGATGTAACTTCGGATTTGTCTATCAGAAGGAAAACCCAGGTTAGCCTAGTATAGTCGTCAATGAAGGTTACAAACCATCGCTTTCCAGTGATGGTAGTAACAGGTGACGGACCCCAAACATCGTTATGGAAGAGGGTGAATGGTTTAGAAGACTTATAAGGTTGAGATTTAAAAGATACATGGGGCTGTTTGGCTTGGACACACACATCGCAATTTAACTTAGAGATATTAACATTATGAAAAAGATGAAGAAACAAATAATTCATATCATGGAAATTAGGGTGCCCAAGGCGATAGTCAGTTTCAGAAACAAAAAATTGAGATGAAAGCAAACTAGTCCTATCATATATCCTAGATGAGGCTTCTTTAGTGAGAAAATAGAGCCCCCGTCATGTCGGGCAGTGCCAATCGTCATCCCTGAGTTCAGATCTTGAAAAACAACGACATTAGATGAGAAGATAACACGACATTTCAAATCCCTTGTAATTTTACTAACAGATAAAAGGTTATAAGAGACTTTTGGCACATGCAACACATCTTGGAGAACTAAGCACTTAAAGGGCGACAACCGTTCTTTTCTAGCAACCGAGGCAAAAGACCCATCAGCAATCCTAATCCTCTCATTCCCAACACTTGGTTGATAAGAAAGAAACTGGTCGGAGGAACCAGTCAAGTGGTATGTTACCTCTGAATCTAAAATCCATGGTTTACTACCAATTATATTAACAAAGCCAAAGGAGTGAAAAGTACCTGATTGGGCGATTGCACTTACTCCTACTGTACCAGAAGTGCTCTGACTGTTTTCCTAATTCTGAGACTGTGTCTCCAGTTACTGATTCACCTACCAGTGCCCAGCTTGAATGTGGTTTTTTACCATTCGGCAGACGGCCATGCAACTTTCAGCACTGATCTTTCATGTGCCAGGGTTTCTTGCAATGTTCACACACTGGAGGTGGCTTACTGTTCTGTTTATCATGGGCAGGGTCTGAAGTTTTGAAAGCAGCGGAATCTGTCGGAGTCACAAGTGTATTATNCACACTGGAGGTGGCTTACTGTTCTGTTTATCATGGGCAGGGTCTGAAGTTTTGAAAGCAGCGGAATCTGTCGGAGTCACAAGTGTATTATTCATTGTCCTAGACCTGTCTTCCTCAAGGCATACTTTAGAACAGACTTCCATTAAGGATGGTATTGGACGGGTTTTCAATATACGACTTCATATTGCATCAAACTTAGAATTTAGTCCGGCAAGAAAGTCATACACACAGTCGGTTTCCTCAGACTAATAATGCAAAACTCCTCTACACAAACAGTTCCAAATCATCTCACGACACAAATCCATCTCTTGCCAAAGGAGTGACAGTTTATTGAAGTATGTTGTAACATCCGTTGCCCCTTGCTTACACTCATGAACTTGCTTACGTAAGGTATATAACCGAGAAGTGTTCTGTCTTTTGGAGTAAAGTTTTTAGACTGCCTCCCAAATAGCTCGAGTCGTGGCGCATATAATAAGGGCTTTCCAACCCGAGGTTCCATACTTCTACCAGAATAGATCTCAGCAAAGAGTCTTCCCCCTTCCAAATTCGTTCTTGGGGGTCGCTTGGCCTTGGTTTTGGTATTTCACCCATCAGATACCCAAATTTGTGACGACCCTCAAGGGCCATTTTAATGGATTGGGACCAAGAGAAATAATTATCACCATTCAATTTTTCTCCTACAATAAAGCTAGAAGAGTTGCCTATAGCTCCAGAGAATAAATTTGAAGAGTATGTGGGGAAAGAAGTTATCGAATTTCCAGGGTAAATCGGTTGATTCTGGTTTAGATCTGGTTGGACATTGGATATCGATCCCAGGGCTTCCTCGATGGCAGCTGTTTGCTGTTGGAACATCTCATTCTACTCCTTAATCTGTAGTTGCAGCTGAGTAAACTGATCTTGGATTATACTCCCTTGGTCCCGACGATGGGACGATGATTCTCCCCCTCTAAACCCACCAATGATCGGTGATGACTGTCCCAAACTATTACTCGCATTCGGCTGGAACATAGGATCCCGATTGGTGAAGTGACAGCCACTGATTTGATCCATTCCCGGCTGATTCGGCTGATGAAACACACTGCGGCTCGGACCAGCTCCAGCGGCGTCGATCATGGCACCCTTGTTCGACAGCGGCTGAGAAGACCCAGACGGGTTCGCGCCGACTTGTGGGCTCGACTGGGAAGAAAAGTCGGGTTGATCCGCACGGGAGGAAGAAAAGTTGGGCTGACCAGCGGCTGAGGAGGAACTGCACCGATCGGAAGCTGCGACTTGATCGTCTGCGGCGCAACTTGGAAATTTTCGAACGGAGGTTGCGAACCCTGGAAAATATCGACCGCAGCTGTTGACTTCAACATCTGCGGCTGGACCTGATTGTCGATCATTTGGGGAGATTTAGAAGAGATTTGTTGCAAATTTACCGCTGGTCGGGTCTGATCGGCTGGTTGGATCTGGTCAGCTGGTCATCACGCTGAAGATGGGAAAGAACAGATTGGAAATATCTGTCAATAGCGTTTTAGATAACAATGGTTATATCTGTACTATTGGTTTGGGATTCTCCTATTGGGTTTTCCTCAATGTGGCCAGGGTTTCGTCTCCATGCTCTGATACCATGATGAAAAAGACAGAGTAGAGATAGAAAATAGCACACAAAGTTTATGTGGAAAACTCTAATCGGGGAGAAAAAACCATAGGATAAAGAATTCTTATTAGAAGACTGATACAAAGAATACACAGTGATCACTTGCTTAAATAGAAAAAAAAAGGAAACCTTAGGGTACAAGTAAAAAGATAGAAATGCTCCTAGAGTAAAAACCCTAATTTCAGCACATACTATAGCCATGGATATGTTTATTGGATTTTTATAATTGAATGCAATATCAACAACTTTATTGAATAAAATACTCAATAATATTTTATTGACAAATAGAATGTTTAACACGAAAATTACGAATTGCGAGTTCTAGGACATTCCCAACATGCATCCCTTCGCAAATGAACTACCATTTACCATTATAAATAATAAAGGGCTTAGTTTCAAACCATTGTGGACATCTACTAAGGATTTAAAATCCTACAAATTTTCTCAATAACCAAATATGGTAGAGTCAGTTGTTTTATGAAATTAGTCGAAGACTCGAAGTGCGCACAAGCTGGCTTAGCCACTCTGTGATATTAAAAAAAAAAAAAAAAATAGAAGTCCCCAAAGTAAGTGTTTGATATTCAACTTCTGCATTGATCCCTGCTTGCCTTTTGTTTCTCCAAGTAAGCAAGTTATCTTAAATATTGGAGCAATAGCCAATTGTAGATCTCTGACCTCCATCCCAACAAGCATCAAAATAGAGCTCTATCAGTTTTTTTTAATGATTTTTTGTACAACAATCCAATGAGTGTGGTTAAGTATTTCAAATTTTGTTCACATCCCCAAGATTCTACTCATTTGGACTAGTTATAAACGGGCTAACAATGTGAACAAAATATGCAATGTTTGGTCTAGTCTGTAAGATATAAATTGTCATTCTTACAAGTCTTTGATTCATGCCCTAATTAACTGGACTAACTTATTCACTTCGGTGTTGTACTGGATTCGGATCCTCAAGTGTTTCAGTAGGCCTAGACCAAGATTTCTTGTCTCTGGGATGTACTTCCCCTAAAAAAAAAATTAAAATACTGTCCTTGAGTCTTCCCACTTCCATTCCAAAAAGTATTCTTTTTACATTGAGTATCTCTCTTAAATCATCCTCTGTTATGATGATCATCTGCCTATACCGTGAAGATCGGACGGTTTTTTTTTTAATAAATTGAAATTATTTTTTTATTTTAATAACTTTAGTTGATCCTTTGGTAAACCTGTCAAACTAGACATGAGGAGATTATTTTAATATACAAAGACTTTCTCAACTTGCATAGTCTTAATAAAAGAAAATTTTCAATATTGAGGAAAATTTTGGTTTTGAACTTGATCTTGCAACATTTTGCATGTCCATATAACCAAATTTCCACCTAGGAAAGTACAATAGCTCGAAGTTGATTTTCTATCATCTATTAAACCTGCATAATCCACACATGTCTAAACTTCTAAATTGAGGTTCTTGCCTTTCTTAAATGACAATTCTCTGCCAATGGAGTTCTTTAAATCATGAGGTATCTGGTCCACTGCTTTAAGATGAACTTCCTTTCGGTTATGCATAGATTGACTTACCGCTCCCACAACATAAGCAATATTTGGTCTTGTATATGTGAGGTACATCTGATTGCTAACTAACCTTTCATAAGTTTCCTTATTTACTAGAGGACTCTCTTCGACAACACATAATCTATGATTTTGAACGATTGATATTCCCATTGGTTTGCTACCGAGCTTTCCTGTTTTAGAAAGTAAGTCAATTACGTATTTATGTTGTGATGAGAATATGCCTTGTTTAGAATAGGCTAATTTGATTCCAAGGAAATATTTCAATTTTCCAAGTTCTTTCACTTCACATTCGTTAAGCAAACATTGTCTTAGCTGAGCTCTTTCATTGTTATTGTTTCTTATGACAATAATATCATCATATCTTTATAAGAGGTTGCTTTTGGTAGTGTTGGAGTTGCCCTCTTTTGATTACTTCTCCTTGCGTTCCCTGTCAACCCTTTACTGCCGATAGGCGGTTGAGGTTGTGAGTCTCCTTTACATTATTTCTTAGCAGACGGCTTGTCACGGGAGTAAGGATCCTAGGCTTTTGGTTTCAAAACCTTATGAGGGCTTTTCCTGCTTCTCTTTCTTCGACATCCTTTCTACCGCTTTGCCCTCCAAGGTGCCTCTCTTTGGAAGGTTCAAATTTTGAAGGTGAAATCCTTTATCGGGCAAGTTTTGCATTGGAGCATAAACACGATGGACCGTCCAAAGGCTTCTTCTATTTTGCTGAGGCCGCTTCTTTTTATATATGTATATGTATATATACCATAAACAACTTTCATGGTTATAATCTATGAAGCACAGACACAGATACGGCTATACGATACGGATACGATCGAATACGACGATTCGCCAATTTCTAAAAAACTAAGATACGGATACGTCTAAGGATGCATCATTTTTTTATATATATTTTTAATATATATATTTCTAAAAAACGAGGATACTGATACGTTGAAAATACATTTTTTCTTTAAAAAATACCTAGGATATAGATAAATTTAGCATACAAGTTAATAACAATAGCACAAAATAGAATACAAACACTGAAATACAGTACAAAAAAAGCAACATCTAAGATGTTGAAGTACAATAGTTAATAAAATGCAACAGAAAAGTGACTCATATTGCAAAAAAAAGAAAGAAGAAGAATATTAGAGAGAGAAGTATGAAGATAAACAAAGAACTTATTGTTGAAGATATTCAAATGCTTTCTATTTTGGTGGACTTTGTGGGGACTCAAATGTGAAGATGGAGATTAGATGATTCTAGTCTAGGGTTTGGTCCGTTATTTATTTATTTTTTCTTTTAGTTTCGGACTCGAGTAGTGAGCTTTTTAAATAAGTTGCCTAATTTTAGATTGGGAAAGATTAGATGAGTTACTTGTCTTTTTTCTAAAAAAAAAAAGTACGCATAGAAATAGATACGTCAAATCGCGTGTCAGATACGTATCTTGGAAGTATTTGGAAGTATCGGTATCCGATACGTGTCTGATACTGATTCTTTGCCTCATATGAAGTATCTGTGCTTTATAGGTTATAATGAAAACAAATGAGTTCCCGAGAAAAACTCCCAAAAGGAGCCAAAAAGGGGAAAAAAAAAATACAAAACCACTTGCATGCCAAAAGAGCTTCATTACGTAACCTCAACTTCCCAATGCCTAAACCCCCAAATTCCACAAGCTTTCCTCCCATTTGAATGTCAAGAGGTTGAATATTGTGTCCTTTTATTTTTAGCTTATAAATCAGGATCGATTTCTTTATCAACTTCGGGTGTCCAAGAATGCATTCTTCCTTGGTGTTCTCAAAGAAGGTTATATGCAGGTTCTCGAGATTCTGTTGGCTAGGGTTTCAAAGATCTTGTTGATGTAGTCGAAAACATGACTGTGTGCCTGGACTAGGATTTTAGTATTATTTTCGCAAGTGAAGAATGGTGGCTAGGGTTTCTGATGACAAGGGTCTTGGCTTTGGTACCATGTAGGGAGGAATAATTCTCTTATTCAACAAAGGACCAAATTACACGCAAATGTAATGCAAGAAAATTTGCTAAGTAGGAATTTAACTATATTTAGGAAATGATATTGACTAATAACTAAAAGATAATTCTTAGTCTAAATGAAGCCAATATTCTTTTTAATAATACAAATTTACAAGAGCCACTGACGATTGAATGTCATGGTGACATTTTAGTCCATGGACTAGTCAACTTTTAGTAAACGATGGAAAGAAAAAGAAAATTGAGCCAAGTAGGATATTCCATCCTTGTGCGGTCTCTAAATTTAGCTTGCTTGTCAATTTTTACAGTTGTGCTATTGATGATGTGTAATTTAATTTGTACCTAAGCACACTATGGTTTGTTGTGTTGCTTACGTGTTCTCTAATACATTATTAATGAAATGGAATCTTCCCATCGTTCACCTTGCTTTACAAATTGTTCATTAAATGTTACCTAGTGTATTGTTGATGGAACTTTAATGTCTAATACTGAATGCTCCTCCAATATCAGTGCTTCTTTATCATCCATAAGTCTGCTTCTCCATTCCTTTGAACATGGGTACTATTTCTTCTTTCACAGCATGTTGCGTCAATGACTTACCGGTTGAACTCGATAGCACAGCAGTGGCTCAATGATGAACTCGAGAGAAGAAATGGACTGGATCTAATACACGTACAAAAGAAGAAAAATACAGTACTTTTCAGAAACTTCCTTTTTTTTAAAAAAAAAAATAGAAATGTAAAATGAAATATATCTATCATGCCTGGAAGTGTGGGGGGGGGGGTTGTGGTGGGGGGAGGAATGAAGTCATGTTCTTTTTAAAAGCTTTAGATCATGATGAAATGACGTGCGTTGAAAACTTGAAATTCATCTAGAAACAACTTTCCATGGCAGGAAAATTATTGATGATGGTTAGTTCCCACTTCCCAGCTATTGCTGTATGGCTTCAAAAACAGAGATAAGAAAAAGGAAAACTGTGGATTATTTTAGCAGTGTCTTAGGTCACCTATTCTATTCCTTTGGCTCTCAAAACCGTCGGCAGTAGTTGAGAATATATTAAAAGAGGAATGGGAAGAGAGATGAGACTTTCACCTACCTTTTCAAGGAAGTAGATATGTACTTTAATTATCAGCTGTTAAAAAATGCTGCCCCCTTTTTGGCTCCATCTTCCAAAAATTAGAAGCTACTTTCCCTGAAAATCTATTGTTAACTTTTTTTTTTCTTCCTCTCTTTTCTTTTTGACAAAATATAGTGTTTCATTTAATGCATTGCTTTCTTTACCCATCTTGCATTGAAATATTTTTGTGAACTGCTTTGTTTTGTTGCTACTGAGCTATATGAAATGCTATTAATGACATTGATGTTGATACCCAAGTTATTTCTTCTCTGATTAGTAGGGGAAAAAAATGAGGTTCCATCAAGGGAGAGCCCTACTTATATTGTGTATGGGAAGAAATAATGGTTTTAATTATTTTGTTCATAATTTTAAAGTGTATTTAATATTGTATTGTGGGTAGTAAAATATCAAATTTGTTTTACTGATGTGTGTAGGTATTTTCAGTTCTGTCAAACTCTTGCTAGCTTGTTTGCTTTTAAGGTCTTTCACATTTAAAAAGGATTATTTGGAAAATATTTGTATATCCCTTTCAAAGTTAAAAGATTTGAATTGCTACACCACTTTTGTTTATGAGATAAAAAAAAAAAAAAAAAAAAAGAAAATGAAGATTGCTAGATTTTATTATTTTTATTAAAAGAAACACATAGCTTTAGTTGACCATTGATGATAACATTTTATTTACTTTGGTATTCAATGTCTAGTATAATATTATTTTCTTGGGTAGTTGTAACTAGTAGAATATTGTTAGTATTGGGTTAATAGCCAGCATAATTTTATCTCAATAATTTGCTTTCTATTAAGAAACAAGTGTTTGGATCAAATAAAGATAGATATAACTAACCACAAAAGTTTATCATGACTCATTCACTTATGTGTATCGTTCAATTCTCGAATATGAGTCTTTTTTTAACTCAAAATTTTCATATAAAAATCGACTTTTAGTTCTTTGTTTCCTTATATGAGATATCAAATTGATGAAATAACATATAAATTAATTGTAAGAATTAAATTCTCAACTAAAGCTCTACAAAATGTAGAAACTATTTTAAATTATAAGTTTTTTAACTCAATTGAAAATGTAACAAATATAGACTAAAGAAGCGACACAATAAACAATAATCCATGTTGGTTGAGATTTTGATTTTGGTTGCATCTCTTCAACAGATGTGCTTGATATGGCTTTTGTCGTTTAGTGTGTTGTTGTTCGAGAGATGCAACTCAATATTTGTAGTATTTTTTTTAAGAAGTAACTTGATAAGACGAAAAATGACATTTTTGTACCTATTTTTTTTTAATGTCTTTAATTTTGAGCATTTAATCTGTAATTTTAGTGACTTATTAGAGATGCCAAAATTGTATAATGAATCTTGTTATTTGGTTTAATAGTAACCATTGCATTATCACACGTGTATCATGTGACTTTTTTCTTGTAACATCACTTGTATGAACAAATTATTGAAAAGTATATCTAGTGCTTCGACAAGCCTAGCTTAGGATACCCCTAGCTTGAACATTAGTGTGGCACATTCATAATCCAACCTATGGATAATATGGTAGCTATTTATTTATCATAGACAGCCTTCTAGTTTTAACCTTTACTTGGCTTTGACCTTAAAGTTGTGAAATGGAAATTTATCCAACACACCTTTAAGTCATCTCATCTTAGCTAGTGAACTCTCATAAAAATTTAATATTCTTTATCTTGATTCTTCTATTTCAAAAGTCAAACTCTTTCCTACTATCTTTATTCTTGTTCTTTTTTATATACTGATTTCAACCATCTAATTTCATGTTGAAAGTTCTATATATAGATCTCACTTATCTATTGAGCATAAAAACTCTTAATCAAACAAACTCATCAAATAAAATGCCATGTTATGTAGTTAGACATGATTCAAATTAACCACTATGCATAAGCCAAAGCATGTTTAGCTTGAAAAAAACCCTCAATTTGGCGTAATAATGTCATACCATTGCCTTTAACCTACTGTTAGCTTAGGCTAGCACAATAATGTTTGTCTATAAGAGGCACTTTAAGCTAAATGATTTATTTGGCCTTTGTGGCTACCCAAGACCATTCCTAAAGAGTTCCTTCTTCAACAAGAAGAGTTTCTTCTGTATCCCAATCCTTTTATTAGATCTCCTAATTTGATTTTAAAAAACCCTACTCTAGTAGAGATTTAATAGGATTTAAACATTTATTCTTCCACAACCTAAATAGATAGTTTTGATGTTATGAATTTGAATCTTGCTATAATGTTCTAAACTTTTTCACTTTTGAGTAAGATGATGATATTGATTTGATTTAGGTGTGTTCAAATGACCCGATAACCCGATATCCCAATATCCCAGACTACTTAACCCAAACTGTAAAGGTTATTGTGTTGGGTTAGTTTTGTTATTGGGTTGGATTGTGTTGAAATTTTTTATTTTAGTTGGGTTGGGTTAGGTTGGGTATCGGGCTGAATAAATTTATCTCCAAGTTGACCTAACCCGACCCGGATTATATATATATATATATATATATATATGTATGTATGTATGTATATATTTGTTTTTATTTAATATTATTCTTTTAGGATTGTTATGATGTTTATCTTTATTTTAAAGGTAATAAATATCATGGATATTTGATATTTAATATTTGAATTTTATGAGATTTTAGTTATTAGTCACGTATTATAGATAAATTTAAGTATTTTAAATTAATAAAAAAATAATAACCCAACAACCCTATCCAACCCAACCCAACTCGAATTTTAAAGGATGGGTGGATCATGTTCAGGCTTTCGAGTAGTCAACCTAACCAACCCGAATTTTCAAGTTGATCCAAAAAATCTCTTCAACTCAACCTATGTACGCCCCTAATTTGATTATATAATGAAAAAAATACATAAATTAAATGTGTTAGATTATTTTAGCTCTACTTCATGTATAAACACATTCAATGTTTGATAACTTCATATCATTACATCTTTTGTCAACATTGATGTGTGATCTAAGGCATTGAGCCCTAAATGTTCAACTTAAAAATTCTCATCTAGCAAACACATATCATAATTCATTAGAAATCTATCTAACCTTTTTCAAAGTAGGTTACCTTAAGAGTCAATGTCTATTCTTGATCACTAAAGCCATCTCCTTTATAACCAGAATCTAAACTTGAAAAACTCAATATTTATGCAATATTAGGATCTGTTTGGATTGACTTGAGAAAAAAATGTTTTTCAAAATCTCATTTTTATTTAAACATTTTTTTATAAAAAATGTTGAAAATACATTTTAAAAACTATTTTGAGTAGTTGTCAAACACTCTAGTTACTTCCAAAATGACTTCTTTTTTAAATTAAATACTTGAATATGCATTCCAAACGCACCCTAAATACTATTTTAGTTAAATTATACCCAATACTCTTGGCATCTAGGGTAAATTTTAATAATAACTTCAACTTCTCAAATGTTAAATTTTTACTTTTATACTGTAAATTTGTTTCATAATAATTACGTCAATGTTTAGATCTGTTACTACAAAGATTAAAAAAAAAATGATTCGACTTATGAAGCACAGATACTTCATGTGAGACAAATAATCAGTATTAGACACGTATCGGATACCGATACTTCCAGATACTTCTCAAATACGTATCTGACATGCGATTTGACGTATCTATACTTCCAGATATGTATCTGACAAGCAATTTGACGTATCTATTTCTATGCGTATTTTTTTAAGAAAAAAGACAAGTAACTCATCTAATCTTTCTCAATCTAAAATTAGACAACATATTTAAAAGACTCACTATTCGAGTCCAAAACTAAAAGAAAAAAATTAACGGACCAAACCCTAGACTAGAATCATTCATTCTTCATCTTCACATTTGAGTTCCCACAAAATCCATCAAAATATATACCATTTGGATATCTTCAACAATAAGTTCTTCGTTTATCTTCATACTTTTCTCTTTAATCTTCTTCTTTTTCTTTTTTGCAATATGAGTCATTTTCCTATTGCATTTTATTAACTATTGTACTTCAACATCTTAGATGTTGCTTTTTTTGTATTGTATTTCAGTGTTTGTTTTCTATTTTGTACTATTGTTATTAACTTGTATGCCAAATTTATCTATATCATAGATTTTTTTTTAAAGAAAAAAAATGTATCTTCAACGTATTAGTATCTTTTTTTTTAGAAATACATATATTAAAAAAATATATATATATAAATGACGCATCCTTAGACCTATCCGTTTCTTAATTTTTTAGAAATTGACGGATCGCCGTATCTGATCGTATCCATATCGTATAGCTGTCTGTATTTCATAGGATGCCACAAATGACTTGAAAATAGTAGTATACGTAACATAGATCCAAGTTTCAATAACGTCTCTGAATTTTATGATATGTTTCAATTATGTCACTGAACTTGGGGTATAATTCAGTTGTATAGTTATTGTTTTAAAAATTTCACTTTGATGCTTACCGTTTGAAATTGTTCCAAAACGATCCTTTTACGAAGATGAAAATATGATGGGATAGTGAGCTTTAAAAAATATCAAACATCTCTCAAATTTGAAAATGACATTATGGTAATTTTGGGGTGGGAGAATGAATTTAGGATTAGGGGTAAGTACACCGCAAAAAGAATTTAGCCCTTTACCCGTGATTAAATAACAAAAGTTAAGTGTTATGACCATAATATTAAATTTTTATCGACATGTCGATATTTTCACATTTTCATGAGTTTGACACAATGAAGGGTGAATCGATATTTCCAGTGTGTCGTAAAAAATTCACGAAACATAATAATTAAGCAACAATATATCACTAATGTAAATATAATATAAATAATAAACTAGTTAGTTTGTTTAGAAATCACATAAGGTTTATTTACTCGTTTGAATTTATTTTTTGAAACTTTTTATTTTATAAAATTTGCTAGAAATATCCATCAAAATCGAAATTTTTATTGATAATTCTATCAAAATGTTCGTAAAATTAAGACTTTGATATTTCTGTCGGCATCGAGATTTTAAACATTAGTTAGGACATAAATAAAGGAAATGAAGAAGAAATACAAGAATGAGCTATTTTTTTAAGAAAAGGATACGTGAGTTAGGGGGTGCATTAGAACATCTCCACTGGGTGAACACTTTCTTAGTATCCTCATCATCTCTCAAAGGATTTTTCATTAAGCATAATGGAGAGATTAGGCCAGATATAACAAAAAGAAGAAAAGAACTTAAGGTTACAGAAAGCTTGGAGATTAATGACAATCATTGATGGGCTATAGTCCTCGAAGAGCTTATTTCTGTAAGATCAACATCCCACTGAGAGCAGACATCCTCCCAGCGATTCATGGTGCTTTTGAACCGTCCTTGAAAAGCTCGTCTATTTCTTTCGGTCCACAGAGTCCATAGAATCATAGTGATGGTGTTACAGAGAATGATCTCTCTGGTGGAAGTATTTCTCAGTAAGCTAAGGCTCTCACAAAGCTCCTTAATGGTGTTGAAATTTTTGTGCCAGCCCAATAAATTTTCCATCGTAATCCAGAGGGGAGAAGCCATATGACACTATATGAATATGTGTTCCATAGTTTCATTGTGTTTTTCGCAATGGGGTCACCAATTTGGATTTAGTGTGTGGTTGAAGAGTTTCTTTTGCAGCAAATCTACAATGTTTAAACGTTGGTGAGAGAGAGTCCAGAGAAAAACTTATATTTTTTTGGAATGTAGGCCTTCCATAAGTTCTTAATCATATTTGTGTTTGTTTGGGTATTGATGTTGCTACTTTGTTTGGACAAATTCTCTTTGATGGTTGATACCTTGAATAAGTTGTTGTTACTAACTTCTAGAGGTTTTTGTACAAGGGTGTGGTAAGTGGTTTTTTTAAATCTCATTTTATAGTTGTACTTCTCTCTTCCGGAGGGCCAACGTTTCCTCATTCCAAGCCTCTTTGACAGTACCATTTGGTAAATTAGATAAAGCGAATAGACGGGGGAAATTTTCAGCCAAAGGGCTTTTAGTGTTCCAGTTGCCTCTCCAAAACAATCTGTTTTCACCATTATTAACCTTCCAAGAGATATTTGTATTGAACCAAACGATCCCTTTGATGATGGAGTGCCATGGGGATTTCGAGCTGCTGTATTTTCCAACCGTGAGTGTATGCTTGAGTATATTTGGCCAGAATTAATATCTTCAATAAGGGTTTGTTTTCTAAGTAAAGCATAGTTGGAGTCCTCCATTTTATAAATGCCAAGCAAATCTTTATCCTTTGGGTTGTAACAATTGACCAATTGACTAAGTGGGAATTATAGCCTCCTTTGTTGTCTTTCCATAGATAGTTTCTCCATTGCTTCTCAATATTCTTGTAAACAGATTTCGGAGCTTTAAAAATAGATAACATGTAAGTTGGTAGACTTGTGAGAGTGGATTGTATGAGAGTAATTCTGTCCCCTTTGGATATATAGGAGTATTTCCAATTATTTAGCTTCTTTTGTATTTTTTTCAGTTATTGTCTTTAAAAAAGAAGTAATTTATGGCTTACCTTCTAAAGGAGCTCCCAGAAAATTGATTGGTAAGAACTTTTTTTTGATACTCCATCTGTTTGCAACCTCATCTGCATGACTACTAATAACGTTGATGGCTAATAAAGTAAATTTCTCCAAGTTTATTCTTAAACCGATAGCCATCTTAAAGGTCTTGATAACATTAAAGACATTTCTCAAATAATCATCATTGTCTTCAACAAAAAATAGTATGTCATTTGCAAAGAGTAAATGTGTGATATGACAATTATCCAAAATGTAGACTCCTCTTATTTGCCCTTGTCTTTCAAGATTTTACATAAATCTATTGATGTAATCCATTGCAATGACAAAAATAAAAGGGGACAAAAGGTTACCTTGCTTTACATATCTGTTAGGTTTGATACGACCTCGGGGCTTGCCATTGATAAGAACAGAGTATTACACACTTGTTATACAAGCCTTCATCCATTTTCTCCATTTTAACGAGTATCCTTTTTTGTGAAACATGTAGTCTATGAATTTCCAACTAATTTTGTCAAAGGATTTTTCAATATCCAACTTAATCACAAAGCCCCTGTCTCTTTTTGGTCTCCAGTAATCAATTGCTTCATTAGTCATCAAAATGACATCAGTAATCTGTCTCTCTTTAAATAAGGCCATTTGATTTTTAGTAATAGTGTATGAGGGCATTTGCTTTAGTCTGACTACAAGGGTCTTGACAATGACTTTGTACAAGGATGTAGTGAGACTGATTGGTCTGTTGTCCGATGCTTTGTTACACTTTTTCTTCTTGGCAATAAGAGCAATGTATGTGTCATTAACATTGTTGTTCACTACACTGTTTTAAAAAAAAATCCTGGAACACTTCTATATAATCATCTTTGAAAATGTTCAAGATTTTTTAATAAATTCCATAGTGAAGCCATCAGGTCCAGGGCTTTGTTGTTGCCAATTGAAAATAAAGCATCGTATATTTCATCTTCATCAAGGGGGAACAGAGCTATTGTCGTTGAATACCATTTATAGGAGACCAATCCAAGTTTTCAATCAACCACCGATCGCTATCATCCCCTGTATAAATATTGTTGAAGTGATTACAGAACACTTTCTCAATCGTCTCATTAATGGTGTAGCTTATGCCAAAATCATCTAATATCTCAGTGATATAGCTTCTCCTCTGTCTAGCTGTGCAGATTTTGTGGAAAAACGGTGAGTTTTCATCACCTTCAAGTAGCCATTGTTTTTTTTCTATCTTTGGGCCAGTATTGCATTTCTCTGTAAGCTTATGTATTTAAATCAACTTTGAGGACAGTTCTTTGTGACTATCTATTTCACTAAGCTGTTGGTTGCATTCAAGGAGGTCTATATGATCAATCTCTTTTATTCAAGCTCTCTTATCTTCTTCAGTTGTAAATTTTTGCCTATTCTGGCAATTTTTTATAGTTGGGATAATTCTTTGAGCCACCAGATGAAAGAATATCCCGGGTATCCAGTCTGATTGGTATTAGTTCACCACTCTTTTATGTTCTTGTTGAAGATGTGTGATTCCGGATTCATGTTATTGAAACGAAAAGGGTTTGGACCCCAAGTCATCTGAACCATTTCTAGCACAATAGGAAAATGATATGAGGTGGTAGAAGACAACATTCAAGAGTAATGTGTGTTAAATTTAGCTTCCCACTGTGGCATATATAAGAATCTATCTAGTCTGGATAAAACTGCTTGGGATTTCAAATTGGACCAAGTGTACTTGCCATTAAGCAAAGGGGGATCAATAAGATCATGTCTGTTGATGAAGTCAATGAACTTTCTCATGTTGTATTTAGCAGGATTTGCAATTGATGTTTCACTATCCCAATGAATAGCATTGAAATCTCCCCTGATAAGCCAATTTGGTGCACAAGTAGGCTTTATATCATCAAGTTCTTCCCATAATTGATTTTTGTCTTTACGCTTAGCAGGGCCATATATAGCTGGAAGCCACCACCTGAAACCATCAAATAAAGTTACATTAGTCGAAATGGAGTAATCTTTTTTAAAGTAACTTGTAATTGTGTGTCTGAGATCATCCTACATTAGCAAAGTACCACAAGATTTTCCTTTAGCTTTTAAACTCAACCATTTTATGCTAATAGAACTCCTTAGAGATTTAACTAAATTTTTTATGACACTGTTGAGCTTAGTTTCAGAAAGAAGAACAAAGTCAGGGCGGTAGCTAGAACTAGTCTGTTTTATTAAGGCTCTTTTGGAGGGAGAGCCTAACCCTCTTACATTCCATATGAGTATTTTCATGGATCACTAGCATTTTCTTGTGGCAGTAAGCCTTTCCTATCTTCATCAGGTGGCTGTGGAGGGAATGTGGTTGTGTCAGTTGCATCTGCCAATCCGAGATTGTGTTTCCTTAGCTAGATCAAAAGTTCTTTTTTGAATTCTTCCTCTTTCTTCCTTGTTTCTTCTTGTTTATTTTCTTGTTCTGGTGTCTTCAAGAAAGCATTGATGTTGCTTTTCATAATTTCAGATTGAGTTGGAGAAGGCTGAGTGTGTTGGAATATAGAAACATGCAGTAGAAGAAATCAGAATCATTAAGCATTCTAATTCCTCAATTTTGACATCAAATTAAGCATGTTCATGGGGTATCAAGAGGGTTTCATTACATACCTTTGAAGATCATCTTCAATCTCGAAATTCAGCTGCAATCTTCTCCAATTATTGTTGTGGATCATCACTAGAGCTTCCTTACTATTCTCTAGGAGCCTTACATTAAGTTGTGGGATTCAAAACAAGCTTGAACTTAGGGAATTGGAGGAGAGGTTTTATGGTTTTTCAGTTTGTTAAAGAACAACTTTAACCTTAAAAAACTCAATAATTCAACAATTGCTTCAACTTTTCTACTATATCAAGAGTGGTTTTATTACATGACTCTCATGCAAAACTTATCACTTCAAGTGATTCCAGCTACTCCTTGAATTTGGTGGTGGAATTGTGTGTAAGAAGGTGACTAACCTTCTTGCTTGAAAGTGGGAAAATCTCACATTGGGATTTTTATCCATTTTCATTTTTTTTTTAATTTTTGAAATTGATTTTCAAGATCAAAACTTTTTCCAATTTTAATTCTTTAATTAAAATTGAATTTTTATTAATTTTACAGAAATTGTAATTCAATAATCAAATTTTCTAATAAAATTAATAATTAATAATTAATTAAATAATTTATTTAATTATATTAATTTAATATCAAATATTAAATTAATTTGTCACCAATTCCATTACCATGAATTCCTATTCATGAAATTAATATTTAAATCATATTTATATATTAATTGATTCTCCAATTACGTTTAATTCCAAAATTAAACATGTAATTATATCACATATAATTACTAATTCCTTAATTCGAATTTGAACGTTTCAAATCAACTTATCACACTATTCTAAGGCTAATCCGTTTGTGAACTAGTCGGGGGACCTAATGGACCTACAAATCATGGGCTCCAACGATTCGAGATTAATTGGCTAAACTCTTTACACCGAATTAACCCCCATTCATTAAGTACCGGTTCACTCCACTAAAGTCCAGTAGTTGCACTCTCCTCACTGTAAATATATTGTGTCCACTCGATATAACCATAATTAGTAAGTTAACCCTTCACAGGTTGTTCGTAATAACGGTTGGGTTAAAAGACTGATTTACTCCTAAGACTACCTCTTATTTCTTAAGTCCCACTGATCCTCTAATGAATAATTGGTTCGTGATTCGATCATCAAACCAAGTCCCTCTCGAGCCAATGAGAGGGTGGGGCCCCTTGTTCAAGACTCGGAGTCAACACTTAAAGGAACAACCTCTCTACTATCACTGAAAGCGGGTAGGAGTGAGTTCTATTTTGTACCCTATGTCTCTAACTATCTACCCGGTCTTACCCCTGAAATGAGAGGCTTATTGAGCCGGTGCTGTTAAGCCAACCCTCACCTATGCAAATCTAAAGATAATCCCGAATAAACAGGAGTTCATAGTTAGCTTAGGATTAAGGTCAAGTTACCTATGTCATCGTTATGAAATACTTAGTCTTAAATAGTAAACAACGTTATAAAGTAAGAGTGACTTATTTTTTGGTCCGATCTTATGTAAACTCATTGCATAGGACGCTCTCACTCCTCATGTCACCACACGAACGAATCAGGATCACTTCGTTTATAGCACTTTACAACTCTTTGTAACAACTACATAGTGAGCTACATCCAATAGTGTTACCAAAATAAGGCATTCAACCTTATTCGTATACTATAGATCATTTTGATTATTTACTTGAATCTGATCAAATTTTATGTCTCCACATAAAGTTAAAGTATTCATGTGATAGTCATGGATCTTTTAGTTTATTGGATTTATTTCTAAAACGAAATAAGCAATTCATATATTGAATAACAACTTTATCGATTTACAGAATGAGTTTATTGTTTACAAATCACGAGTTTTGAGACATAAAAATCCAACAAATTCCCTCTTGGACTGAAACTCCAGTGGTAACATACATATGAATACATTGAGTTTTTGAGTTTTACTGAGAAATACAATAAACTAGGGCATCATATACCCATGGTTTGCCTTTAGGTATCACATACCCATGTGTTTTTCTCCCACTTGCTCTAGGTTATACAACCTATAGTCCTAGTCTCGCTGGGTGATCCTCAAACACTTTAGCCAAGAGGATTGTTGTAAACATATTAGTATACAGTGGACTTCTATTAAAAAAAATATCGGGAATGCATTTTATTTCCACAACTTCTTATTTCTCGATATTGTCACCAAGACCTGATGACTTGAGTTTCTACTAAACACAAATAATGGCTAGGTTGTCATACATTCCTCCCACTACATTGAGGTACCCTTAACTCTTTGAGTAAGATGCATTTGACCTGTCCAAACAACTTTTGTTTCAGTGTTAGCTTTAATCAATAATTCTTTATTGATATACACTTTGCTTTTTATGGAAACTAAATAATACATGGTGATCTCGTATACTTTTCTAGAAAAAAATTTAACATTTGTCAATACAAATACTTGATTTTCTATTTCTTGAAAAGTATACTACTTTTGGTTTGTCTACAGATAGGTATGCCATCTGAACAACATTCCATACTTAAGGGTTCGACACTAACACATGTACTGATCTATTCCAGATTTCTAAACTATGTAAACATCTTTTACATATCATAAACAACTTTTATGAGCTCTCCATATCTCATATGGAGTTTCAGAAACACCTTAAAATGGAATGACGTTCAAAACGATTAAGGCAACTAGATGTAGAGAATTGTCACTAGATTTCATATTCTATCAAAATAGCCCTGGAAATCTCTGATTCTCTGTACTCTCCACTTCGATCTAATTGAAGTGTGTTTCATATTTTACCTTACAATTTTTATACACCTTTAACCTTTTAAGTGTACTAAACTTACAACTTAGGTAAATACAACTGTACTTTAGAATAACTACTGAAATATTCATACTCTTCCTTATGCTTTAACATTCACCAGACCACAATGATTTGAATCTATAAGCTTTTAAGGGTTCTTTGGTTCTTTTTTTTTTTCATCATCTTATTTTGAAGATAAGACACACATAGAGTTAAAAGATTTTTCTTCGAACTTCTATAGATGACCACTTTTAACCTTCTTAATCTCATTAAGACATGATGTGACAATAATCATAATTACCAAAGATAAGTACCAGAATACATCTTTTGCCTTATTATTTTTCAGTCATTTTAATTATCTAAATATTTGAAATAGTTTTGAACTTTGGTTGGTTTTAACAGAAGTTGCTTTACAGGAGAACAAATATAAAATGTAACTTTTGCTAATGAACATTTCATTTATAACAAAAGATTATATACAACATATCCTTTACAAAAGATAAAACAACTTTTATTACATTAATAAAAGTACCTGGATTCATCTTTTGTCAGCAACTCCAAAATCTCCCACTGGTCTTTCTGAGATATTCTCCCATGTTCACAACCTAGAGCATTATCTCATTGCAAGCAATACTCAGGAACTAGTTTCTTTGTTTTGTTTTCTCTGCCTTTTTCTCAGTAAGGTATTGTGGGCAATTTCTCTTCCACTGCCCGTCCTCACTGTAGTAGAAGCATTTTCCTTTGTTTGCATCTTTGGCTTTGCCTTTGCGACCAATAGAAATTTTCCTTTCCCCTTTCCCCTTGTTCTTCTTCAAGGGAATACTCTTATTCTTAGAAGAATAAGCAACATCAGGCTTTTTAGAGGACGATCCTCTTTTCTCAACAACGGCAACATTTACCTTCGCTTCTTGTCCTTTTGTTCTCAAAATGAATTGAAAAGCATGTAGCTCATTAAGAAGTGTAGTCAGGTTGTATTCTATCTTGTTCATTAACGCGTTGGTGCATAATTACAAGAAGCTCTTCGGAAGAGACTTTAGAATAAAACGAACTTGGTTTCTTTCATCTATGACAACTCCATTTACCTCTGCCACATTGAAATAGACCATCATGTTCAGGACATGTTCTCTAACAGAGGCTTCTTCTTTCATCCGGCAGTTGTAAACATATTTGATAGCATCATGCCTCATGGAGAATGACAATTGTCCAAACATCCCATGTAGAGATTCCAAAATCTCTTTGGCAGTACTCATGCTTTCATGTTTCTTAGCCAAGACATCAGATATGCTGGTAAGAATGTAGGCACGGGCTTTCTCATTCACCTTCGTCCATCTGTCGTATGCTTCCCGAATAGTTCAGTTTGCATTTGAGCTTGGGATGGGAGGACACTCATCTGTCAAAATGAACCTCAAATCTGTTGGGGTTGATGCCCTAAAGTCTCGTGTCCTATAGTTTGTAAATAATTTGTACAAACACTTGTGATGTATAATATATAATATTTACTTCACTTCTTCATTTTGCTAATTTGGATGTTTTAATTTGTTTTACCATAAACCAATAAACTAAAATCCTAGGTTGTCTTTATGTAACTTAAGCATGTATGTGGTGACATACAAGTGGATCATGTCTTAAGTGATAACCAAAATGGTCTGTAGTATGCGAATATAGGAGGGAAACCTTATCCTGGTAATGCTACGAATGCAACCTGCTTTGTGGAATGGTTACAAGCAGTGTTTTAAAAAGCGCAGTCGGGTGCACGCCTAGGCGCTAGGCGCAAAGCCGGCGCCTTGCCTCGGAAAGGCGAGGCACACGAAGGAAGGCGCGCGCCTTGCAATGCCTTCCACGAAGCACCGAGGCACGCTTAGGCACGCCGAAGCCCTTTTCTTTATATAATATATATATATATACTACTTAAACATCGGTTTAAGTATAATATAACTATATTTTTAATTTTTTAACCTAAATCTCGTATGAATGAAATGACGGCTTGTTCTTCACAGTTTGTCTTCTTCTTCTTCTTCTCTTAAAAAAAGAAAAAAAACCAGAACTTCACGATTTCTTAAAAAAAAAAAAAACAGAATTTCTTCTCCTTTTTCCTTTTCTTCTTCTTTGATTCTTCATTATCACTCATGATTTCTTGAAAAAAAAAAAAAAACAGAACTGTCACACCCCGCCCCAGACCATTTTCTCAGCCTAGGAAAGGGCGTGACTGCAGCAGTTATCAACCCTTTTGTTGACACTTACTACGTAAAAACTCTTGCAGAAAGAACTCTGATACCAATGAACAAATTAAACAATCAACTGATTAAGTAGACCCATTTTATTTTACAACAATGTATCATTTATACAACTTTAAGACTTAATTACAAATTACAACAACAACTGTAAAATCCTCCGAAAGTGTAACTGTGGCACGTGGTAGACCTTGACCTTAGCAACACCCTCGAACTCCTCACCTTTTGCTACCTGGGGGGGGAGGGGTAAAACATAAAACATGAAAAACATGAGCTATAAAGCCCAATGAGTGGTGCCTTTTGATAAACAAATAACTTTGTCAACAGACATATACTTTTGGGAAAGCAATACATAGTCAACAAGAACATTACCACAAGTTCATTATTATTTTTCAGCCAAACCGCTAGACAATCCCCAGCTCGATTGCTGGTTAAAACAATCAACCCTAGCTTGACCGCTGGTTATCATATAATAAAAACATCCCCAGTACTTTCACACGTATACTAAGAAAACAAAAATTCCTGTGGAAACTTTCCCTATACTCTATTATCCCGCCAATGTGCACATCGACTATTTTTCCGCTAGCTATGTTTAGGTAACTTGACTATATTTCCTGTCGGTCGTCACCGACTATCATTTTTCGCCAACCGAAGCCGACTATATTTTCCCACCAAGTATCCTTTTCAAGCATGCTAACTATGTATCCCGGATATAATTTCAGTTTCCAAAACAAACATACAAGCAATATCTTAACAAACATATATCTCTAATCATGCCAATTTAATATTATCCCCTATATATATTTACCTATATATAGAAATTATATCAACAATACAACACACAATAACCACTCACCTTGGTTGATTAGAAACTTTCCTTTCCGCAGTTCCTTAGGTTTCCTTGGTTTCCCTTTTTGAACCCTAAATTCCATATTCAAATATCAGCTTAGATTACTCATAGTTCTAGACCTTATTTTAAGATACTTCCTTCTGCAAACATATTTCAAAATATCTCAGGAAGCTTGTCATAAAAGATTAGCTCAAAACTCTTCGTGGTTTAGCCAGAATCTTCAAAACATCAATACTGGCCCAGCCTACCCGACAGCCTGACCCTTCTGTATTTTTCTCAGCTTCCAGCCCGACTCCTTGGAGCTTCTTCTCCGGCAGCCCCACCATAAAAACTAGACTCTTTTAGATTTTAAATGGATTTATAATCACATCAAACTCATGAGTATTATGGGAGAACTCCTCGTTCCAAGTTGATGCTACTTCTTGTCTTTTCTGCCCAACATCATCTCCCCTCTTGGAACTTCTTGACCAACGCATGGTCTTCTCCCATTTAGTCCTCACACCCTCTTCTTTATGTCCTTTGAAGAGAATTTGAGTTCTCATCTGAAGTCCTTGGCTCTATTTATAGGAGTCCAAGATTGCTCCATGGCCAATACCTCATACTTGGCTGCATGACCAAGTGTCTCTTCCTTACACTATCAACGCAATCTTGCATCAGCATAAGCCAAAATGTCTTCTTTTCCTTTCACCAACGCATAGCCCCTATCCTTTACATGTCTTCTTATGCCTCCACCTAATTTGCATAAGGTTTAAGAATTCCTCCTAACAAGCCACATGTCCAGATGACATCCTCCATGAGTTCATCCTTCTTATGCGTCAACAAACCCTTGGATGTTCAACGCATATTAGTCCATCAACACATACTCCATACTCAATGCATATCCTATAATCAATGCATAACAACCCTTAGTTTCCCTTAATTTCCAACATAGCACCATCGCAACCCTTAACCATCGCAAGAGCCAACACCATGCATCCAACCTAGTCTATCGCATGGCCTATGTCCAACACATCCCTCGTGCAAGCCATCACCAACCTCCAACGCATCGCAAGGTCACATGGTTCCAATACATTGGCTTAGCATCAACGCATGGCTCACATGGGTCACATGGCATGGGTGCTTGGTCGGCAGCATGGCATCGATGCATCGCTCGACAGGGTTTGCTCGTCCGCTCGAGTGAGGGGCGCTTGCCATCGACGCATCGTTCGCTCGACCGCATGGGCATGGCCGCTCGACAAGCTCGGCAGTGCTCGACACATGGCGCTTGGCACACATATGGGCGTTCGCAGGCTTGGCAGTGCTCGATGCATGAGCTGGGTACATCGACGCATGCCTGGGCAGTTTGGCCGAGGCTGCTCGATGCATGCCATTCTCCAGCCCTCGTGCCATCCCAATGCCTCACCCTCGGTTGCCATCCTTCAACCGCCTGCACCCTTAACGCATCCTTCCATTTTCCTTCTTTCAGTCGCATGCCATCCACTACAACCCTTCCAACGCATCAACATAACCTTCCAACGCATTGGTCCCTTTCAACGCATCCCACATAACCATATTCGTACCATCACCAACGCATCCCTTCAACTTTTTTCCAATGCATCCATTTGAGTCTAATGCGTTGGTCTAACCTCCAAGGCATTTGT
This sequence comes from Benincasa hispida, assembly GCF_009727055.1. Lineage (NCBI taxonomy): Eukaryota > Viridiplantae > Streptophyta > Magnoliopsida > Cucurbitales > Cucurbitaceae > Benincasa > Benincasa hispida. Next base: position 59,541,122 of record NC_052360.1, on the reverse strand, counting down.
CAATCCCACTATAAAATTCTCCCTTTGCCCAAGTAATCTTTCCAAGATCTTATGGCAATCATAGCAATACCTAGTCCAACAACTTAGTCAATTTTTCATCAATTAAAGCTTAACTCAAACCACTCAAGGAAAATCTACTCAACACCTAGAATTTTCTTCGCTTCACACATAGGATTTAACTTCCACTTAGTTAATTTTCTTAACACACTGCTAAGTAGGAAAATATAAATTCGGGTTTCACAAGAACTCTCCTCTCTCCCCCTCTTCTTCTTCTTCTTAAAACTTCCTCTTTTCATCTCCATTCACGATTTCTTTTAAAAAAAAAAAAAAAAAAAGAAAGAAAGAAAGAACTTCTCTTCTTCTTCTATTCTTTATTCTCATTCATGATTTCTTAAAAAAAAAAAAACAGAACTCTCTCTTTCTTTTCTTCTTCCTTTCTTCAATCATGTTTTTTTCCAAAAAAAAAAAAAAAAAAAAAAAAAAAGAAAGAAGAAAGAAAAAGAAAAAATCAGGCGTCTCTTTCTTCTTCCTTCATTCAGGTCTGTTAAAAAAAAAAAAAAAAAAATCAGAACTCTCTTCTCTTCCAAACTTTAGTTACTTTGTTGTTGTTCTTCTTCAAATCAAAGTCTCCAAAAAAACAAAGTGTGATTATCAATTGTGAAGTCTGTCCAGTTCTATTTTTTTTTCTAAAAATAGAGAGTTCTACAAAATAGCCCCCATTACTTTGCTACCACATTGGGAACTTTGTTTTGTCATCAAAAAACAAAGAAAGCCTTCAAAACAGAGAAGAAAACTCTACAAAATAGTAGTCGTCATCAAAATTCTGGTACGTCTTGGCTCCCAAATACCAAATCCTAACCTTTATGATCAATTTCTTAAGGTAGTTAGCAGTTACTATTTACTAATCAAGTTTAGTTTCTAATAATTAGATGGCTGAGGACGGTATAAGAAAGGATCCGACATGGAAATTTGCAAAATTGCAAAATGATCAAGATGTTAATATATTAGTGTGCGGATTTTGATTAAAAGTAACAAAAAGAGGAGTTTATAAATGAAACAACACCTTATTGGTGGTTATAAAAATGCCACGGCATGTAGAAAATGTCCGGATCACGTGAAGGAAGAGATTAAAGAGTATATGTCTAAGAAAAAGGAGATTAAAGATCAAATAAATTTGATTGTAGACATTGATGTGGAAAACTATGGTATTGAGGACAAGGACAAAGATGAAGTGAGTATAAGTAATTTGAATAAAAGAGTGGCACCAGTTTCAAAAAAGCCAAGACAAAAGGGTCCAATGGATGCATATTTTACACCGAACCCAGAAGATGTGGTGCAAACTAGAAAGAATGACAAAGGAAAAGGAAAACAGGGTACGATGAATGAGGCATACAAAAAGAAAATGAGGGGGCACACCATCCAAATAATTGCTTGATGGTTTTATGATGTGGGAATACCTCTCAATGCCTACAATTATGAAAGTTTTACCCCTATGATTAAAGAAATTGGGCAATCTGGTCCTGAACTGAAACCACCATTGTATCATGAATTGAGAGTTCCGTGTTTGAAAAAGGAATTAAAAGCCACAAATGAGCTGATGAAGAACCATAAGGCAGAGTGGGCTAAGGTTGGAAGTACTATTATGGCTGATGGATGGACAGATAGAAGAAATAGGACATTAATTAACTTTTTAGTTAATAGTCCTAAAGGCACCATGTTTATTGAGTCTATCGATGCTTCATCTTATGTGAAGGATGGAAAGAAAATGTTTGAGTTACTCGACAATTTTGTAGAACGCATTGGAGAAGCCAATGTTGCACAAGTTGTTACAGATAGTGCCTTAGCAAATGTTATGGTAGGTAAGAATGCAAAGTACTAATTCTTTCTTAAATTTGTTAGTCTTACGCTTGTTCTTACTCATTTAAGAAGCCTAAATATGTTCTTATTCTACTTTGTTAATAGGGAGATTGTTAGAAGCAAAACGACCATAATTAATTTGGTTTTCATGTGCCGCTCATTGCTTGGATTTGATGTTGGAGGATATATACAAGATCCCACATATTCATAAAACACTAAAAAGAGGCATGTAGGTTATCAATTTCATTTATATTCGTCCTGGATTGTTAAACATGATGAGGCGGTTTACTAATCAAAAGGAGTTAGTTAGACCAGCTAAGACTCGCTTTGCAAGAGCTTGCATAACATTATCAAGTTTACATCGCCAGAAAAACAATTTGAAAAAGATGTTTACTTCGGACGAGTGGAAAAACAGCAAATGGAGCAAAGAACAATGAGGAAAACAGGTTGTTCAAACAATTTTGTTGATAACTTTTTGGAATACCATCGTATTTGCTCTTAAAGTATCCAACCCGTTATTACGAGTACTTAGGTTGGTGGATGGCGAGAAGAAGCCTCCTACGAGATACATTTATGAGGCTACGGATAGGGCTAAGAAGGCCATTGCCAAATCCTTCCATGGTAAGGAAGAAAAGTACAAAGATAATTTTACAATAATTGATTGACGATGGGAGCTTCAGTTGCATCGTCCTTTGCATGCAGCGGGATATTATCTAAACCCAAAATTCTATTATTCAAATCCAAATATTCAAGTTGATGATGAGATTGTTAATGGGTTGTATTCATGTATAACAAAAATGGTTGCTTCCTTGGACATTCAAGACAAGATACTTAGAGAGCTAACCAAATACAAAAAAGCTAAAGGATTATTTGGACAGCCTTTAGCAATAAGACAAAGAGACAAAATATCTTCATGTAAACTTTAACTTATTCTATTTTATAGTAACTTATTATATTCTATAGCTACTAATAATGTTTTGATTTACTGATTCTATTCTATAGTTGATTGGTGGGATGATTTCGGACAATCAACTCCAAACTTGCAAAAGTTCGCTGTGAGAATTTTAGGTTTGATTTGTAGTGTATCTGGATGTGAACGTAATTGGAGCGTTTTTTAACAGGTTAGGTATCTTCTATTATTTGTAGTGCCTCTAGATGTGAATGTAATTGAAGTTGACAATGAAATTTTTATTGTGTATACTTGCAACTTCATAGCAAGAAAAGGAATAGACTTGCTCAAAGTTGTCTGAATGACTTAGTATTCATAAAATACAATAGAGCACTGAAAAGTCAATATAATATTCGGGATATCTTCGACCCTATCTCTTTAAAAGAAATAGATGATAATAATGCGTGGCTTGTTGGAAGAATGGATGACAATTCAGAGGAGGAGGAGGATTTTGTTTTTTACGACAATTCTTTAACATGGGGCAATGTTTCAAGAGCTGCTGGAGCAAAAGAACTTTCCTATTATTTTAGAGCTGGTACCTCAAGAACTAAGTCTAAGACTAACGCTTCACGTTCATCTTCATCTTCCACACAACCACCGTCCCAACCCACCCCCACACCAGTTACTTTTGATGACTCTGAGACCGACGAAGAAGATATAGATGGTTATAAGTCGAATGATTGAGAGAATGAGGATGAAGACCTATTTAGTGAAAATGAGTTCGATATTTAGGATTTTAGAATTGTATTTGTGGTTGTTTCACTTAACTTGGTGTTGAATGACAATGAGTCAATGATTAATATATAAATCTTATATATCTCTTATTGTTTTTTGTATATTCTTCTTTAAGTAATATTTCTATCCAACTATGTTTTAGTTGTGTAAGGCAACATGTATATAGTATATATATATTTTTATATATAGTGTGCCTCATAAAAAAAAAAAAAAAGCCTGCGCCTTTTTGTATGCCTTGCGCCTAGGCTCCAGAGGGCCATTGCGCCTTAGTGTGCCTTAGGTATTTGAAAACACTAGTTACAAGTGTTGTGACTTGCCACAGATGGTCTGATCTTGATCATTTGTATAGGGGACATGTGAGCGGGGGCATCCTATACAAAGCGTTTGTATAAGACCTGACCACGAAGTGTTAACTTCTCATTATATAACACCATTCATGACAGAGACTTCACTTCACTAGGATGACCATAGGTAACATAACCTCAATCCAGAGTGAGTTGGGAACTCCTTCCATTGAGGGCGGTCCTTTGATTTGCATGGATGCGAGTGGCCAGGCCGCCGACTCAAACCTACCACTTTAAGGATTCGTCTGATTTGGGAGCTGGGAACTCAGGTACACAAGATGGAATTCACTTCTTCCCTGAAGAAAGAGTAAGTAGATAAATAGCTCCCTTAAGGGCTGATCCCAGGGCTTGAACGATATGGCGCCACACACCTTCTTCATGGCCCGAGAGGTGTTCACACAAGAATTATATTGTATTGTTCATTAGAGGAATCAGTGATACTTAAGGAGAGATGTAACAACAGGGGCAAAACGGTAAATTGGCCCAGCTGTACTTACGAGCATCTGTGAAGGATTATCGTACTCATGATTGGTTATATCTGATGGACATAGAAATATATCTATAGTAAGAAGAGTTCAGTTGCCGGTCTTTAGTGGAATGCCTGACAGTTAACGGATGGTGGATCTCGTGGCTAAAGAGTTTAGTCAGCTATTCACGTACCGTTAGAGCTTCGAGCCATAGGTCCATAAGGTACCCTTGGTAGCTTGGATACAAGTTGAGAATCAGTTTTTGGATCAGTTTGAAATGTTCAAATTGACAAGAGGGAGTTCGATTATATATGATATAATTGAACTAGTTAATTATATATGATATGATTGACTAAATGTATGAGATACATTATTTTGGAAGTTCAATTTAGTTTTAGTAACTGAAGAATAAAATGAAAATGGTTTTTATTTTTCAAAAAACACGCATAATCACTCACGGTGTGTTAGCCTTCTATCGCTTAGTGTTTGAGAGTCTATACGATAGTGCCCGCTTACTAAACGATCGCACACCCGCGCCCGTGCTTTTCTAAATGATTGCTTAGCGTCTGAGCTAAACTAAACAATCGTAACGATCACTTAGCTTTTATTACACGATCATGTACCCTGCTTCAAATGATCAAGCACCCGATTATATGATAGTCTTTCCATTCTCCCACTTGCTTGATTCTTTGTACACAATAGCCTTTCCTCCTCCCCTCTACTAATTCCATCAAAGCCCCCCTTTGGATTCTCACTCTGAGAATACTGAGGGCTTTGAGTAGTGGTGTCGTCCCCATTGCTTGTTGTTCGTGTAGAAGACCGAGCTGTTGCTGGGCAATTACTTGCTGGACTAGTGAGAATGAGAGGCGTTCGTTCAAGTAAAGAAAAGTCTTCAACTGGTATGTTCTCTTAATCTCTCATTTTTATCCTTTAAGCATGCTAGTAATTTAGTGTTATCAATGCATATCTGTATGTTTAAATGTATATGTGGAAATTCTGTTACAATGAATTGGAAAGATCCCCTTCCGCTCATAAATACTCTTGTATAAGAGTTTCTTAAATTAGTATTAGAGCCAGGTTTCTGATATCCTGATTTCATTGATGCAAAGAATTGCGTATACATTCTCGGTGGGTGCAGCATGTCTATTCTCTTTTTTAATTGTTAAATTGTTTGTGGATGTGTGGATTAATGGAGTTTTCTGGGATGAAACCTCGATTTGTTAAATTCTTTTAATTTCTAGTTAATTGTAAAGGCCCATGCGTTTTTGGGCATAATTAATTGCAATCGAGTCTGTAATTTCAAAGTTGGTTTGAGTTTTGAGTCATTCGTGAAGAAGTTCAGAGCAAGGGTTACTGTTCGTCGAGGAAGAAGACGACCAAGCATTGCTCAGGTCGTGTAGACGATGAAGTAGACGATCGCTGAGTATCAGATGCTCGGGTGTCGTTTAATGCGTGCGCACACTAGATGCTTGTATAGTTTAGCGAGCCTCATCGCTTAGTTGGTAAATCGTTTACCTTCGCGTGTTAAATGATTGTCTAGATGATCAGGCTTCGCAGCTTCGTTGTCGTCTAAGCGATCGTTTAGCTTTTCGTGCTATCGTCTTATGTGTGCTACACGATACTTACTTGGAGGTGTTTACTAAACGATGGAGCTTCGCCCAGCGGTTCAAGATCCGGTTTGCCGGTGAATTGGTTTGCTCGATGGAAAAATGTAATAGATAGAATTTTTCATTCCGGTTTTGTGTTGGTTCATCCCGGTCCATTAATCTTTGGTTTAATACATGAGATGTATGTTTATTTATATGTCACATGGTATGCACATATAGAAAAATCCCACCTTAGGTTATGCATTGGTCATGCATCATCTCTTTATTATAAATGTTATGATTTAGAGAAGTATGATTTAAATTACATAAGAGCATGCTCATGCATCATATAATATAAGAGTCATATTTATGCATGCATAAAAAGCATTGACATGTATCATCTTTATATTATAATTGTTATAGCATAAGAATGTATGAAAAACATGTTTGCTTGGTTATTACAAGTATATAAAAGTTATCTATAGTAATGACCAGACATTGCATGAAGCATGACACAAAGGTTATTTTACAAGCGTTATAAATACCTTGTTATGTGGCAATGTGTTTTAGTTGTTTCTTTTTAAAGGTTAAAGATAAATTAGAACTAAAAGCAATAAGAAACCCATACATGCTCACTTAGGTTTAATTCATGGTTTTAAAATGTTAAAAACTTGGATGACATAGACTTAAGATCATGGTTCTAATATGATTAGCAACCCTTAGGCTTTAATCTTTTAATCAGTTTAATAGGATTAAATTGACTAATAAAAGGTTAAAGTGTAGCAAATCTATCTATAAGGGACCTTTTGTCTAAGGCGGGTTCTGTCTAGGCTGGGGTATTTAAGTTGACGGAAACGTAACACCCCTACCTGGGAACTTGCTTGAAAAGGTGAATTAGATAGATTTGATGCATGCATGCAAGTTAAGGTCAGTCCATTAAAGTGTTTAAATGTGATTACTTGAACTTGTTTATTTCATAGACAAAAGTTGTTTATGAGCAGAATTAAAAGATGACTTAAACTAAAATCAGTAGCTGGATTGTTTAGGTTAATGAACCCCTAGGTAGAACGTTCAATGGGAGGTACTTGGGGCATATGATGCTTCATTTAAACCTTTCATGTTTCTCCCATATAGTCCATACCGTGAGATCTACCCTCGACCTCATGGCACCCTGGGAGTGTCCTCCTAAAGGATGGTGTTTAGGTAGGTCAATATCAAGGTGGATGGAGAGAATGTTCATAGTAAGTGGGATCGAGAAGTGCGACAGCATATCCCACGGTTTCCCTCGTTGGATTGAATAAAGTTTCTACGCATTACCTTGAGGCACCCTGGGAGTGTCCCCCTATAGAATGAAAGTTTTACGCGTTTCTTTATTCGATCTCCTGTAAGAGGATAAGGTTACTTAGTCTCTTGTTCTAATCTGCCCTATGGTGGGCTCATTAGGGCGGGACTCTGGCACCAAAAGCAAGGGGCTACACTTACGCGGAATTGTTAAGGGACAACAGTTCTGGACCAAATAAATGGTGGTTATTAAGTTTAGTTCCAAGAGTTGGTTCTGCCTAATGGTTGAGAATGTCTCATCCCAGTGAAGGGGCATCTGATCACCCCATCGGTGACGTTTGTCCTGCCTCATTGGAGCATCATTGCAAAATAGAAGTCTTGAATACTTAGGGTACTTGAAAATTGTTTTGCTAAAATTAATTGGTTAAAATGTGGTTTAGTAAAATCTTATAAAAGTTTGTTCATTTTTCACCAACAAGTTTTAAAATGGCTACACTATAGCTTTGCTTAGCACTGATAAACTTATTGGCGACAACTTTTCCACTTGGAAACATATGATCACGATGATACTAATCATCGAGGATCTCATGTTTGCCCTTACGGACGTCTGCCCTCCTATTCAGCTTCTAACACCACTCGAAATGTTCAAGAGGCATCCGAGCGATGGACACGGGCAAACAAGAAGGCCCGAGCTTATATCTTGGCCAGTTTTAATGACATGTTGGCCAAGAAGCATGAGACCATGGTCTTAGCGTCCCTACGGGGGATGTTTGGACAACCGTCTTAACAGCTCAAGCACGAGGCTCTTAAATACATCTTCAACTCCAAAATGGAAGAAGGCACCTCTATTCATGAATATGTGCTTAATATGATGGTCCACTTCAATGTGGCAGAGATGAATGAGTCTAGTATCGATGAGGGCAGTTAGGTTAGCATAATATTGCATTCATTGTCGGAAAGCTTTCTCTACTTTGTTAGCAATGTGATTCTTAACAAAGTGAAATATACCCTTACAACTCTCCTCAACGAGTTGTAGACATACCAATCTTTACTGAAAAGTAAGAAGAGGAAAAAGGTTGAGGAAAATGTTGTTTCATCCTCTAGAACGTTCCATCGAGGTTCGACCTCAGGAACGAAACTTGCACCTTCTACTTTTATGTAACGACCCGACCCCCTAGGACTCAAGTTAGGCCGTTACTAAATACATGCATGCATGGGACTTAAAAGACACCCTTTTATAATGAAATGAATGCTAAATAAATAAGGTAAGTTCAAAAGTCCTTCATTAAATTCAAATATTAAAAACAAACAATAGGGTACCCATAAATCATAAATGATAATAATAAGTCTGAAAACATTCTTAATAGTAAGTTTCAAATAGCAAAACTGAAAGTTGGAAAAAAAAACATGAAAAGGAATCTAAATATCATAAGCGAAAGCATAAAACTGGTCCCAGTGGCTCGATCATGAATTTCGCTTGTCAATCGTCGGTGCATCTCTACCTTTACTTGAAACAACAACATGAGCAAGGATGAGTATAAAATACTTAGTAAGTAACCCCACTCTGGGGTCGAGTTAGGCATCTATGTCCTCTAGATGCCTACCCATGGTGGAACATAAAAACTGCTCTAGTCCTCATGGGACACATACATACATGAAAAACAAATTTCTATGCTACCGTAGTTAAGTATGCCCACTACCTCTGATGATTCCCGAAGGAAACACAACCCCTGGTGTATCTCGAAGGAAATACAACCCTTGGTGTATCCCGAAGGAAACACAACCCCTGGTGAATCTTGAAGGAAACACAATCTCTGGTGAATCCTAAAGGAAACACAATATCTGGTGAATCCCGAAGGAAACACAATATCTAGTGGGCATCTAACTAATCAGTAAAGATACTATCACAGTCTCAACATCACAATTATCACAATATGGTTCTATAACATACATATACACCTCAACATCATGACTATACAACATGCATATATGCCTCAATATCCTCATATCAAATACAACCTCAATAAATCAAGTTTCACCTCTTACTAGCATGCAAGGATCTACGTGCACAAATAAATCTTTCAGATTCTCATACAAGAACATATATCGGTCATACTATACTATCCATCTATCATGCTATCATTCTGTCATAATATACGTCTATCATGCTGGCATATATCTAATGTCTGGCCCATGGGTAGTTCCAGATAATAATCCAAGCTAATGATCTCCAACAAAATAAATCCTGAATTAAGTCCCCTAATACAGACATAATACTAAATTTTAGTCTTTGGAACCAAGAAGCAAACATACATATTTAATTCAACGATCACCAATTAACTTACCCAAACGAAACTTGATCGACAAACACTCGCAAGATTTCGACTCCAAAATCTCCTCTTAACAAATTTTAAAACCCAATGGACGAAGACTTGGAACCTTCAACATACTTAAAATTAAACCATCATTTAGTCCAATAATCAATAGATGCCCAACAACCAACAACAAGGATCACAACGCTTACCAAGCTACTTCCCGAACGAACTCGAATCTGCTGGGCAGCATGTTACGCACTCCAAAGTACTTCAATCTTGGATCTAAATTTTAAATATAATCGGCATCAACCAAAAAGGAATCCAAAATTTAATGGGCAACCAAGAACCTTCTAAACTCAACCGCTTTTACCCAAAACTTACCAACATTAGACAAAATTCGATGAACGACAGCGAAGGAAGGTAGTGATCGGCGGAGATCGAAAATTGGGCTCGGGCGGCGGGCTGGACGAGCAGCTCGGCCTCAACCAAATAGGGTTGGGCGGCGTCGAGTGGCTGCTGGAAGAAATGGTGCGGCAGCTAGGCGTGAAGGCAGCGGCTTGAGTTGAAGCTCGAAGCGGTGGCATCGCTCGGCTGGGCTTGTTCGCGCGTGAAGGCCGGCGTGACTCCAACAGATTTGACAGACGACATCGAGCGAAGCTAATGTACAGCTAGGCTTTACGTCTGATCGGCAACACGTTAAGGAGGCTTCGGATCGACGACTACTAGTCGGCATTGGGCTTGATGGAAAGCACAGTTGTTAGGAGGTTCGGTGGCGAGGGTTTTCATGAGGGAGGTGGCGTGAGGAAGAAGGAGAAGGGAAAATTTGTTTTTATAAAATAATAATAATAATAATAATAATAATAACTAAAAAGGAAATAATATAAACTTTATTTTATTCTTTTCCTTATTCCACTTTATTTTATTAACTTCCTTTCTTTCCCAAAAATGAAATTAATTTATGCCATTAATTTCCAAATTGAATAATTTCAACGTTAAAATCATTAATTTGCCACAATTACACTTGAAGTCCAAAATTCTAAAAATGCTCTCAAATAATAAAAATTACTGAAATTACATTAATAAAAAATGTGGGGTGTTACATTTTAACTCTGCAAAGGGGAAGAAGAAGAAGGGTGTTAAGGAGAAAGGGAAAGAACCTGTTAACCTGCCATCTGTCACCCCAAGGAGGCGTCTGCTGCCGGTTGAAAAGGGAAAATGTTTCCACTGTAACCAGGACGGACACTAAAAGAGGAATTGTTCTCGCTGGCTGAAGGTCGCCAAGAGTAAGGCCAAGGTAGACAAAGGTAAATATGATTTACTTGTACTAGAAACATGTTTAGTGGAGAATGATGATTCTGCCTGGATAATTGATTCGGGCACCACTAATCACATTTGTTCTTCTTTTCAGGGGATTAGATCCTGGCAACAGCTGAAGGCTGGTGAGATGACGATGCGAGTAGGCACCGGGCACGTCGTCTCAGCTGTGATAGTGGGAGGCATCCAGTTATCTTTACAGAATAGGTTTCTAGTTTTAAAAGATGTGTATGTAGTTCTTGAACTTAAGAGGAACCTTATTTCTGTAAAGTGTCTGTTACAATGTAAATATATGCTTTCTTTTAATGTGGATAAAGTGTTTATTCATAAAGACGGTGTTGAAATTTGTATAACTAATCTGGAAAGTAACTTATATGTGCTAAGACCATTAGTCTTAAGTTCCCTCCATAACACAGAGTTGTTTAAATCTATCGTAACTCAATATAAACGTCAATGAATTTCTCTAAAAGAAAATGCCCAACTTTGGCACCTTCAATTAGGGCACATTAACCTCAATAGGATTGAGAGATTGGTGAAGAATCACGTTCTAAGTGAGTTAGAAGAAAATTCTTTACCGGTGTGCGAATCTTGTCTTAAGGGTAAGATGACTAAAAGACCTTTTACTGGAAAAGGTTCTCGAGCCAAAGAGCCTCTTGAGTTAGTACATTCTGACCTTTGTGGTCCTATGAATCTGTGAGCCCGAGGTGGCTATGAGTATTTTATCAATTTTACTGATGATTACTCTAGGCATGGGTATATTTATCTGATGCAACGGAAGTCTGAATCCTTTGAAAAGTTCAAAGAGTTCAAGGCTGAAGTTGAAAATATCTTGGATAGATGGATTAAAACACTTCAATCGAATCAAGGTGGAGAGTTTTTAGACTCGGCATTCCAGGACTATTTGATAGAATATGGAATCGTTTCATAACTCTCAGCGTCGGGTACACCTCAGCAGAATGGTGTAGCTGAGAATAGAAATAGAACCTTGTTGGACATGGTTCGTTCGATGATGAATTACAATTTCTTACCAGACTCGTTTTGGGGTTTTGCAGTGGAGACTGTGGTATACGTACTCAACTGTGTTCCTTCCAAGAGTGTTGTGAGAACAACTCTGGAGTTGTGGAACGGGCGTAAAGCTAGTTTACGTTGCTTTCACATTTGAGGTTGCCCTATACATGTGCTTGAGGAAAATCTCAAGAAGTTGGAACTGAAAGATCTCTTTCTGAAGAGTTCCATGAGCGCGTTCGGATCACTCCAATTTCAAACGCACAGTTATGCAAACAAACAGTAATTATCCGCATGCTATGAACAAGAAATTACAAGGGAGAGAGTTCACATACTAGTTGAAGACGATCTTCAAACTTTGGAACTTAACGCAGCAGAAACCTCTACCCGATCAACCAATGCCTAGCAGATGCGTCGACTACAGCAGCATGAACAATCGCAAACTCACGAACGCAATGAGGACGACACTACCAGAAAAGAGCCCCAGGTATTCTTGGAGTGAGAAGCCAAAACGTGGTCTTTGATGAGTTTGGTAGAGGAAGGAGAAAGAATAGATCGTGTAGACAATAAACAAGTGGGAGGGAAAAAGATGCTATCGTATAGCAAGATGCTTATCGTTTAGGAAAAGATATACAATCTTTTAGCAAACACGGCATACTATACGATCATTTAGGGAAGCTATCCGATCGTTTAGAAACTAACGTGCGATTTTTTAGGCGCGAGGTGGACGATCGTTTAGGCGCAAAGTGATAACTTGTAGAAATACAAATTATTTATGCTACCTTATCTAGATATTGTAGCCAAAAGTGAAGGAATATGCGTTGATTGTATGAAAATTAGCTAAGAAATACGAAAATTATAAATTATCACAATTACACCTACTAACATCATCAAGATGGTAGAAGAGGATACTTTTACTCTGTTTTGCAGGAAAACCAAGTCACCGCTTGCGCTCATGTCTCAACGAGAAATTGATCAACACATCTATGTCACATTACGCACGTCAATCAATAATGAAGAGACGATTAACGCAATGATGGCACAATGCGACAGTCAATCCTGAGCTGAGTTTCAACCGTATGTGGTAATAAAAACAATGCCGCATACGAGCAACTGATCGAAAGATGCAGCTGAGCAACGCAAAGGTGGACGATTGTGACACGTGTACAACTAACCGTTGTACAGATTTGATGGTCTGATTGTATAATAGAAGGAATAATGTCCCTCCATCTTCAAAATTTCCATAACAACAAATGGGGACCACAAGGCCGGAGTCAAAGATCTTCATCTCCCCATAGATTTCAGAGAAAAAAATATACTTGATACGAGGCTATTTTGATATTTGTATATTGAGACAAAGACTGGTCTGAGTACTGATCGGAGAAGATCCAGGAAGATTTAAGAGACAAAGCCGAGAGGTGAGTCTCAGGGCAAAGCATTTCAATCCCCGCCATTGAAGCTCTGTACTAAAGTCACTTCTACCAGACGAGCAAGCCTGAGAGGGAAGCTCTTCTGTTCATCCATTCCACACGCCGGCAAGCAAATCCACCATCCAAATCTATGTCAAGACGTTGGCACTCTTCTGTATTTGTTCTATCTCTATCATCAATTGTATTCATCTTCTTAATCTTCATCAATCACACCATGTATCAGATGCTTAATATTAGTATTGAATGTCATGATTATTTTCATCTCCATCTTTCTGTCTATTTCCGTTCCTCCATTAATCACTTTCTCCATGATGTTCTCTTAATCCTTTGGTAATTAGAATGAATTAAACAAGTAAATTAATCAGTGTTAAGAAAATAAACGTGTTTAGCTAAAGCATGCTCGACGGCATCTTCACCGGTGACAGGAGTGAAGAAGCCATTCTACCTAGTGATAGTAGGTTGGAAGAATGCATTAACTAAAGCAAGAAGTACTTCCAGAGATGGAAGCAAGCTTGCGTTCATTACGTTCATCCCTATTTCACCACAGATATGTGGGAACGCAACCAATCACTAAGAGGTGTACGTTAAGGGAAAGCAGAACCGCAGTTATATCATTAACGCAATTAGTGAACTTGCGATGTTTGTACTAGTTATCCTTTTTTTTCTATTTCGCTCATAAAGCCTTGCCACCGCATACCACGATCCTTTGTATAATCTTCACAGTCAGTCTCAAACTCGGTATCATGTATCATGTAACTTGTATCTTGTATCATGTTATCTTAGGTTTATTTTACCGCAAATTTATTTTATCAACGCATCTTTACCGTTTTATTTTACTTTACAGCATTTTAGATACTTGTACACAACACTTTTATTAATTGTAAAATCGGTCGCATATATCACAAATGTAACGTAACCTCAAACAGTCCCTGTGTTCGACCTCGAATCACACCGAGAAACTTGCGTTGGAATTATACTTGGTTTCAGCGCAAGGAAACTTGTGACAACGCATTACTCCATAACATACTACAAGATTTCATTAATAACACATATCTAGAAGTAATATCGCATAAATTGTGCATGAGCAATAACGCAGCATATCATTCCATCTTTGTCACCAAGTCTATGCTTTCAACGCATATACTTGTTCATTCATTCACATCCATATTAGTTCAAATGTTGTAAGATATGAACATGCATTACAAGTTTATGGCAACATGAGCTTGTAGAACATCATCAAGCATGCACATCCATGTTCATTCTTTTTGTCCATCACAAAGCGACTATCGTATAGGCTCTCGAGATTAAGCGATCAATCACGTTTTCACCAATGCGCTATTTCTATTTCTTTTTGGATGAACGATTCAAAATGAAAACAAATTTCATTTTAATTCATCGGTTACAATAACCGATGCATTCCCACTAATGCACGTCCGAGCGCTATTTTGGGTTAATTATCATATAATTAACCAATTAAAATATTAATAAATATAATCATATTATATTTTTAACCTATAGTTTGATATCACAAATCTACTATAGTAATTTCTCCTCTACTTGATATAAAACATATTTATATCTAATTTCCTCCAAAATAATGTATCTCATACATTTAGCCAATTATCTCATATATAATTAACCAGTCTAATTATATCATATATAATCAAACTTCCTCTTGTCAATTTGAACATTTCAAATTAACCCAACCACCGATTCTCGACTTTATCCAAGCTACCCAGGGGACCTAATGGACATGTGGCTTGAAGCTCTAATGGTCTGTGAATAGCTGACTAAACTCTTTAGCCATGAGATCCACCATTCGTTAACTGTCAGGCATTCCACTAAAGACCAACAACTGAACTCTTCTTACCACAGATATATTTTTGTGTCTATCAGATATAACCAATCATGAGTACGATGACCCTTCACAGATGCTCGTAAGTACAACTAGGCCAAATTACTATTTTTCCCCTGTAGTTACATCTCACTCCTTAAGTACCACCGATTCTTTTAATGAACAATACAACATAGTCCAACTATGTGTGAACACATCTCGAACCAAGAGAAGGTGTGTGGTGCCACATCGTTCAAGCCCTAAAATCAGCTCTTAAGGAAGCTATCTATCTACTTACCCCTGCCTCGGGGAAGGAGTGAATTCCATCTTGTGTAGCTGAGTTCCCAGCTCCCAAATCAGACGAATCCCCAAAATGGTAGGTTTGAATCGGTGACCTATCCACTCGCACCCATACAAATCAAAGGACCGTCCTCAATGGCAAGAGTTTCTGACTCACTCAGGATTGAGGTCATGTTACCTATGGTCATCCTAGTGAAGTGACGTCTCTGTCATGAACAGTGTTATATAAAGAGACATTAACACCGTTCATAACAGAGACTTCACTTCACTAGGATGACCATAGGTAACATGACCTCAATCCTGAGTGAGTTGGAAACTTCTGCCATTGAGGGCGGTTCTTTGATTTGCATGGGTGCGAGTGGCCAGGCCTCCGACTCAAACCTACCACTTTGAGGATTCGTCTAATTTGGGAGCTGGGAACTCAGTTACACAAGATGGAATTCATTCCTTCCCCAAAGCAGAGGTAAGTAGATAAATAACTCCCTTAAGGGCTGATCCCAAGGCTTTAACGATGTGGCGCCACACACCTTCTCATAGCCTGAGAGGTTTTCACACATAGTTGGACTATGTTGTATTGTTCATTAGAGGGATCAGTGGTACTTAAGGAGTGAAATGTAACTACAGGGGAAAAATGGTAAATTGGCCCAGCTGTACTTACGAGCATCTGTGAAGGGTTATCGTACTCATGATTGGTTATATCCGATGGACACAGAAATATATTTGTGGTAAGAAGAGTTCAGCTGTCGATCTTTAGTGGAATGCCTGGCAGTTAACGGATGGTGGATCTTGTGGCTAAAGAATTTAGTCAGCTATTCACGTACCATTGGAGCTTCAAGCCATAGGTCCATAAGGTCCCCTTGGTAGCTTGGATACAAGTTGAGAATCAGTTTTTGGGTCAGTTTGAAATGTTCAAATTGACAAGAGAGAGTTCGATTATATATGATATAATTGAATTGGTTATTTATATATAATATGATTGACTAAATGTATGAGATACATTATTTTGGAGGAAATTGGATATAAATATGATTTATATCAAGTAGAGGAGAAAACACAATAGTTGATATATGATATCAAACTATAGGTTATGAATATAATATGGTTATATTTATTATTTTATTAATTGGACGGTTATGAGATAATTGGTAGGTGTTTTCTCCGAATTAGTGCATTAATGGGAAGTTCAATTCAGTTTTAGTAACTGAAGAATAAAATGAAAATTGTTTTCATTTTGCAAAAAACACGGATAATCGCTCACGGTGTGTTAGCCTTCTATCGCTTAGTGTTTGAGAGCCTATACGAAAGCGCCCTCTTACTAAATAATCACACACCTGTGCCCGCGCTTTCCTAAACGATCGCTTAGTGCTTGAGCTGATCTAAACGATCATATAGACGATCGGTTAGCTTTATTACACATCGTGTATCCCACACTAAACGATCAAGCACCCGACTATACGATAGCCTTTCCATTCTCCCACTTACTTGATCCTTTGTACACGATAGCCTTTCCTCCTCCCCTCTACCAATTCCATCAAAGCTCACCCTTTGGATTCTCACTCCGAGAATACTGAGGACTTCGAGTGGTGGTATCATCCCCGTTGCTTGCTTTTCGTGTGAAGTTGTTCGTGTAGACGACCAAGCTGTTGCTAGGCGATTACTTACTGGACTAGTGAGAGCGAGAGGCATTTGTTCAAGTGAAGAAAAGTTTTCAACTGATATATTCTCTCAATCTCTCGTTTTTTATCCTTTAAGCATGCCAGTAATTTAGTGTTATCAAAGCATATTTGTATGTGCGAATGTATATGTGGAAACTCTGTCACAATGAATTGAAAAGATCCGCTTCTGCTCATAGGTACTCTTGTATAAGAGTTCCTTTAAAATTATCTATCACCAGTATTGTGTTCAAATTTGATTTTCATGTAGCATAATTGTCCTCAGTTAATTTATCCAAAGCCAACAATTGTACTAATAAACTAGTCATTTTGAAAAATGTAAACAAATTCTTTATTAGTGAATTGCTTTTAAACCCAATCATGTTTTAGTAAATTAATAATATACCCAAATTTCATTATTTTTGCAATGATACTATAGTGAGTCAGAATAAGTGCTACCGAGAGGCAGTCAAATACTCCTTCACTAAAGCAAGGCATTCTTGACTAAATACTATCTCCATAATAACTCATATTCCAATAGTCATTTAGCTACCGTTTTCAGTCAAGAACTTACTAACACTTTAGTAATTTTGTACCCTCCATTTAGATCTCAGAGGTCAACCTCGACGATGCTACCAAATTGGAAAGTCAAGGTTAGAAAACGACCTAAGAAGTCCTATCCATTTCTAGAGTTTGAGTTGTTTCGAATCTTATGTTACAACCCTTCGAGGGGATAGCTGTCATTAAACAACTAGCAAGAGCTGCCTAAAGCTAACCAGCAGGCGCAACATAGAAATCTCACGATCCAAACCAACGGAAGAGAACTCAGAATGTGTTGACACATACCCTTCACCCAGTTACTATAAACTACTTCCCACATTCACCTTGATCTTGACCCATACAAACTCTGAATGGAGGTCATTCCTAGGATGACACGAAGCGTCGTATGAATCTCATGGTGTGAACTTTCTAGGGACGTGAGAGTTGAAATCAATATATCATATATTTGATTTTACAATGAATAACTTCCCCTCATTCAACTTGATATTCACTCATGCAAACTTTCCAAATGGAGGTCACTCCTAGGGCGACACGAAGTGCCACATGAATCTCACAGTATGAACATCTTAGAACGTGAGATTTAAAATCAAAACATCACTTGTGATTTTATTGTGAACAACTTCCTTTATTCATCTAGATCCTGATTCATGCAAACACTTTCTGAATGGAGCAGTCAAGGTATAATCGACACGAAGCGAAGTATGAATCTCAATGTGAACTCTTAGGGACACAAAAGCTAAAAGTAACATATCACATATGTTATTAGTCTCCCACTGAAGCGTTATTAAATATCTACTGAAGTGTCTTAACATTTGTTTGGATATATCTTTACTTAGGAATGTTTCGACTAATTAAACAACCTAAGTCTAGGTGTTTATCCAAGTATAACGTTTATATTTGGATTTAACCTATGATGTTTAGGTGATAAACCAGTTTTAAAACCTCACACCTCTCACGTATTGCTCATAAAACTGGTTAACAATGTTAAATTATTTAACCATAATCCCTAGGTAAAAGGTGTTTTGTAGACCGTCACCTTAAATACCTCCAATCTTAGACAAAATTATATACCGGTTGAGTTTGTAAACCAAGTTTTATAAGATAACGACCTATTTTAACTATTAAAATAAGTGGTTAACCTACGTGAGCATGCAACTTATCTTTGTTATGGATTTTAATGTCTAATCCAATTTTATAACAACTTATAAAACTTTAGACATGGTATACATCCATAACATGCATCAGACATCTCATGATTTAATATAACACTTATATTAAAACAACTGAAACCCTAAACAAGCATACTATATATTATAACATCTTATAACATACTTTCAATGCATGTAACATGCTTTCAATGGTGGGATCTTAAATCTACATGGCATACTATATGCACATGCAAGATTTATTTATTATAACATACATCACATGTATAAATAATTAAACACAAACTGATATGGTTGTTAGTTTTGGCATTCTCAAGCAAACAAAGGACTATATATTACAATAATAACCAAAAATTGCTCCAAAACACTTCTGGACCGCTTGAACCGCCTGAACCGCCCTAGACCAGACCCGAACCTTTTGAACTGGACCTCCAATGCTCAAAATTGGGCTGAAGCGGGCAAAAAACCATTGAGTACCATCAAGCATCGAGTATGCCATCGAGCATTGAGTATGCCATTGAGTATGAGCATCAAGTATGCCATCGAGTACCATCGTGCATCGAGTATTTATCAAAATACCATCGAGTACCATTGAGTATGGCATCGTGCATTAAGTATGTACCAAAATACCATCAAGTAAATGCCATCGAGTATGACATCATGCATCGAGTATGAGGCAATGGCTGAAAAAAGAGATTCTGCTACTCGACCTTCGTCACTTCTTTCTTCAATTACAACCTAATTGCAACTCTAATGACTCCAATTGAATTACAAACACTTAATCATACATTAAGGCCCATCAATCAAGAGCCAATTACAAGAACTATAACATAAAGAGAATTCAATGCCAAAATTTAGAAAAACCATATCAGTTCACCATTTTCATACAACTTATGAAAAACACCCACCAAGTCAAAATTAACTCAAATTGACTGCTTAAATGATTCTTTAATACCAATTATTGGAATACAGAAACATACAGTGGAAGAAAACAGGATCATTAAGCATTCTAATTCCTCAATTTTGACATCAAATTAATTATGTTCATAGGGTATCAAGAAGGTTTCATTACATACCTTTGAAAATCCTCTTCAAACTTGAAATTCAGCTACAATCTTCTCCAATTCTTGTTGTGGACCACTAGTAGAGCTTCCCTACTATTCTCTAGGAGCCTTAGATTGAGTTGTGGGACTCAAAACAAGCTTGAACATAGGGAATTGGAAGAGTGGTTTTTTGGTTTTTCAGCTTGTTGAAGAACAACTTCTTCAACCTTCAAAAACTTAGCAATTCAGCAACTGCCTCAGCTTTTCCACTCAATCAATAGTGGTTTTATTACATGACTCTCATGCAAAACCGATCACTTCAAGTAATTCCAGCTACTCCTTAAATTTGGTGGTGGAATTGTGTGTAAGAAGGTGATTAACCTTCTCGCTTGAAAAATGGGAAAATCCCACATTAGGATTTTTCTCCATTTTCATTTTTTTAAATTTTGAAATTGATTTTCAAAATTAAAACTTTTTGTGATTTTAATTCTTTAGTTAAAATTTAAATTTTATTAATTTTACAAAAATTAATTCAATAATCAATTTTTCTAATAAAATTAATAATTAATAATTAATTAAAAATTTAATTAATTCTATTAATTTAATATCAAATATTAAATTAATTTGTCACCAATTCCATTACCATGAATCCCTATTCATGAAATTAATATCTAAATCATATTTATATATTAATCGATTCTCCAATTACGTTTAATTCCAAAATTAAACATGTAATTATATCACATATAATTACTAATTCCCTTAATTCGAATTTGAACGTCTCAAATCAACTTATCACGCTATTTTAAGGCTAATCCGTTTGTGAGCTAGTAAGGTGACCTAATGGATCTACAGATCATGGGCTTCAACGATCCGAGATTAATTGGTTAAACTCTTTACACCGAATTAACCCTCATTTGTTAACTACTGAGTCACTGCACTAAAGCTCAGTAGTTGCATTCTCCTAACTATAGATATATTGTATCCACGCAATATAAACATAATTAGTAAGTTAACTTTTCACAAGTAGTTCGTAATAACGACTGGGTCAAAAAGCTGTTTTATCCCGAGATTACCTCTTGTTCCTTAAGTCCCACTGATCCTCTAATGAACAACTGGTTTGTGATCCGATCATCAAACCGAGTCTGTCTCAGGCCAATGAGAGGGTGGGGCCCCTTGGTCAAGACCCGGAATCAACAATTAATGGAACAACTTCTCTACTATCCCTGAAAGCGGGTAGAAGTGAATTCCATCTTACACCCTATGTTTCCAGCTATCTACCTGGTCTTACCTCTGAAATGGGAGACTTATTGAGTCGGCGCTTTTGAGCCAACCCTCACCCATGTACATCTATGGACAATCCCGAATAAACAGGAGTTCATAATTAGCTCAGGATTAAGGTCAAGTTACCTAGGTTGTCATTATGAAATAATCAATCTTAAATAGTAAACAACGTTATAAAGTAATAGTGACTTATTTCTTAGTCCGATCTTATGCAAACTCATTTCACTGGACGCCCTCACTCCTCATGTCACCACAAGAATGAATCAGGATCACTTCGTTTATAGCACTTTACAACTCATCGTAATAACTACAGAGTAGGCCACATCCGATAGTGTTACCAGAATAAGGCACCCAACCTCATTTGTATACCATAGATCACTTTGACTTTTTGCTTGAACCTGATCCACTTTTATATCTCTACATAAAGTTCAAGTACTAATGTAATAGTCATAAAAACCCAACAGAGTGTCTATGGCCAAAGTCATATCCGGGCTAGACACCGCCGCGTCTGAAAAGCCCAATTCCAAAATTGGGGAGATGGGGCCCAAATCGATAGTCAGCGATTGATTCGTTGGGGCCACTCGCGTAAGGTTGAACTTCTTAGACTGCTTCCTTTTTTTTCTCCAGATGTAGATGGGCTTTTGGCCCTATATATCAATTTCTTTGTCTTTTTTTTTTTTTTTTTTTTTTTTTTTTTTTTTTTTTGTAGGCCTTTGGCCAAATGAACTTCTTTTTTTCTTTATTTGGGCTGAAGCTTTATCGAGGTTATAACAGTAAGTTTTGTTTTTTGGGGAAGGGAAAAACGTTTCTCTTTGTGATTTGATCTCCCCCCTCATCGTTAACCTTCTGCTTCCCATTTGGCTGTCAGGTATTTTCTTTTCCCCATTCTAATCATTTCATCAATCTAGTCACTTCTCTTGTCACTATAGGAATTCAAAATTTTCGTAGTTTTACTCTCGTCACCGTCTCCATTACCGCCAATTAACTTCGCCGACGGGCTGTGTAATCTGCTTGGGTTGAGCTTTTGGTACTGCATTGGAGAGATAGCAACATTGTCGACGAAATAGTACTGTTCAACTTTGGTGTCAAATTCGTCAAATTCCTTTGTTGCTTTTCAGGAAAAAAATCCATGGATCTTGGGATTCTTTCGATTAGCTATCTTCTTTCGTACTGAGCAACTATTTGGATGATGAATCTATTTCCTTTTTCATCACTAATATTGATAGTGGTTGGTATAAAGCCAATGTAGTTAACCCTCAGCTTAATCTTGGCCTTAATGATATCTTCTTTTTTTTCCACTTTTCTTTTGAGATTTCAACGAATCCTCCGCACGCATCTTGGATTTGCATAAATGAGTTCATGTTCCATGCATGTATCAGTATTCCCCTAAATTTTGTCCATCCTCCATAATTCGGTAAGAGCTTAGGCATTACATGAATCGAAATCATCCATCTTTCAAACTTAACATAAAAAAATTTCCATTGTGACCCAGCTATTGTTAGCACATAACAATTTGACTTACTCCTTATCAGCAACGAACATAATGGCTTTTTTCAGCATGGAAAGGTTTGTATTTCAGATCAAAGTCAATTTGTACCTTTACAGCTTTGAATACTTTGTGCCAATCGTCATGGAAGCATCTTCTTGTCACTATTACTATGTGGTCCCAATCAAGTTCCTTATCTACTTCAAATGTCAGGATATCACTACTGTGTTGTGTTTCTATCCTTTCTGTGAGTCTCTTTTTTGTGAGGTCATATGGGAAACTCCTCGAAGATAAAACTTCGACATATGTCCAAATTGGACTGTCCTCATAGGATGAGGAGCTAATTGATGATGATTTAGTTGAATTGTATGACAGTTGACTGGTGTGGCCTTTGTAGTATGTTCTTCGATTCTCGTTTTCAGACTTCAGACTGATTAGAGCAATGAAGGATGACCATCCCTTTTTGTTAGTGCCTTTGGGGACAAGAATGCAATTTTTCCTTCTTCTGTCATCAACTAGGAAAATTTCAACAATATTTCCTTTTCTATTATGGGTCTTTTCTACCCACAGGTAGAAATCAGGGAATCTCTTTTCCAGGAAGAATCTATTGGTTTTAAGAACATCTATCAGAGTTTTGAATGTGGACATAAGCCATTCTAGAGATTCCAAAGAGATCGCTAATGAGAATGGGCTATTTGGAACCGATATTTAAAAAAAATGTCCAAAATATTAAAAAAAAATATCAATTCTATCATTTAGCCAAACTATTTAGAGTCAAAACCATCTTAATAATTATTATCTTGTCGATTGTAGTATTTATGTAACTATAAAAAAAAATGAAATTGATGAAAGGAAAAATACATTTGGGCTATATTTTCGTATAAGAGAAATCTATTCTAGCTTGCAATTAATCAAGGAGATAGCTATATTCCACGTATCAATAAAAGAAAAATATATTATATATTTTTTTAAAAAATTAAAAATACCTTGTTGATTAATTGATTAGGGTTTTTTTTCATTTCATTTTTTAATTTTAACTTTTTCATTTTTCTCCTTAATTTTATTAGAGTAAGTTCATATTTATTTGTTTTTATATATTCATTTCATTCTACGTTTATATTCCATATATTTTAGGTACATTTGATAATATAAGATATATACTATTATTTCATTCCAAGCTTACATGTCATAAATTTATGATATATCTTACAAAATAAGGTACATTTTTGTTTCTATTCACACGAGGTTTCCTGAGAAACATATTTTGCTTGTTAATAAATTCTCTTTAGGCTCTCTGAATGTAGAATTGTTGACCTCTGCAAATGAGGAGAGTTTATCTATTTAAAGAGTTCTTAGGTGGGCTTCATGGGCTTGGGCTTAGTTGACTCATGGGCATGGCTCTTGGGCCTAATTAGTTGGATTTGGGTTTGGTTGATGCATGAGTATGACTTTTGGCCCAATTAGTTGGATTTGGGTTTGATTTGACATCTAGGTAAAATTCAACATATGTTTGGGTTCAGAGACTTTTATCCAAATAATAATAATATTAAATTGGACCAAGTTAATTTTATCCAATTCAACGATCATGACGAAACTACGTGGCATCATCGAAATTTGTTTTCAACTTCAATTTAGGGCACATGTCAACTCCTAATTGGTCCCAAATTTAATATTTTGGAATTTCATCATTAATCTAGTAAACGACGTGGAAATTTGTGGTTGGTCCAAAATTTCTCCTCCAACAAATGCCCCTTTCGAGATTTATGCACGGATGTGAGTGGATGAATCTCAAAAAAGATAAAGTTGGAATCGAGATACAAGTAGTTTATTCTTGACCTCGATATGTTCAAATAATGAAACTATAAATTTAGTACATAAGTTTGGTTAAAATTTGTGATAAAGTTTGGGACCTAACCAAATTTTAAGAAAAGCTTCAAGTTTTCATCCCAAATTTATTTTGATTTGGAGACAAAAACTTAAAAATTTAAATTTAGAAATTTGGAATATGACCAAAGTTTAATTTAAGAAAAATTTCAAGCTTTATCCCCAATTTAATTTGATTTGGAGATAAAACCATAAAAAAATTTGAATTTAAAAATAAAATTTGGAATATTGCCAAATTTTTAATTTAAGAAAAATTTCAAGTTTTATCCCTAATTTAATTTGATTTGGAGATAAAAAATTAAGAATCATTTCAAAAATGAAATTTGGAATATGGCCAAAATTTTAATTTAAGAAAAATTTCCAGCTTTATCCCCAATTTAATTTGATTTGGAGATAAAACCATAAAAAAATGGAATTTAAAAATGAAATTTAGAGTTTAAAGTGTTTCTTTTGACTTTGAGAATATTTAAAAATGAAATTTGATTTCAGGCATTGGTCACGTACCTATCGTATGTCAAAACACTTAGTTGATCTTTACTAAGCCTCCCTAAAGGAAAAAGAGAAAAATGTGGAAGCAATTACCAAGATAATGATATATTTGACTCAAATGACAAATTTGGTTGTGACGGACTTCTTTGAATCTCCTGAAGAAAAGATTGACATAGTTGATGGAACATCAAGTGTTTCTTTTGACTTTGAGAATATTTAGACTTAATGTTATTGTTTTCTTTTATCAATCTTCACATTTTTTTAGTAAATGTTAATATTTGTATATTCCAAATGTTGTTTTTCTTATTGTAATTATTTTCTTTTAATGAAGAAACATGGATCATTTTCATATGTTGAATGATTAAAAAATGAGCAAAGAAAATCTATGTCCAGCAGACAATGCAACTACACATACAATATTTACAAGTAAAAAATAATTTTCCAAACTGACAATGTTGAAAGCAAAAATCAATACAATATTAGGTTCTGCAAACCTAATTGAAGGGTTTGGAAAAGCAAATATTATTTTGCCTAGAGGAACAAAATTTACAATTGATAATGCATTGTTCAGTAGTCAATCAAAGAGAAACCTTCCAAGTTTTAAAGATATATGTTGCAATGGTTGTAATATTGAGACTGATAGTAAGAATAATGCGGAGTATATATATATCATCTCTACTTTCTCAAATAAAAAACATATATTAGAAAAGTTGTCTACTTTATCTTTTGGATTATATTATACTCATACACGAGTAATTAAAACATATGTGACAATGAACCTAAAGTTCATGAATCCAGACATATTTACAATTTTGCATAATAGATTAGGTCATCCAGGGACTATAATAATGAGAAGAATTATTGAGGATTCAAATGGACACCCATTGAAGAGCCAAAAGATTCTTCAATCTAATGAATTATCATGCGATGTTTGCTCTCAAGGCAAACTAATCATTAGATCATCACCAGTCAAAGTGGGGACTGAATCACCTGCATTTTTAAAATGAGTTCATGATTATATACGTGGACCTATTAACCCACCAAGTGGATCACTTAGATATTTCATGGTATTAATAAACGCAACAAGCAGATGGTCACACGTATGCTTGATACCAAGTCGAGATCTTGCATTTATGAGATTACTTGCTCAAATAATTAAGTTAAGAACGTAATTTTCTGATTATGCGATTAAGACCATTCGTCTTAATAAAACTGGCAAATTTACATTTCAAGCTTTTGATAATTAGTGTATGTCATTTGGGATAAATGTTGAGTATCATGTAGCTCATGTTCATACACAAAATGGTTTAGTAGAATTGTTTATAAAATGTTTGCAATTAATTGCAAACCCATTGCTTATGAGAGCTAAGCTTCTTACATCTGTATGGGGACATGCTATTTTGCATGCATGGTCACTTGTAAGCATTAAGCCAATAGCTTATCGTAAGTACTTGTCATTACAATTAGCTAATGGCCATGAGTCAAATATTTCCCATCTGAGAATTTTTGGATGCGCAGTATATGTTCCAATTACTCCACCACAACGTACTAAAATAAGTCCCCAAAGAAGGTTAGGAATATATGTTGGATATGATTCCCCATCAATTATCGCAAATATCTTGGACCCCTGACAGGTGATGTATTTACTGCACGATTTGTTGATTTGTCATTCTAATGAGACAAATTTTTCAATATTAGGGGGAGGAATTAAGAAGTTGGAAAAAGAAATTACATGGAATGCATCGTTATTGTCTCATTTAGATCGCCATACAGATTAATATGAACATGAAGTTAAAAAGATAATTCCTTTGCAAAGTATAACAAATCAATTACCAAATGCATTTATAGATGCAAAGAAAGTAACTACGTCACATATACCAACTGCAAATGTTCCAACGATAATTGATATCCAAACACAGCAAGTTGTCATTAGTGAATCTGAAACACGTCAGAAGCGTAGTACACCAGTGGGTTCCAAATATAAAAATTCTCGAAAAAGAAAAATAATTAATAATAAAAAAGACTCGGTTGAGAATGTAAACATCCATTAAGAAATCCTTGACATGACTAGTGAAGAAGATGAAATACTTAAAGATAGTAATGAGATTTCAATAAACTATATCATGACAGGAAAAATATGGAATCGAACTAATGTAGTTATTGATAACATTTTTACGTATAATGTTACTCTTGATATTTTATCTGAAAATGAGAATCATGAACCAAAATCTGTTGAAGAATGTCGACATAGAAAAGATTGACTTCAGTGTAAAGAAGCAATTGAGACAGAATTAAACTCACTTTCAAAACGTCAGTTTTTAGATCAATAGTTAAAACACCAGAAGGTGTGTATTTGTGAGGAAAAAAAATGAAAATAATGAGATCACAAGATATAAAGCAAGACTAGTTGCACAAAGTTTTTCACAAAGACCTAGTATTGATTATGAGGAGACGTATTCTCTAATGGTGGATGCAATTACACTAGGATATTTATTTGGTCTGACTATATATGAAAGTCTGGATATGAATGTTATGAATTAGTCACAAAATATTTAAATGAATCTCTCGATAATGATATTTATATAAGAACCCCAGAAAGATGTAAGGGACCTGAAACATATAAATCAAATTTTTAGGAATTGTATTCAATAAAGTTGCGGAGATCACTATATGGATTGAAACAACCAGGACAAATGTGGTACAATTGCCTAAGTGGATATTTGTTGAAAAAGGATATCAAAATAATCCAATATATTCATGTGTTTTTATAAAAAAGTCACAATAAGGATTTGCTATTATAACTGTATATATTGATGACTTAAATATAATTGGAACTCCTGAAAAGTTTTTAAAGGTAATATAATATGTTAAGAAAGAATTGAGATGAAAGATCTCGAAAAAAGCAAAATTTCGCCTTGGCTTGTAAATTGAGCATTTAACAGATGAGATATTTGTTCATTAGTAAACTTATACATAAAAAGTTTTGAAAAGATTTTATATAGATAAAGCACATCATTTAACATTTCAATGGAAGTTCGTTCACTAGATGTGAAGAAAGATATATTTCGACCTCAAGATAATAATGAAAAACTTCTTCGTCCTGAAGTACCATATCTTAGTGCAATTGGTGCACTTATATATCTTGCTAATAATACAATATTAAATATTACATTTTCAGTCAATTTATTAGCTAGATATAGTTCTTCTCCAACAAAGAGACATTGGAATGAAATTAGCATATACTTCGTTATCTCCAAGAAATGGTCGATATGAGTTTGGATTATTCAGATAAATCAATTTTTGATCTAGTTGGTTATGCAAATTCTGGATATTTATCTGGTCCATACAAAGCTAGATCTCAAATAAGTTATCTATTCAAATGTGGAGGAACTGCTATATCATCAGTGAAACAAACCATAACGGTCATTTCCTCATATCTTACTAAAATTCTTGGAATTCATGAGGCTAGACAAGAATATGTATGGTTAAGATCAATGACTCAACACGTTCGTGAAACATGTGACTTGTCTTCTAATAAAAATCATCCAATGATATTATACGAAGACAATAAAACATGTATAACACAAATCAAAGGAAGATATATTAAAGAAAATGGAACAAAGCATATTTCACTAAAACTTTTCTACACTCATGATCTTGAAGAAAATGGTGACATCACTGTACAACAAATTTATTCGAAGGATAACCTGACCGACTTATTTACAAAGCCATTACCTACCACAACCTTTGAGAAATTGGTGCATAACATTGGAATGTGGTAATTCAGAGATCTCAAGTGGTGTTTCCATGAGGAGAAGCGAATATATTATATTCTTTTAGGATTATTAGATTATATGAAATATATACTTTTTTTCCTTCATTAAGATTTTTTTCCAATTGAGTTTTTTTCCTAATAAGGTTTTAATGAGACATATTTCATATATTTATAATCAGTATCTAAGGGAGAGTATTATAAATATTATAAATAGGTGTTAGATGCCCATGCTTAGTATCCAATGCCAAATGTCATTTTTTTCATTACCACATATGTTGCCCATGTGTCATTCAACCACTTATGTATAGTGTTCAAAATATACCACATCCTATTTGATACTTTGTATATAAATAGTGGTATTTGGTGGATCTTGAAATAACATACATCGGTGAGAAATCCACTTCAAAATTCCACTTAATTTTTCATATTATCCAATTTTCATAATTTTTGTTATTTTATTTTATTCATTTATTTATTATAATATTTTCTCCATATCTGTGCTTCCGTTATGTTTCATTGTGCTCCTCAATGATATTTATATACTATCTCTATTCTAGAAGTGCTTTTTACCTTACATACCTTTTCTTACTAATCTCTCATTTTTCTCACTAGTCTCTCTACACATAAAATTTCTCTCTCTATACAAAATTTCTTCCACTAAATTCAAATTTTAAATAAATTCAATACTTTATATTCCAATATTTTTATAACTTCAACCTTTTTTTAAAAAAAATTCTAGCCAGTACTGATTTTTGTCCATTCTATAAAATTATTTATATTGAGTAAATCTTAATTCTTGATCAAGTACTTGTAGTTAAAGATTAATAATAGTCTTGAATATTAGAACAAAACAATGTAAAGTGATGTATTAGTGTTGATTAAGCACATTTTCTAACCAAAATAATAAAGTGTTTCTTTTTTTGGATAAAATATAGATTATTTCTTTCGTAAAAGCATCAAAATGCACATCATAAATTAAATGATCCATGAATCATAAAGATATAGTTGTGAGTGCAAAAAAATCTATATTAATTAAGTACCATGTGTATAAGAGTGAACCAAAATCAAGATTGCCCATAGAGTAGTCACATTTGAATGATATACCAAATAAAATTTAACAACTATTGAACGCAATAACATTTTCAAACAAAACAATAATTGTTGTCTTCATAACATAACATTAAATTAAATAGTTTTTAATTTTTTTTTTTTTAAAAAAAACCATTATATAATTTATAGACCTATTTCCAAATATAGAAAAATGAGTAAACTTATTTTTAGATATAGCAAAATGTTACTGTTTATTATTGATAGACATCTATCAATGTTAGCTCACGTCGATAGATGTTTCAGTGATAGACAATGACAATTGTTGAGGAAAATTAATATATGAACTGAATACACTAGTAAACTGATTACACATGAACTATAATATATTTAAACTCAAATAAAGACTAGATGATGTAATAACGCTTAGATATGGAAATAATCAAAGATTTGGGAAAGCCTCAAAATCTTTGGAGACTCTAAACGTAATCAAGGCACGCTTCTAATAAGTGTTGTCCTGAAGATAATTATTTATTATGCATAGGCTACAAGCAAAGTATAACGATTATCTTAGCAGGATACAACCACTAACTCCAATAGAACTGCAACCTAAACTACTCGAATCTAGTAAAACTCTTGGATACTTGCTTTCAACTCAACTCAAGAATAAAAGAAAGATAGAAAGAAATGAGAGAACTTTTTAATTTTGGAACGAGATGCTACAAATGAAGAACTAAGTTGCTATTTATAGGCTAATAACTTAGTAACTCTCCAAAATATAAAATAAAACCAAATAAATAAATAAAAATTGAAACATTTATCAAATTTAACTCAATTGAGTTGTTACTTGGCAAAAATTAAACATAATTCATTCAAAATGGAAACTACATATTTTACTTTCATATACGTTAAATTTGTAAATGAAGCATCATTTTAATTTAAAGTTTCAATCCAATTTGAAAGTTTCTAAACAATGAATTTAATCTACACAATTAAAATTTTATATTTCAAATATATTCACCAAACCTTCACTTCCTTTCACTACACATATCCAACAACTTGCTATATTTGAAAATATTTTAAGTAATTTTACCATTTTAAACAACCATCCTCACTTATAACTTGATTTAGGACTTTAGAATCATACAACCTATATATCTCATTAAGAAATCTTTTATTTTTAGTTTTGGGACAAATCAAAGGATGTTTTATTAGTTTGGTCATTACTCTTAAATAGAAATGATTGGTCAATGAGATTTTATATCATAAATTGCAAGTATAATCAAAACTAGAAGCATTTGGATTATAGGATTTCTAATTTATGAAACATTTTACCTAACTTCTATTACAAAAATGGGTAATGATCTTGTGTGCACGAAAGACCATTGTCTGAATAAATTGGGATTGGCAAGTTTGACTTTAATTAATTGTTTCCTTCTTTTCTCTTTTAATATACAAAATAGATCTCAATATCTATTAATAAATAATTATGATGGTGATGGTAATCATAGAATTTTCCAATTAATTAATTACATAATATAATCAATTAGGAGTTTGCAACTTATCTACCCCAACTTTGTGTCAATTTTTATTTGGCTGTTAATCAAACCCAATCTAACTCTCTTAATATTCATATTCAATTTTTCCTTTTAAAAAGAGCAAATTAGACCTTAATTAATGGACTAGTAATGGTCCTTTGAATAAATAAACTAACCTTATTAAGGTTTCAAATTCAAGAAATAAAATACCCAGTTAACACCACATGCACAAGATTATAAGAATGGCTTAAATTAAAATTAGATTGACATCATATCTACTAATAAATATAATGGTATCTAATTGATATTGTAGAGATGTATACAGATCAAAGATCTAAATTGACTAGTATATCATTTAAGTATATGGTCATAACTATTAATTTTTTTTAACAAAAAACCATACTTTTTTTATTAAAAAAAAAAAAAAACATAGGTTATCTACCTATTACAATCTTGTAGAAAAATGGTATATTGACCATAGTGTATGCTTATTTAAAATATATTTTTTGTTGTACTTTAGTCAAATTATCATTTTAGTCTCTAAAGGTATGCACCTTGTTTTATTTAGGGTTTATAACTGAACCGTCTCAAACTATTGAATTATCGAATTAAAAGGTTTGATTTGGCGGTTTACCAATTATTCACATAAACATGTTTTAGTGGATCCATAAAGGAGTAAGGAGCGACACGTGCCCCTCAAGTTTCAACTTTATATATTATATATACTTTAACTCTTTATAACGATTCAATGGTTGCTAGCTTTACATAACACTTGGCCCTTTGTAGGATCCAAGATCAAATCCAAAGGAGTGAGCTTTTTTTTACAAAAAGTTGTTATATGATATATGCTAGTTGAATTATGTTCGTTTCCATAAAAAATTAAAAAAAATTAAAAAAAATTATTTTAGTCTATGATATTTAAGAATTATTCTATTATACACTTCATATACTAATTTATATCAACCCTATAGACATAGTTAAAAGTATGAATATAAATGTATGTGCGTAGAAAGTTATATTTTATTTTAGCATTTTGGTCAATCGGCCGTCATAAACTTTTACTTGAGAGAGTGTTCTTGGCCTAATGAATATTGCTTATTCTGGTGTTTATTGATGGTGGTATACAATCGACTTACCTATTAATGGGGATCTTTAAATCATATTAATTTTTTTAGTCTTTCTATTAAATTCACCAATATCATATATAATGGTTTATTATAAAGCAACAATTGATAGACAAAATTACAAATTTTGATGATCTCTAAACCAAATTTATTCTCTCTAAACTTTAATTTTAGATTTGTGTCTAATTATTTACTGAACTTTAAATTTTTTTTAATAGACTTCTTAATATTCAATTTCGTATCTAATAGATTTCTTATTTAAAAGTTGTCTTATAAGTCCCTCACTTATACTAATTTCTTAAAAAAAATAATCGATCAATTAGATATAAAATTAAATTTTATGTGTAATGAAACTCTAAACTTAATTTTATGTATGGTAAAGTTTGTGAATGTTAAAAAATGTCAATTAACCATAAGATCTATAAGACATAAAATTGAAAATTCAAG
The DNA here is from genome assembly GCF_009727055.1 of Benincasa hispida. NCBI lineage: Eukaryota > Viridiplantae > Streptophyta > Magnoliopsida > Cucurbitales > Cucurbitaceae > Benincasa > Benincasa hispida. The sequence continues at coordinate 59,508,209 of NC_052360.1, read as the reverse complement.
GACTTTTCTTACTCAAATTTAAAATTTTAAAATTTTATTTAACACATCCTTAAATTCATTTTTAAGTTTAGCTAGAGACCAAACAGATTCAAACTCGAAAGTTTAATTAGGGGTAAAACTTTAATTTAACTTAATCGATATTATTTAATTTGAATGTTTTACTTTTAACCCATTTAAAATTTCACGTATATGAATTTGTGCTCCTTTTCACATAAAATCCTAGTTCGGCCAATAATAAACCAACATAAAATGAGTGATGCGAGAATAAATCAAAATATTAAAAAATGAAAATATACATTTGCACACCTAGAATTCAAGACCTCATGATTTCAAGTTTGCGTTAAAAACAACTAAATCAAATACAATTTTGATATGAAAGCAAAATTCAAAATTGTATTTGATTGAGTTGTTTTTAACACAAAATACCATACCATTTTGAGTTGTTCAACCACCTTTGTAATGTACCAATACTTTGTTTATTGAGAAATAAAGTAATTTGTTAAAAAAATCAAATACAATTTTGATATATTTTCTACATTTAATAAATATTATTATCCATCCGATCAAACTTTTTCGATTTAGTTTTTGTCAAACCTGCACTCAACCGTAATATTCAATATTCTTCATTTGAAATCCAAAATACCAAATCAACTCGATATAAACCCAAATTACCAACAACGCTTTTGGTCTTTTTAAATGATATTTTTTTTCAATCGTTTCTTGTATCCATGGACATGGTACTCAATATTTTGTCAATTCTTCACCGTTAGATGGAGAAAGAAAAATACCTCAAACTTATATTATACGATCATTAAACAGATTATTGAATCTACATCTAACGGTTATTACAAGACAATTACATGGTGTACCGGCTTCAATGAATACAAATTTTGACCTTAGAATTGAATGCATGCACATGCAAACACGTGGAAGAGGAAGGTAAAAGAAATTAAAGGAAATGCAATGCAAATCAAAGTGAATGGAATATATAATATATCGTCAGTGATGGATTTGACGCTCTCTTCTTCATATTCAAAATTTACACTTGACCTCGAAAAACAAAGAAAACTATTTATTCAAAACACGCTTTTATGGTAATAACTAAATTTACTATTTTCAAATGCTTTTATTTCCCTTTGACTTTCATTCCATTTTTCAGTTAGCACACAATTTTATCCCTATAAAAAAAGACCCATTAACATTAAAAATGTTGGTTGAAGAAGAAGAAAGTCAACCTTCCCCTGATTTTGCATGAAATATTTATTGGTGGATAAGAAACCAATAAGAAACCAATAAAAGAGATGTACATGGATTGAGTTAAGAAAGGTTTTTTGAATCAACTCGAGGCTATTCGAATGAACCTGAACTGGATCTATAACTTGAGTTGGGTTAGATTATCGGACTATTATTTTTTATTATTATTATTAATTTAAAATATTTAAATTTATTGATAATTTGACTAATAACAACACTGTTATAAAATACAAATGTTAAATATCAGATATCCATAATATCATGGATATTTATTATAAACTTTAAACAAATATATATATGTATATATCCATGATATCTATTATAAACCTTAAACACAAAGACAAATATTGTAATAATCCTAAAAGAAAAATATTAAAAACTCACAAATTAATCGAGTCAAACGCTAAACAAAAACACAAATATATATATAGATTGGGTTGGTTGGGTCAAACCGAAAAAAAATATTCACAACCAAAGATCCAACTCAACCAGATAAAATAGAAATTTTTTTTAACCTAATGCAACCCAACCCAACACTTCAATCTAGGTTGCTGATTATCGAATCATTTGAATAACCCTACAAATTACCATTTGGAAGGTCAATACGTTCAATCTCTCAATCTTATAAATATTGAACATAAGCGAAATTTGAACTCAAAATTTCCTCCCATAATATCATATTGAAATCATTGTTAAATACAAAAAAAAAAAAAAAAAAGATAATCATTAATATATTATTAATTTATAATCAAAATTTAGCCTAGATAATGGTTTATGTAGGCTATAACATAATAACTTGTAATTAACCCAAATAATTGATTAACCATAAGTATATACTAACTACTAACCAATAATTCTTATTATTTTATCTCAATTATACTATATTTGCAGCCCCACAAATGATCATAATAAGCTACAGAAATACAATAAATGGATAGCCCCCCATATTTTCCGAAAGTAAAACAAACTATCTATAATAAAAAACAATAACAAAATTAAAAAATATATATATATATAAAGTGAATAAAATAAAAAGAGTTTCACGAGGAGAAGTAAAGGTATAAATGGCTGATTTTAGTTTGGTGGGTTATGGCTCAACCAACCATTACCTATAGCCCACATGATCAACCTCATTTCCATTCAATTTTTCTCTCTCATTTTTTCATATTCCTATTAACAAAATTATTTCAAAGTACCCAAGATAATATATTTCTTCTTTAATATATATATATATATATATATATATATATATATATCCAACATGCAATTAAAAAACCTATCTACATTACCTTCATTTTTTTCTTTTTTAATTCAAGAATAATACTTCGTTACAGTACAAATGGTATTTATCTCCATACAACATATTTAAAGAAAATGAAAAAATTTGTCACGTGACAACTTGTGATTATTGAAGATGGGTGTAACCCGAGATATACCCAAGAAAGAAGATTTGAACTTAGGTGTATTTTAGGCGTTACATCTATATTTGTACATGTCACTCAATTATCTATCACATAGCAATTTTTATTTATTTATTTATTTGTATAAGGTTAGAGTGTGGTAAAAAAGATATGTGCATTTTGGGATAGCACCCAAATATCGCTGTTAAAAATTAGAATATATGCTTCTAACATTTTTTTTTTATTTCAATAAATTCGGAAGTGAATAATCGACCTGAAGTGTCATTTACTAAACTATAATGGAATTTACATATATATATATATAGAGAGAGAGAGCGCTTAGATTTGCCATAGGCATAGTTATTGGGTGATTATTTACAAGTTTAGAAAATATGAAACATTTTAGTAAAAGTTGGTAAGTTAATTTTTTTTCTTATAATTTCCATGGTGTTGTGTAGTTGGCCTTAGTTCCTCAACTAAACCCATTAAATTTGGCCTCTTCATTCAATGCTCCAATTTAACACCCTCCTCCTCCTTTCTGCACAATTAGGTGTGTTTCTCTCTCTCACTCTTACACAGAGAAAACTCATACTCATAATCACTAAAAATAATTTTATTTTTCTTTTTATTTTTCTTTTAAGAAAAAAACCAGTCTGGCGTTAGTAATTGGCTTTCAATGCCGATTCAACTATAAAACCTACTTCTTCTTAAACCCTTTTCTTGTGTGTCTTCTCTCTTCTTCTCTCTTCTTCTTTTCTCATTCTTTTTCTCTCTACAATTTTTTTTAAACTTTTTTTGTGAATATTTCCATTTTCCCATTTCATGAACATTGATTTTCCGGGAAAATTCGACATTTTTCTCAGCAAACAAACAGAAAATTCTTGCAACATGGACGTTGGATTCGCGTTAGTTATAGTAGCGGCAGTAACGGCGTATCTTCTTTGGTTTACTTTCATTTCACGGTCGTTAAAAGGTCCTCAAATGTGGCCATTACTCGGCAGCCTCCCTGGCTTGATCGAAAATTGCGACCGTTTACATGATTGGATCTCCGACAACCTCCGCGCGTGTGGCGGCACGTACCAAACCTGCATCTGGGCTTTCCCTTTCTTCGCTAAAAAGCAAGGCCTCGTTACTGTCACGTGCGACCCGAGAAATCTCGAACATATTCTCAAAACCCGATTCGATAATTACCCTAAAGGCCCCACTTGGCAAGCTGTTTTTCACGAGCTACTTGGTCAAGGCATTTTTAACTCCGATGGTGACACGTGGCTTTTCCAAAGAAAAACTGCTGCTTTGGAATTTACTACTAGGACCCTTCGTCAAGCCATGGCTCGTTGGGTTAGCCGTGCTATTAAGTTGAGGTTTTGCCCTATTCTTAAACAAGCCGAGTTCAATTCTGAACCGATTGATCTTCAGGATGTTTTGTTACGTCTTACTTTTGATAATATTTGTGGATTGGCTTTCGGTAAGGATCCGATGACTTGTGCTCCTGGTTTCCCAGAAAACGGCTTTGCTATGGCTTTCGATCGAGCCACCGAGGCTTCGTTGCAACGGTTTATTTTACCGGAAGTGCTTTGGAAATTCAAAAAGTGGCTTCGGCTTGGAATGGAAGTCAGCTTGGGCCGGAGCTTAGTCCATATTGAGGAGTATTTATCCAGTGTGATTGATTCACGTAAGCTCGAGTTGCTGAATCAGCCTAAAGACTCGACCCCACATGATGATTTATTGTCACGATTCATGAAGAAAAAAGAAGGTAATTACTCCAACGCGTTCCTTCGCCACGTGGCGCTTAATTTCATCTTAGCTGGACGGGACACGTCATCCGTTGCGCTGAGCTGGTTTTTCTGGTTGGTTACATTAAACCCACTCATTGAAGAAAAAATCCTCCGCGAGATCTGCACTGTTCTGATTGAGACACGTGGAAATAACATCCAATCATGGCTTGAGGAGCCGTTAGCATTCGAAGAGATCGACCGTCTGATTTATCTCAAAGCCGCTCTCACCGAAACCCTAAGATTGTACCCGTCAGTACCGGAGGATTCAAAGCACGTCGTCGCCGACGACGTTCTGCCGGACGGAACCTTCGTTCCGGCGGGATCGTCGGTGACTTATTCGATCTATTCCACCGGAAGAATGAAGTCGACGTGGGGAGAAGACTGCCTCGAATTCCGGCCGGAGCGGTGGTTGACGGCGGACGGAAAGAAATTCATACCGTACGATCCGTACAAATTCGTAGCGTTCAATGCAGGGCCGAGGATCTGCTTAGGGAAGGATTTGGCGTATTTACAGATGAAGTCGATAGCGGCGGCGGTGCTACTCCGGCACCGGCTGACGGTGGCGGCGGGGCATAAGGTGGAGCAAAAAATGTCGTTGACGCTGTTTATGAAGTACGGGCTGAAGGTGAACGTTCACCGGAGGGACTTGGAGGGAATTGTGGAAAGTATCAGGGGCAAATACGGAAATTCGCAAGAGAAAGATACTCCGTTAGTCCCCGTTGTGAACGGTAACGGCGGGTGTAACGGATTTAACGAAGTACAACGCTAAGGGCGTGTTTGGTGGTTCGGTAAATTTAAGAGGTTAATTAAAAAATATTATATATTTATATATGAGATGGGCCCAAGCAATGGCGATTGCGGAACACGCGCCGGTCAGGTATTTAACGTGTCTTTCATTACACGGGATTGAAATGAAATTGCAGGGGAAGGATAAAGTTACCGTGACGGTGATGAAAGTCAGTCATATATGAGAGGGGAGAGGTAGTGGGGATAATATTCATCAATCTTTTTTTATTATTATTTTTTTAATAGCCATTTAATTCATGTTTGTTTGATTCAAAATGGGTTGAATGTTTTTTGTCCTTTTTTCCTGTAATAATTGTTCATGGCAAATTTTCTTTTCTATACTGAGGTTGATTTTATCACCTTAATCAACTAATTTGTCATTATAATTTTTTTTCTCTCCTTCATGATTTTGATTTCACTTTTGGATGAGTGTAATTTGAAGAAATTAGTTTATATGTAATTTAATTTCATGATCTAGACAGTGTATTCTTATTATCTTTTAAGTCAAATTTGCTTATGATTTCATTTTGAGATTAGATTTCTTTTTCTTGAAATTGATGCTTTGTTTAGTATGACCCAAACATTTCAATTCTTAAGCAAATTTCAAAGAAAAACGAGATTTTGAAAACTATAATTTTATTTGATAAACGGTTTGGTTTTCTATTTTTTAAAATTAATTAATATTACAAACAATACTTGTCAAATTATCTGTCTTGTTATTTACTTTTTAAGGAGTTTTTTTTTTAAAAAGAAAAACTAAATCAGTTTTTTAAAATTAAAAAAAAAACTAAAAAATGTAGGTCCTATTTGATAATGATTTCATTTTTTGTTTATGTTTTGGTCATTTGTTTTCTCTTAAAATCTATTGTCCCGTTTGATAACCATTTAATTTTTTTTAAGTTTATTTCATACACATTTCTTATTATGATTTGTATCTTTCTTAAGTATAATTGTTGAATTCTTAGCGAAATTCTCAAAACAAAAATAACTTTTTGAAAGCTACTATATTTAGTTCTAAAAATTTGACTTGATTTTTTAAACCTTTGGTGAAAAGTAGATAACATAGGAAAAAATTTGGACGTGGAAGTAGTGTCCATAAGCTTAATTTTCAAAAAAAAAAGCTAAAAATAAGATGGTTACCAAACATGACTTATATTATCATTTTCACATTTCTTAAGAACACACCAATGTTCTTAGTCAAACTCTAAAATCAAAACCAAACATTTTTTAGATAACAAAAACAATTTGAATTAGTTTTTTAGTTTTCAAAACATGACTTGGCTTTCAAAATAAGGGTAGAGAGTGAACAACAAATACATATACTTATCAGTGTGGATGTAGGATTTATAAATTTAGTTTTCAAAAACCAAAACTAAAAAATTAAGACCCCCCAGTTGATAACCGTTTTATTCTTATTTCACAACTATTTGATTTTTAGTTTTTAGTTTTTAAAAATCAAGTTTATAAACACATCTTTCACCTTTAAATTTTTGTTTTTTTGTTATCTACTTTTTATTATTATTTTGAAAAAAAAAATCAAAATTGGATCTCAAACAATGTTTTTTAATTTTCAAAATTGACCTGATTTTTAAAAATATTGGTAGAAAGTGGATGACAAAATAGAGAAATTTATAGGTAGAAGTAGTTTTCCATGAGTAGTTTTTCAAGACAATCCAATTTGTTGGTTAGCTTAATTTTCAGAAACTAAGAACAAGAAATCAAACTGTTATCAAAGGATCTTGAGAGACTTATTACATTTTCCCACTATCTACGGGGAAAAGAGAATGATGAACTTGAGAACGAATATACAACTTATTGGTTTCAACAATAACTTGATACAAAATTTGTACTATCGACTTTGAGTTAGAAGCTTGATTATTTCTCTCAAAATATTATATATTAAAAAAGTATTATTTTTCATAAAAATGTATCCTAAATAAGGAAAAGGGTAGATCTCTATTTGATGGTATCATATATTCTCTTTCTTAAAAGGTGTCTTAAATAAGGGGACGAGGGAGTAGAGGAATATAATGTACCAGCCACACACATCCTACCAACTTTCTTAAATATAATTTCTTTTTTTTTTAACTGTATATATATTGTCTCCAAAAAAAAAAAAAAAAACTGTATATATATTGTATAATTCAAAGTATTTATTGTCCATCCTCTTAGACATATAATAAGCTCTTGACAATAATAATGAAAAAAAAGAATTGAAAGTATATGTGTATATTTTAGTTTAGCAAATAATGTGAGGGTACAGATCAAATCATCAAATTTTGGAATAATAATTGTCGTATAATGTATATAATTAAGCATATAATATTATGTAGTTTTATTAAATTTCATTTAGAAATACGATAAGCAAAGAGCTAAGTCAAGAAAAGAGGTCCCTTCTCAATTACTCAATCTTTATGTTAAAAGAAGTATATGTAAATGACTTTAGATCTTAAAATCATCTCTCTAATTTGCTCAACTTATTTTTAAAATCTAAAGATAATATTTATAACATGATAACAGTCCTGGTAAAAAATTTTGATTGAAAATTTGAGATTTTGATGACGTTGAAATTTAGTGCAGAGAATTTTGTTTCTCCTCCAATTTTGACGAAATTTTGAGATTTTGAAAAAATTTTGAGAATTTTATTTTGTTTTGTTTTTTCATTCTGAAAATTTCTATAAGAAATTTTGAAATTTTGAAATTTTGAGAAAATTTTATTTTATTTCTTGGAATTAACTACATTAGCTCAGTATTTTTCCGTTTTATGGTTCTAGATACACACTTATATAGTTTCACTCACCAATACATTTCCAATGTGCTAATTTTTTCCAATTTCGATTTTTGTCTCAATTTTCAACTTTATTTTCGATCAAAAACTTTAACTTCTAAAGAAATTAAATTTCAAAAAAACCACAAAATAGAATCTATATTCATTTTTATCCGCATTCAAACTTTTTTCAATAAACTTTCACATTATTTGATGTTAAAGTTGAATCAATACGGATTTTTTTTTTTTACCATTCAAAACTTTCATTTTCACATCATTTCATCTCAAAATATTCCTAAATTTTATATTATTTTGTAATTATTTTTAAGTTCTTTATAAAATCTATGCTCTTACCTCGATATTCACATAAACATTTTAAGTACAAATTTACATAGATATTTACTATACATCTAAATATTCTCTTACTTCATAGAGAATAAAGATTTAAAAAGGTCAATTATAGCTTAATTACATCAAAATTTACATTAAACTCAGATCTGATATAGATATTTCAAACCTGGATAATAACCCATTACCAGTTTATGGAAATTTCTAATTTACATTAAACTCCGACCCGATGCCAGCCGCCTCAAAAACCTCCCACCTTGCCTTGCCTTGAAGCTTTGAGAGATAACCATCTGACCGAATCAAGCAGAACCGCCACTAAACCATCATTCCCACAATAATAATAAATTTAAAATCAATTTAAAATGTGTCATGTGTCAAAACAAAAAATTAATTTTAAAATTTAGATTCATTATATTAAAAAGTGGGAGCATTAGATTAGGTACGGCAAGGCAAGACTTGCACCTAATCTCTCACTTTTCAATTTAATACGTGGCATAAATTCTGAATCTAAGTATAATTGTCATCCTAAGCTACAATTTCCAATTCATGAATTTGGTCTTTGACAGACAAAAGATAAAAATAAAATTTACCGCTTAAACAATTGGGAAACGAAAGCAGTTCCTATCAATTTACTTATTAAGTAATGGAAAATAAGCATACCTTGAAACCATCATATAATTATACAACCCTTGACAAACTTTACTCCAAAAACATATTGTCTATGGCTAAAACTACAATACAGCTTTGAGTGTTTTCTTAACCAAAATCCCAAACACACAAACAAAGCCGCACATTACTTGGGTTGAGTTTACCATGTAATATCCCTCCAAAATCAAATGGTTTTGTTACATATTACTTCTTGGCATTGTACATATTTTCCACCTTCCCATCATTCCCTCCTAGCAACATGTACTTGTCCTTCCTCGTCAGCGTCGTGCATTCAAACCCTAATACGCTCCCCAGCATCCTCTGCACATTATTCGCCACCTCAATCGCAGTCTTCCCTCCGCCCTTGCACGTCATCTCCTCTGGCAACCGGTCGAGGAACTGAACCTCGTACACCGGCCTTGGGTTCATGAAGAAGTAATAAGCATCCCAGAACTTCACTCCTCTCACCGTCGTCCCATAGAACATATTCTGCTTGCAGTTCACTGCAACCGGGACAATTCTATCACTCATCTCTGCAAACAGGGCGCTGAACCGCAGGAGGAATGGCTCGCGACATGTCGTTCCCTCGGGGCAGACGACAAGGTCGCCATGCTGGAGGAGCTCGGTAATGCGGGCAGCATCAGCAGCACGGTCACGAGTGAGGGCGATGGCAGGGATGGGGGAGAGGAAGCGGGAGAGGCGGGAGACACTGTAGGTGACACAGGAGACCTTGCGGCGGAGGGCAATGGCAATTACGATCGGATCGAGGGCAGTGCGGTGATTGCAGACGTAGAGGTTGCCGGGAGTGCCGGGGGACGGGGGAGGAGGTGGGGTGCCACGGATGCGGAGACGGATGCCGAGGAGCTCGTAGGTGAAGCGGACGATTCGTTCCGGTAGAGGGAGATTGAAGTAGACGCGGATGAGGGAGAGGATGAAGCCGAAGGGGATCCATATGAAGGTGATGATAGCGTTGAGGGGGGTGGGGCGCTGGACTAGGCGCCCGTCGTGGAAAATGATCTTGCTTTTCAGTTGATCTAATGGAACTGGCTCAGCTGTTTTGCTACGGGGCACCATATACCCTTCCTGCAAAAATATCCAACACACAACAAATTTTTTATTACTATTCAAACAATAATATTTGCCTCAGTATATTTAGCAAGATTCGCTATTGACTGTAATGGAGAAACCAGATCACTGGTACGTTAGGTATATGGACTAAGTATTGTTTGTATTCAAATTAAGGATATAGAGATCTAAATCAGACCTATAATCTTCAATAAAACAATAGTATTGTAATTATGACCAATTTTAATTTGGTTCTTGGAGTTGCATATCAGAGTCACGGAATATGGATAGGGGACAATAATATGATAGAAAATTTTGTTATTTTCAAGTTAATTTTAGATATAGAAAACATAATTATATTGTTTGTAAGCGTATATTTATATTACATCTCATCTCATATACTAAACAACTCACACAATATATATCACCTCGATTATGAATCCAACGTATTCCATCTCAAGACATTATTAAGGAAATTAGGAAATAAAGGAGATCAAGATGCATTAATGAAACCTGAAAAAAGCCTTTTACTAAAGATAACACAACAGTAACAGATAATCAAGGAATTTAAAAAATTGTATCAAAGGAGGTATGTCCAGGTAAGAGAAACAAGTTTAATTGAAAAGTAACCTAAAATGAAGGAGCTCTTATTCACTCTTACAAAACATTTTCACCGAATAACAGTATTGTTCATAAATATGCATAAATAACTTCTAAGTATGAATCTCTTCACATGTGAAAAAGAAATATAAAACAACAAATTGAACAATCCTATTCTATAATTCAATGAATTTTTTTATACCTACGGAACATGTAAATGCAATAGAGGGGGAAAAAAAGAAATATTCGACCCAGTTGCTTTTTGGTAAATGACCAAAATAGTTTTTTATAGACAAAATTGAGGGGGGGAAATAATATTTGAATTACATTCATTGGAAATATAAATAAAGAAAAGACTTAAGCCACTTATACTAAAACTAATCTACTTTTTGCTATGGTTGGTATATGCATTCATTCCTCTCGTTGATCTGTTTATAGTGAGGGCTACATTAATATAAAGCATAAAAAATGTCAAAAAAAAAAAAAAAAAATTGTGTTGAAGACTTATTAGGACCACTCAATTTGTTAAAAAGTTGCGGCGAATGAGGTGGATATGAGATTACGGGATGGGCAGACTTTACATCGGTGGGTCCGTTGAGATTCAATGCGATGGCTACAAGTCCATGATTCTCAAGCATTTATGAACGTAAATTGTATTTGTGTTGTCTTTTTTAAACAAATAATAGATAATATGAGGTAAGGATTTATGATTAAAACTTTTTATAAGTTATAATTATTAAACTATATTTAATTTGACTAATAAGATAGGTTATCTTTCATGTACTTTTATATAAAATTACATCTTTTAATATTAATTAGAATATGAACTAAAATAAAGTGAATTTACCTCGATGGTAATTAGTATGACATTTCTAAATTAGAAATCAACTTAACAATAAGTTAACTTTTTAAATGATATTATAATAATTAAATATACAACAACATTTAGGATTGCAGATATACCAAAATCTATTAGTAATGAACACTTACAAGTGATATGGTCTATCACTAATACATCCTTACTAGAAATATGCTAGATTTCAAAAGTAAAATCTAAATTTTATAATATTTGAAAAGAAAATTTGTATTATGCTATATATATATACACTTTAGGTATGATTGTTATTTTTAAGTCTTTTTTAAAAAAATATCATAGAGCACAATTTGATTTAACAGCGGAATCAAACCTATTACTCTATGCATAGGCTAACAAACCCTAAATACAGAGAAGGCTGCAAAATTAAATGGAGAATAATGAGGGGCGTACCTTGCAAATGGACATGAAATCGTGATCGGAATCGCGATCCCCGATACCAAGATCCGGCAAATTCTCACCGAACTCCTTCAAAATAGCCGATCTCTTCAATTTTCCGACCAAAACTCCTGGTTTCTTGACGAATCCGGTGGCCTTCTTCGTCTTAGGGTTGACTTCGATTTCTGTGCCTAAAACTTTGTCTCCGCCGAGAAAATCCTTTACAAATGGTTCCACCATAATCGTCGGATTCGCCGTCACCACCACTTTCCTCTTACATTTGCTAAACACTTCAAAACTCTCCGTTCTCACATCCGCCGCGTAAAACCTCCACAAAGTTTCCGTTCATCAGTCTAAGAAATACATTCTTTCGAAGAATTTTAGCGCATGGTTTTAGTACTGTTCCAGTTTTTCATAACTAAGCGAAACATATTAGCATTTGCTCTGTGATCTTCAATTTTCTAACAGTTTTAAAATTATAAACAAAACTTCTAGACAGAGATAGAAACCTCAAAATTCAAAACAAGAGTAGGCACTTAACTACTAAATTTTGGTTCCGTCAATTTGTGTAATATGAGATCAACAAATGAAAACACACAGTTCAGTTTCCTAATGAACCTATATGAGATCAAGAGCTAGGTTTCTGGAATCGATTGGATCTCGATCTTACCTAGGCAAGACGGCGCGGGAAACGAGTTCGATATCGCAAACTTTGAGGCCAGCGTAGGAGATGAAGATGAGGATCTGAATTCCAATGGCTTCCGACACGAACAAGTAAGCGATTATTACAATCGGAAGCGAAAGCAACAGAACAAGGCCACGAAGAAGGCTACCGGCTTCAATCGCCACCAGCATGAAGTACGGGAAAGAGCTACTAGAAATCAGTAGCGTTCCGTCGAGATCGGCGGCGATGGACTCGTACTCCGTGCCGGAGCAACTCGTAATCGACCGAAACTTTAAGGCTTTCTTTTGAGCGGCCATGGCGGTTCCGGTGGAGATTGGCCGGCGAGCGGCGGTGTGAGAGGGGGTTTAGGATAATCTGAGATTTGGAAGAAGATGAAGAGGCATTTGAGTGAGTTTTATATATATTTTTTTAAAATTTTTTTGGGGAAAAGACATGGGATGGTGGGATTTTAAATGAGGGGAAATTATTTAAAGTTTTTTTAAAAATTAATTTCTCTCTCTCTCTTGAAATTTTTTTGGTGAAGAACAGTTGGGGTTGTTGGAGGCAATGTTGGCAAATTGAATACACTTATTTATTTATTTATTTATTTATTTTTGTTCTCTATTTTCTTTTCATATTCTAATTTGAGTGTGCCCATAAGTTAATGCCTCAACTAAAAAAGGGGATTAGGCAATTTATTATTTATTCATTTCGAGATTGAGATGGTTTTATAGATTAACGTGATTTTCACATTGTGCAAATGAACAATAAGATTGTACCTAATCTCGTACTCCCTATTTTTATACACACAAAAAAAATAATTTTAAAAAGTCACTTTTTTTAGAAAATACAAAACTATCACGTGCTAGTCTCTTATTGAACAACTCTTTGATTACCCAAAAATAGGTGCATCAAAATATTTTTTCATGCAAATATAACAATATTTAGTAATGCAAGTAAAAAATAATAAAGAATAAAGAATAACTAAAAAAAGATAAAAGAATAAAATATAATGAAGAATAAAAAGGTAAAAATAAAAAAATGAAAAGAAAGAACAAAATTAACAAACTACAAGAAAAACTATCAAATTGCCAAATTAAATTTTGGACCAATTTCTACATGGTTCACACTTCATAACGTGAATCTAATTCAACTTCATTTTAAATCCTCTAAATTCGTTAATTTACGTGAATAGTTTTAAATTAATGATGAAACTAATTTCTAAATTTGTTAAGTGAATCTAATTTGGAATTGCATGAAGGAAAATTTTGGATCAAGCACAAATTATCACGTCATTTATCAAATTAATGATAAAATTACAAGTAATTGAATTTGTGACTAATTAAAAGTTGACATGTGTCCAAGTAGAAATTGAAGTCATAAATTGGCAAATCCTGATGATGTCATGTGTTTTTGTCTTGACCGTTAGATTAAATTAATTATTTTGGTTTAATTAAATTTTGGGTTAAAGTTAAATTAGATCCAAGGATATGCAAGAAGATCTAAATCCAATTAAATTGAGAACCAACCAAATCTAAGCCCACCAAACTCATTTGAGGACTATATAAATTGAAGAGACTTGAGAACTCTATAAATAGAGGAATGCTCTTCATTTGTTGGGGTCAGCAATTCTGTATTTTAGAGAACCCAAATAGAATTCTTTTATGTGAGTTCGGATTCATATGTCTGTGTTTAGGTGTGATGTCTGGGCTCAATGCAGAGTTTATATGTCAGTTCTATCTAGTTCGGTTTTTTGTACTCTAAAATAATTTACCTAAACACTATTTTTTAATCTTATAATTCAATTATTGTATCATTTCATTTTTTTATTTAATTATTATCTTTTAAATAATTATTTATTATTGTTGTTTAAAAAAACTCAATCAAAATTTAAGATTAAACGTAAATAATCAATGAAATACCAACATTTAAAAATATGAATTTTAATTCTAAGTCAGGGATGGACATATCAACTTTTATTCTAAAACCTGTTTCCACTTTTTAATACTATATATATATAATTTTTAATCATTACTTGAATTTTGAAAGGAGTCTCCAAAAGTAAGACAAATAAAAAATAAAAATAAACGAGTGGAAGTAGTATTTATAAAATTTAATTTTTAAAAACTATCGAGAACTAAAGGGTTATGAATGGTCACTTAAATATTTTAGTGAGACATTTAAAAGAAAAGTTTTGCTTCCGTTTGATTTTAGAGATTTTGTTGATGCTTTCTCATATAGGGGTTATTTGGGACACTAAGATGATATAGAATGTCTAGAGTTCTGATGTCTGGGGAGTTATATATCTGTGTTTAGGGTGTAGAGTTGTGTTGTCTGAGTTCATATGTCTATGTTTGGACGTACAGTTGTTATCAGTTCTATATGGTTAGGTTTTTTGTATTCTAAAATAATTTGCCTGTATGGACACTATTTTTTTAATATTATAATCCAATTATTGTTTCATTTCGGTTTTTTGTATTAAATTATTGTCTTTTAAATAATTATTTATTATTGTTGTTCACAAGAACTCAGTCAAATTTTAAGATTAACCGTAAATAGTCAACCAAATACCAACATTTAAAAATACGAAATTTAATTCTAAGCTAGGGATGGACGTACCAACTTTTTTTTTCTAAAACCTTTTTCCACTTTTAATACTAAATATATATATGATTTTCAATCATGACTTGAATTTTGAAAAGAGTCTTCAAAAGTAAGACAAATAAAAAATAAAATAAAAATAAACGAGTGAAAGTAGTATCTATAAATTTAATTTTTTAAAATTATCGAGAACTAAAGGGTTATAAATGGTCAGTTAAATATTTTAGTGAGACATTAGAAAAAACTTTTGCTTCTGTTTGAATTTAGGGATTTCGTTGAGGCTTTTCTCAAATATGTTCATGGATGAGTCTTCTATTGAGGTTTTATAATGAGCTTTTGAATAGTAGATTTTGAATATTGATGTTGTATATGAAGATATATATATATTTTTTTTTTTGAGAAATTGTGTACAAAGATTTAATATAAAATATTGTGATTTTTTAATGGGCATTATACAGATAAATAATTGATATACTAAGCAATAAAAGTGAAAAGTTGAATAACATAATTTATAGATAATAAATTATTAATATACTTTATCATAGGACACTGGAAGAAAAAACGATGTATGTAAATTGAAGGTAAAAAATGGGTGCATGGAACTAGATTGGAGTACCATGGTTTCTTAATAAAATGGATATAGTAGAAAAAAATTACACTCGAAAATATAATGAAATAAACTCAAGAAAAGAATAAAGAAATAAAAATGTAAGTGAGCCATAGGAAGGGAAGAGAGAGTGACGAAAGTGACGATCGGGTATGAGAAGGGAGAAGACATAGGAACTAAGGGGTGGAGAAGCTGAGAGAGTTGTTAAATGGGGGTTACTGTGTACATGTTGAAGAAAGTGAAAAGAGGAGATAGTATATCAGTAGACCAAACAATGATATAGAGGTTATATCATCTCTCCACATAGGATATTGGGCCCTTAGACTCCTAAAGTTGCATACTACTTGAAAACACAAGTCTCCTAAAGATACAAAGACCCTTCCAAGACTTCGACTTCAAGGATATCACGCGCTCCACTCCTTCAAGTCAAGTGTACACATTCAACTGAAAGAGAATCAGAGGATCAAGTACTAGAGATCGAACCACGTCGCATCAAATCAACATCAACTCAAGTTCAACTCCACGAAACAAGTTTCTTGAAAAACCTCGTGCGAACAAATTGGCACGCCCAGTGGGAACTCTCCACCTCTCATCTCTCTCTTCATCCAAATCAACAAATCAACAAATGACACCAAAGAAAGCCGCATCTAAAGTTACCATTGCAAGCGACGCTTACACAGGACCTGTACCCGCAGTTAGTTAAAGAATATCATGTAGGAATAAGAACAAGGTTCTTAGATCTAGGAATAATTGATGCAATCTCTTAAAGGTGGGATCTTCATCAAAGAAAATCCCTTGTTCGAAAACTATGCTCTTGCTTTTGATCAATCAGAGAAGGAATCACATTTTGATGTAGTGTTTTTTATGATGGCTGACGTAACGACTGAGTCAGCCATGACAAAGATGGAGAGGAAGATAAATCTCTTAGTGAAAGTTGTTAAGGAGCGAGGCCATGAAATCGTTGCCTTAAGAGATCAAATACAGGCTCGAGAAATTGTTGAGACGATTCAAACTCCAACTGCCAAAGCCAATGACAAAGGAAAGACTGTTTTGCAGGAAAGTCAATCGCAACAATCCCCTCTATCGCCTCCATATCCGTTCAACAACTGCAAGATATGATTACAAACTCCATAGGGACTCATTATGGAGGACCATCACAATCTTCTTTTGTGTACTCCAAGTTGTATACCAAGAGAATCGACAACTTGAAAATGCTAGCTAGATATCAACCTCCAAAGTTCCAGCAGTTTGATGGAAAGGACAATCCGAAACAATATGTTGCTCACTTCATTGAAACCTACAGAAATGTAGGAACTAGAAGAGACCCTAGTCAAGCAGTTCGTCCGTGCCTTGAAAGGAAATGCTTTTGATTGGTATACTAATCTAGAGCTGGAAGTGATTGACAGCTGGGAGCAGTTGGAAAGAAAGTTCCTCAACCGCTTTTATAGCACTAGGATTATCATCAGCATGATGGAGCTGACAAGCATCAAACAGTGGAAGAGAAAGTCGGTCATTGACTACATCAACCGATGGAAAGCTCTAAGTCTGTTGGATTTTATGTTAATCAATAAAGATGTTATTTATGTTTGATTCAATAAAGTAATTATTGAATATATGAATTGCTCATTTTGTTTTAGAAGTAAATCCAATAAACTAAAGATCCATAGTTAACACATGAATACTTGAACTTTATGTGGAGACATAAAAGTTGATCAAGTTTGAGTAGGTAGCCAAAATGGTCTATTATATATGGATAAGACTAGGTACCTTATTCTGAGGACACTATTGAATGCAACCCACTTTGTAGATGTTACAATGTTGTAAAGTGCTACAAAAGAAGTGATCCTGATTCGTTCATGTGGAGACATGAGGAGTGGGGGCATCCTATGTAAAGAGTTTGCATAAGATCAGACCAAGAAATAAGTCACTTTTACTTTATAACATTGTTTACTATTTAGACTGACTATTTCAAAACGATGACCTAGGTAACTTAACCTTAATTTTGAGCTAACTATGAACTCCTATTTATTCGGGGTTATCCTTAGATTTGCATAGGTGAGGGTTGGCTCAATAGCGTCGACTCAATAAGTCTCTCGTTTTAGGGGTAAGATCGAGTAGATAGCAGGAGACATAGGGTGCAAAATGGAATTCGCTCTTACCTGCTTTTAAGGATAGTAGAAAGGTTGTTCCTTTACGTGCTAACTCTGGGTCTTGAACAAGGGACCCTACCCTCTCATTGGTCCGAAAGAGACTCGATTTAATGATTGGATCACAAACCAATT
>NC_052360.1:59480208-59490148 GCF_009727055.1 Benincasa hispida | reverse complement strand
GATGGAATTCACTCCTACATGCTTTTAGAGATAGTAGAGAAGTTGTTCCCTTGAGTATTGACTCTAGGTCTTGAACAAGGGACCCTACCCTCTCATTGGTCCGAAAGAGACTCGATTTAATGATTGGATCTTAAACCAATTATTCATTAGAGGATCAATGGTACTTCAGGAACAAGAGCTATCAAGGGATTAGCCATTGACCCAGCCTTTATTACGAACAACCTGTGAAAGTTTGACTTACTAATCATGGTTATATCGAGTGGAAACAATATATCTACAATGAGGGGAGTGCAACTACTGGGCTTTAGTGGAGTGACCCGATAGTTAACGAATAGTGGTTAACTAAGTTAAAGAGTTTACCTGGTTAATCTCGGATTGTTGAAGCCCATGACCTGTAGATCCACTAGATCCCCCTACTAGCTCACAAATAGAATAAGCCTTAGAATAGCATGATGAGTTAATTTGAAACGTTCAAAGTTCGAATTAGAGGAATTAATAATTATATGTGATATAATTACTCGTTTAATTATTGAATTAAACAAAATTGGAGAATTGATTAATATTTAAATATGATTTAAATATTAATTTCATGAATAGGGATTCATGGTAGTGGAATTGGTGTTTAATTAATATAATATTTGATATTAATTTAAAAGAACTAATTAAATGTTTTAATTAATTAAATCAATTAAATTTAAAATTGAAATTTTGATTTTTGTGAAAATTCAAAATTAAAAAATAAATTCTGTTTAATTTAATTTTTTTAGGAAAATTAAATTAAAATTGATTTTTAAAGAAAATTCAAATAATTAATTTTAAATCAATTTTAAAGAATTGATTTTTGAGAAAATACAATTTCATTTTTTTAATTTGATAAAAAGTTGAAAAATGAGATGAAAATTTAGGTTTTCATCCAAAAGTAGTTTATCCCACATTTTATCATTCTCCACTCGATCTCACTATAATTGAAGAAGTAGGAGCGGTTGTATTGTGATGCAATCTGATTACATGATGGCTTAATACAAAAACACAAGTTTTTGCTGAGATTAAGGTCATGCAACTGAGTTTTTCAAATTAAAGATGTTGAAGAAGAGTTCTTCAACAAAACCTAGAAAAACTGCCTTATTCTCTCAAATTCTTCCCTAAATTTAGCTTATTTTGAGTTCCACAACTCAATCTAAGGTCCTAGAGGATATTAGGAAGATCTTGTGGTGGTTCACGACCAGTTGCTGAGGAGAGTGGAGCTGAATTTGAAGATCAAAGATGTTCTTCAAAGGTATTTCTGAAATTCTCTTTATTTTGAATGAACATGCTAAATTTGTTGCTAAAATTAATGAACTAGAGTGCTTAATGATCCTATTTTATTCCACTGCTTGCTTTCTACTTCCAACAGAGTCTAGATTGCAAAGATAGACTCATTGAATTATCTGCAGTGAAGATGTGCACCCAACGCATTCACTAGGAGCTTTTTTACAGCCTCCAAGGGATAAAACCTGACACATTTGAGGAGTTGACAACACGCACTCATGACATGGAGTTGAGCATCACCAATAGGGGAACTAAAGATTTCCTAGTCTCTGAAGCAATAAAGGATAAGAAAGAAATCAAAGGCATTGAAAAGATTGAGATTAGAGTCATAACAGAATCTATGGTCATCAATAATATCCTGCTAAATTTTCCTCTAAAAGAAAACATACAAAATTTGAAAGAAAACACAATAAGGGTGAGAAGCGTCGCCCAACTTTTCAAGAAATGTAGGAAAAAGTTTATCCATTTCCTGACTTTGATATTGCAAACATGTTGGAGTAATTATTAGAGAAACAACCCATTCAACTGCAAGAATGCAAGCGACAGAGCAGTTAGGAAAAGTAGACGATCTTAACTACTGCAAGTATCATTGGGTCATTAGCCACCAGTAAAAAAGTGCTTCGTGCTAAAGGCACTAATTCTGAAGTTAGCTCGTAAAAAGAAGATCAACCTGAAGCTTGATGAAATAGCTCAAACAAATCACGCTGCAGTAGTGAGGACTTCAAGTGGTCCAACACTGTCTGCATCTTATAATCAAAGAGAAAGCTTCATCCAGTTTGGGACCTTTATGAAGGAACCGTCAGGTCCACTGCGGAAGTGTGGATTGTTTCTAATTTCCAATTTTCACAGTATACAAAATTCATAGAAAAATTATGCAATTCAACCAGAATTTACAGCATGCTTTTAAAATAGACAGAAAGATTAGGGTCTAGATTACTTACCCTTGAAGCCAAATAAGTCTTCATGTATTTTCTCTCTAAATGGTCACGAACAAAAATGACAACCCAACTTTGGACAACACCAAGAGGTAGTCCTCTGTATTCTCGTAAGGGGTGAGAATTACAAGAGGTGTGGGCTCTGTATATTTTGGGAAGAAGGAGAGAATAATTGAGACGAAAGAGTTTTTCTGAGAAAAAACACACAGACACGCACTATGATCACTCTTCTATAAATAATATGAAGAAGATGATAAAAACCACTCCCACTACCACAATAAAAAACTGAGAGAAAATATAACTCTCTCCTCAATTAATTTCAAAATTTAATTTAATTTAATTCAAAATAATTTTATAAATTATTATTATTATTATTATTATATATAATAACCACCTTATCTTATAGTATATATTAAACTATATGCTATATCAAATATAACACATAACCTATCATTTTAATATTGTATCAAATACAATATAATCTATAGTTTGTATTTCTTTCAATAATGCATGACATTTAATATGAATCCAATTCATATTAAATTTAATTATATAAATCTTATCCATACAATTAGTATTTGAATCATATTCAAATATTTAATTGTTCTCAAAATATTACATTATAATGTATCAAATACATTATATTAATTATATCATATATAATTAATTCCATCAATTAATTTGAACAATTCAAATTAATACAACATTAATTATTAATAATCCCTGTTGAGCTACAGAGAGGACCTTATGGACTTGTAGATTGAAGCTTCAAGGACACTTGAATAATTAATTAAAATTCTTTAATTAAATTACTCAACATCTATTAACTGTCGGTCACTCCACTAAAGACTGACAATTGCACTCTTCGCACTGCAGATATATTTCTATGTCCATTGGATATAACCAGTCAACAGTGCAATGAACTTTCACAAATTGCTCGTAAGTACAGTTGGGTCAAAGTTAACGGTTTTATCCTTGTAGTTACATCTAACTTTTTAAGTACTACGAATCCCTCTAATGAACAATAAATCATAGTTCAACTATGACCAAACCCCGCTCGGACCAAGAAAGGGTGTAACGTCCAATTGTTCAAACCTCGGAATCAGCCCTTAAGGGGGCAATCTATCTACTTACCTTGACATTAGGGAATGTATTTAATATATCAAATCAATTATATCATATAAAATTGAACTGATTTAATTATATCATATCAAATTCCCTCTTATTAATTTGAATATTTTAAACTAATCCAAAAACTGATTCTCAACATGAATCCATTGAGTTACCCAGTGGAACTTATGGACATATAGCTTGAAGCTCCAACAGTACATGAATGAGTGACTAAACTCTTTAATCACGATATCCACCATCCGTTAACTATCAGGCACTCAAATAAAGACTGACAGCTACACTCTTTACTATACAAATATATTTATGTGTCTATTGGATAAAACCAATCAACAGTACGATGACCCTTCACAAATCGCTCGTAAGTACAGTTGGACAAATTTATCATTTTGCCTCTGTAGTTACATCTAACTCATTAAGTACCACTGATTCCTTTAATGAATAATACATCATAGTCCTAATATAAGTAAACACTTCTCGGGCTATGAATATGTGTGATGCCACATTGTTCAAGCCCCGAAATCAGCCCTTAAAGGAGCAATTTATCTACTTACCCCTGCTTCGGGGAAGGAGTGAATTCCGTCTTGTATAGCTAAGTTCCCAGCTCCCCAATCAAATGAATCCCCAAAGTGGTAGGTTTGAGTCGGCGATCTGGCCACTCGCACCCAGGAAAATCAAAGGATCGCTCTCATAGGCAGGAGTTTCCAACGTACTCAGGATTAAGGTCATGTTACCTATGGTCATCCTAGTAAAATGAGAGTCTCTATCATGAACGACGTTATATAACGAGACAAAGCATTTCATGGTCCGATCTTATACAAACTTCTTTGTATAGGATACCCCTGCTCGCATGTCTCCACATGAATGATTGGGATCATATCATTTGTAGCACTTTAAACACTTGTAATATCTACAAAGCAGGTCGTATCCGTAGTGTCATCAGGATAAGGTTTCCCTCCTTTATCCATATATTATAGAACATTTAGGTTATGACTTAAGTCATGATCCACTTGTATGTCTCCACATACATGCTTAAGTTGCAACAATAACCAAGGATCTTAGTTTATTAGTTTGCAGTTAATGCAACTAAAATAACTCATATTTCATAGACAGTAGTGAATAAAATATCTCACATCATTACATCACAAATGTTTGTTCATACATGTGTTTATAAACTACAGGACCCTACGAGATTTAGGGCATCAACCCCAACAATCTCTCACTTGTCTTAAAGCTAGTGGGGTATACAAGATGATTACAAGTACAAAACAATAAACTAGGGCATGAAGGCCCAGTACAACAATACTCCCACTTACCTAGTCCAGCTGTGGTTAGTCCCATAGACCCATGCTCTGTAGGTGCTCTTAAACACTGTAGCCGTGAGAGCCTTCGTAAACAGATTAGCATGAAGGAACTCTTATACAAGAGTACCTATGAGCGGAAGCGGATCTTTCCAATTCATTGTGACAGAATTTCCATATATACATTCAGACATACAAATATGCATTAACAACACTAAATTACTGGCATGCTTAAAGGATAAATAAACAAGAGACTGAGAGAACATACCAGTTGAAGACTTTTCTTCACTTAAAATCTCACTCTCTCAACTAACGACCTTTCACCCTCACTAGACCAGCAAGCAATCATCCAGCAACACCCCGGTTGTCTACACGAACAACTTCGCACGAACAACAGGCAACAGGGACAACACCACCACTCGGAGGCCTCAGTATTCTCGGAGTGAGAATCCAAAGTGTGGGCATTAATGGAATGGGTAAAGGTGAGAAGGAAAGATAATCGTGTACAAAAGATCAAACAAGTGGGAGAATGGAAAAACTATCGTATAGTCAGGTCCTTGATCGTTTAGTGTGCAGTACACGATCGTGTAGTAAAAGCTATGTGATCGTCTTTACGATCAATTAGTTCAGCTCAGGCGCTAAGCGATCGTCTAGGAAATGGTAAGCGATCGTTTAGGAAATGGTAAGCGATCGTTTAGGAAATGGCGCGCGGGTGTGCGATCGTTTTGTAAACGTGATGCACTATCGTATAAACTCTCAAATACTCTGCGATAGAATACTTAACACACCATGAGCAATTATGCATAACTTTTGCAAAATGAAAACCATTTTCATTTTATTCTTCAGTTACTAGAACTGAGTTAAACTTCCCATTAACGCACGAATTCAGAGAAAACGTCGGCCAATTATCTCATAACCATCCAATTAATAAAATAATAAATATAATCATATTATATTCATAACCTATAGTTTGATATCATATATCAACTATTGTGTTTTCTCCTCCACTTGATATAAATCATATTTATATCTAATTTCCTCCAAGTTAATGTATCTCATACATTTAGTCAATCATATCATATATAATTAACCAATTCAATTATATCATATATAATTGAACTCACTCTTGTCAATTTGAACATTTCAAACTGACCCAAAAATTGATTCTCAACTTGTATCCAAGCTACCAAGGGGACCTTATGGACCTATGCCTCGAAGCTCCAATGGTACGTGAATAGCTGACTAAACTCTATAGCCACGAGATCCACCATCCGTTACTGCCAGGCATTCCACTAAAGACCGACAGATGAACTCTTCTTACCACAGATATATTTCTGTGTCCATCGAATATAACCAATCATGAGTCCCTTTACAGATGCTCGTAAGTACAGCTGGGCAATTTACCATTTTGCCCCTGTAGTTACATCTCACTCCTTAAGTACCACTAATCCCTCTAATGAACAATACAACATAGTCCAACTATGTGTGAACACCTCTCAAGTCATGAGAAGGTGTGTGGCGCCACATCGTTCAAGTCCTGGAATCAACCCTTAAGAGAGCTATCTATCTACTTGCCTCTGCTTTGAGGAAGAAGTGAATTTCAACTTGTGTAGCTGAGTTCCCAGTGCCCAAATCAGACGAATCCCCAAAGTGGTAGGTTTGAGTCGGCGACCTGGTCACTTGCACCCATGCAAATTGAGGATTGTCCTCAATGGCAAGAGTTCCCAACTCACTCAGGATTCAGGTCATGTTACCTATGGTCATCCTAGTGAAGTGAAGTCTCTGTCATGAACGACGTTATATAACAAGACGTTAACACTTCGTGGTCAGGTCTTTATACAAACTCTTTGTATAGGATGCCCCGCTCACATGTCCTCTATAGGAAATTATTAGGATCAGACCATCTGTGACAAGTTACAACACTCGTAACTATTCCACAAAGGGGTTGTTATCCGTAGCATTACCAGGATAAGATTTCCCTCCTATATCTATATACTAACTACTATTTTGGTTATCACTTAAAACATGATTCCACTTGTATGTCACCACATACATGCTTTAATTTACATAAAGACAACCAAGGATTTTTAAGTTTATTGGTTTGTGGTAAAGAAAATAAAACATTCAATGAGTAAAGTCAAGAAGTGAAGTAAATATCATATATTATAGATCACGAGCGTTCGTATAAAACTATTTACAAATTAAGGACACGAGACTTTAGAGCATCAACCTCAACAGTCTTCCACTTGTCCTAAAGCGGAATGGGATGTACAAAAACAAGTACAAAACAATAAACTAGGGCATAAAAACCAGTACAATAAAATCTCCGACTTGCCCTAGTCCAACCGCGGACGGTCCCGTAGACCCATGCTCTGAAGGTGACCCTCAAACACTATAGCCATGAGAGCCTTCATAAACGGGTCAGCAATGTTGTGCTCCGAAGCGATCTTCGTGACGATCATGTCCTCTCGATGCACTATCTTGCAGATCAGGTGATATTTTCGCTCGATGTGTTTGCTGCATCTATGACTACTAGGCTCCTTAGAGTTTGCCACAGCACCACTATTGTCATAATAAAGGGTGATTGGCTTAGACATATCTGAAACAACTTCCAGTTCTCAAGAACTTCCTGAGCAAGACGACCTTCTTAGTAGCTTCGCAAGTCGCTACGTACTCCACCTCTATCATGGAGTCGGCGATGCACCCTCTGCTTAGTGCTTTACCATACTACAACTCCTCCATTAAGAGTAAAGACTAACCATGAAGTGGACTTGCGAGAGTCCTTATCAGTCTGGAAGTCAGAATCTGTGTATCCCGTAAGGATCAAATCCCTAGATCCATACACGAGCATGTAGTCCCTCGTTCTCCGAAGATACTTGAGGATGTTTTTAACGACTGTCTATGGCCGATGCATATGGGACCTGTCTCATTTGCTCAACCTCTTGAGGTGTCTTAGGACACATGTCCTTGGACAAAGTGACTTCATGCCTGAACGGTAGTAGGCTCTTTTTGGAGTCCTCCATCGAGTACTTGAGCAACATCTTGTCAATGTACGATGCCTGAGACAGTGCTAGCACTTTGTTCTTATGATCTCGAAAGATCTATATACCTAGAACAAATTGAGCCTTTCCCAAATCTTTCATTTAGAATTGGGTCACTAGCCAGTTCTTAACTGCAGTCAGTAGACCTACATCATTCCCAATGAGTAGTATATCGTTTACTTACAACACTAAGAAAACTACTGAAGCGTTGATGATCTTCTTATAGACACGAGGTTCATCAACATTTTGGTCAAAGCCATTCGACTTGATCGCAGTATCAAATCGTATGTTCCAAGATCGAGATGCCTGTTTCAACCCATAAATGGACCGATTCAGTTTGCAAACTTTTTGCTTTTTACCTTGGGCAATGAATCCCTCGGGTTGTGATAACGGGCAGAAATGCATGTTATTACAGTGCTAAGTTATTAAACAATGCAGGTTTGCGTTGATAAAATATATAAGATTACGTCCAAAAAGCATTAAGTTTATAACATTGCGATCGCATGCGTTTATTGCATAAAAACAGTTAACTTTTGTATTTTTGTGCAAAATATGCATTGATGCAAAGAGTAAAATGCGATCAAAAGAAAGCAACGGTCGAGCGCAGCATTACCGCAAAGCTTTACGGTGATTTGTGCTCGCAAATATCTGCTCAAAAAGGATTGCCACATAGAGCCGCCGCAACTTAGTGGGCGCATCTGGATGAAAAGCATAATAAATCACGATGGAACAGAAAGCTGATGACGGTCGATTCCGAATTAAGTTGACAAGCCGCTAACGAACTACTCAAGTACACTTAACTTTTCGGTGATAAATATTCGGCGCATCAAACAGAGAATTATTGCCATCCCATTAGTGCAATCATAAGAGAGAAGCAGCCTTTCACCCTGAAGCTCTATAAATACCGAAGGCAACCTTCAGTGAAGGAGTTCAGACAATTAGAGAATTTTCCCTTAGATAAAATAGCCTTGTTCATAGTTTTTCTTTTTACTTAGAAGGCAGAGCGAGAGAAGGGAAGAGACACCGGCAGATCGCTCTGGTCAGCTTGAGAGAGAATCCAGAGGCGTGGAAAAGCAGAGAGAAGGCTGACTCTCACGTAAGCGAGACTATCTTTTGAACAGAGTAGAAAAGATAGTGTAAAAGCCTTTGGATGCAAGAGATTGCTACCAGGCTCTTTATTCTCATCTTGCATTGTTATTTTGTATTTCAACTCTTTATTTATAAAATGGAACTTGCTATTCTATATCTGTTCACTCTCTTAAAAGCACGTATGAGTAGCTAACTTTATCGAATGGGTTGAGAAGAACTAAGCTAACATGACCTAGGATCTTCATCGTATGCGATTATCTTGTCTTATGCTGCGCCCAACACCCCTTTAGATCTACTCGAGAGAGAGTCTAAAGAAAGAACCTAAGACTTGATAGACCTAGGTTAAAATCTAGACTCGAGAGAGCGAGATTAGATCTGCATAAGCAAGAGATAGGGACTTAGAGATAAGCTCTGTTTGTCAACATGCATCGGATGCACCCTAGAGATAGGTTATGATATTATGTGGTCGCCTTATTTGTGTGTGTGTCATGTTGTCATCGCATAAATAAGAATAGAGGCTTATGTGTAGGTCCTATAGACTCATCACATATATTACATGCGTTCTAGTACTAGAAGTCGTAGCATTTGCGTTGAGAGATGATTTGCTATTTTATGTATGTTACATGATTGCATAACATGAACGCATCCTAGGAAGTGTTAGCTGAACCCCTTCTCAACCCGTTCCCCGCATATTCATCGCATCTTCCGTATTATCAACTCTTTTCATACTTCGCTGCATACATTTATTTTATACCGCAAACAACAACCCAAAACAACTATTTGATTTACTGGTTACCGTAAAGTCTTTTTAAAAATTATCACCGCATACCGTTTTCCTTAGTCCCTGAATTCGACCCTGGACTTGCCAGGAAACTCAGTAGGGTTTACACTTGGATTCTGCTGAGAAAACTTGTTGCTCAACATATTTCCATCACCGCATTTCATTTCATAATTTCACCTCATAAAATAACGCATCAGGTTGCACCATGTAAATGGTCTCCTCAAAATTACCATTTAGAAAGGTCGCCTTGACGTCCATTTGCCAGATCTCATAATTATAATAAGTTGCAATGGACAGGAGGATGCGGATCAACTTTAACATGGCAACAGGCGAGAAAGTCTCCTCATAGTCGACTCC
>NC_052360.1:59248120-59479754 GCF_009727055.1 Benincasa hispida | reverse complement strand
TGCTATAGTAGCAGATGGCGACGTTGAGGATCCGTTGTCTTATTAGAAGTAAGGCAATGGAGGATGATGACTGGGATGAATGGGTTAAGGTCATGGATCTCGAGATGAAGTCGAATTGTACTTCAAATTAGTATGGGATCTTGTTAGATCAGCCTGATGGGTAAGACCTATAGGTTGTAAATGGATCTAACAAGTGCAAATGGGGTGTTTGGATGGTAAGGTGCAAACCTTCAGGATCGACTCTTGTGGCAAAGAGTTATACCCAGGTAGAGGGAGACTCCAGAGGTGTTCTCACAACACTCCTGAAAGGAACACAGTTGAGTATGTAAACCGCAGTCTCCAATGCGAAACCCCAAAACAAGTTCGAAAAGGAAGCGTAACTCATCATCGAACGAACCATGTCCAACAAGGTTCTATTTCTCCTCTCTGCTACATCATTCTGCTGAGGTGTGTCCAGCGCTGAGAGTTGGAACACGATTCCATGTTCTATCAAATAGTCATGGAATGCTGAATCCAAAAACTCTTCACCTCGATCTGATCGAAGTGTTTTAATCCGTTTATCCAAGGCATTTTCAACTTCAATCTTGAACTCTTTGAACTTTTCAAAGGATTCAGACTTCCGTTGCATCAGATAAACATACTCATACCCAGAGTAATCATCGGTAAAACTGATAAAATACTCATAGCCACCTCGGGCTCGCACATTCATAGGACTACAAAGGTCAGAATGTACTAACTCAAGAGACTCTTTGGCTCAATAATCTTTTCCAATAAAATGTATTTTAGTCATCTTACCCTCAAGGCAAGATTCGCACACCAGTAAAAAATTTTCCTCTAATTCACTTAGAATGCCATTCTTCACCAATCTCTTATTCCTATTGATATTGATGTGCTCTAATCGAAGGTGCCAAAATTGGACATTTTTTTTTTGGAGAAACTCGTTGATGTTTAGATTGAGTTACGAAAAATTTAAACAACTCTGTTTTATGGAGGGAACTTAAGGCTAACAGTCTTAGAAAATACGAGTAACTTTCCAGATTAGCTGTACAAATTTCAACACCATCTTTATGAATAAACACTTTATCCACATTAAAAGAAAGCATATATTTACATTGTAACAGACACTTTACAGAAATAATATTCCTTTTCAGTCCAAGAACAACATAAACATCTTTTAAAACTAGAAACCTATTATGTAAAGTTAACTGGATGCCTCCCACTACCACAGCTGAGACGACGCACCCGGTGCCTACTCGCATTGTCATCTCACCAGCCTCCAGCTGTCGCCAAGATCTAATCCTCTGAAAAGAAGAACAAACGTGATTAGTGGCGCCCGAATCAACTATTTAGGCAGAATCATCATTCTCCACTAAACATGTTTCTAGCACAAGTAAATCATATTTACCTTTGTCTGCCTTGGCTTTAGCCTTGGCGGCCTTCCTTTCCTTCAGCCAGTGAGGACAATTCCTCTTCCAATGTCCGTCTTGGTTGCAGTGGAAACATTTTTCCTTTTCAACCGGTGGCGGATGCCTCCTTGGGGCGACAGGTGGCAGGTTAGCAGGTGCTTTCCCTTCCCCTTATCACCCTTCTTCTTCTTCCTCTTTGTAGAGTTATAAGAAAAATGTGCAAACTTCGTTCCTGAGGTCGAACCTCGATGGAACGCCCTAGAAGATGAAGCAACATTTTCCTCACCCCTTTTCCTCTCCTTACTTTTCAGTAAAGATTGGTATGTCTGCATCTCGTTGAGGAGAGTTGTAAGGGTGTATTCCACTTTGTTAAGAATCGCATTACTAACAAAGTGGAGGAAGCTCTCCGGCAATGAATGCAAAATGATGCTAACCCGACTGCCCTCATCAATTCTAGACCCACTCATCTCCGCCACATTGAAGTGGACCATCATGTTAAGCACATGTTCACGAACAGAGGTGTTTTCCTCCATTTTGGGGTTAAAGATGTATTTCGGAGCCTCGTGCTTAAGCTGTCAAGAAGACTGTCCGAACATCCCCTGTGGACTCCATGATCTCACCTGCTGAGACCATGGGCTCATGATTCTTGGCCAACACGTCACTAAGACTAGCCAAGATACAGACTCGGGCCTTCTCGTTTGTCCATGTCCTTCACTTGTACGCCTCCCGAATATTTCGAGTGGCATTGGAAGCTGGAGAAGAAGGATACACCTCTGTAAGGGTAAACATTAGATCCTCGATGATGAGTATCCTCGTGATCATATGTTTCCAAGTTAAGTAGTTGTCGCCAGTAAGTTTTTCGATGTTAAACAAAGTTATTATGGCTATAGCCATTTTGAAAACATTGCTGAAAAACGAATAAACTTTTATAA
Source organism: Benincasa hispida (assembly GCF_009727055.1). NCBI lineage: Eukaryota > Viridiplantae > Streptophyta > Magnoliopsida > Cucurbitales > Cucurbitaceae > Benincasa > Benincasa hispida. The sequence continues at coordinate 59,477,416 of NC_052360.1, read as the reverse complement.
GACTTTGCTAAACCACATTTTAACCAATTAGTTTTAACAAAACAGTTTTCAAGTACCCTAAGTGATAAGACTTCTATTTTGCAATTATGTCCTAGCGAGGAAGGACAAACGTCACCGGTGGGGTGATCAGATGCCCCTTCATTGGGATGAGATATTCTCAACCATTAGGCAGAACCAACTCTTGGAACTGACCCTAACAGCCACCATTTATTTGGTCCAGAACTGTTAACCCTGAACAATCCACGTAAGTGTGACCCCTCGTTTTCGGCGCTAGAGTCCCGCCCTAACGAGCCCACCGTAGGGAAAAAGCAGGTTAGGACAAGAGACTAAGTAACCTTATCCTCTTACAAGAGATCAAATAAAGAAACACGCAAGTCTGCCATCCTATAGGGGGACACTCCCAGGGTGCCTCGAGGCGATGTGCAGAAACGTTATTCAATCCACAAGGGAGATCGAGGGATATGCTGTCGCACTTTCCGCTTCCACTTACTATGAATATTCTCTCCATCCACCTTGATATTGACCTACCCAAACACCATCCTTTAGGGGGACACTCCCAGGGTGCCACGAAGCCGAGGGTAGATCTCACAGTGTGGACTATATGGGAGAAACATGAAAAGTTTAAATGAAGCATCATTTATCCCAAGTACCTCCCGCTAAATGTTCTACCTATGAGTTTATTAACCTAGATAATCCGGCTACTGATTTTAGTCTAAGTCATCTTTTATTAAGTCTGCTCATAAACAACTTTTGTCTATGAAATAAAACAAGTTCAAGTAGTCACATTAAACTCTTTAATGGACTGTCCTTAACTTGTATGCATCCATCAAATCTATCTAATTCATCTTTCCAGGTAGGAGTGTTACGTTTCTGTTAACTTAAATACCCCAGCCTAGACAAAACCCGCCTTAGACAAAAGGTCTCTTATATATAGAATTGCTACACTTTAACCTTTTATTAGTCAATTTAATCCTATTAAACTGATTAAAAGATTAAAGCCTAAGGGTTGCTAATCATATTAGAACCGTGATCTTAGGTCTATATCCAAGTTTTAAACATTTGAAAACCATGAATTAAACCTAAGTGAACATGCATGTCTTTCTTATAGCTTTTATTTCTAATTTCTTTTTAACCTTTAAAAAGAAACAACTAAAACACATTGCCACACAACAAGGTATTTATAACGCTTATAAATTAACCTATGTGTCATGCTTCATGCAATGTCCGGTCATTACTATACATAACTTTTATATAAAAGTAATAACCAAGCAAACATGCTTTTCATACACCCATATACTATAACAATTATAATATAAAGATGATGCACGTCATTGCTTTTATGCATGCATAAATACAACTCTTATATTATATGATGCATGAGCATGCTCTTACGTAATTTAAATCATGTTTCTATAAATCATAACACTTCTAATAAAGAGATGATGCATGACCAATGCATAACCTAAAGTGGGATTTTTCTATATGTGCATACCATATGACATAAAATAAACATACATCGCATGTATAAAACCACAGATTAATGGATCGGGATGAAGCAACACAAAACCGAAATGAAAAAAATCTATCTATTACATTTTTTCCACCGAGAAAACTGATTCACAGGTGAACCGGGTCTTGAACCATCGGGCGAAGTTCCATCGTTTAGTAATCGCCTCCAGGTAAACGATTGTGTAGCGGACACTATACGATAGCGTGAAAGTTAAACGATCACTTAGACGACAACGAGGTTGTGAAGCCTGATCATCTAGACGATCGCTTAACACGCGAAAGATAAACGATTTACCATGCATTTACTCCGCGATCCTATAGTCAGTAACTAAGCGATGAGGCTTGCTGAGCTATACGATCGTCTAGTGCATGCGTGCATTAAACGACACCCAAGCATCCAATACTCAACGATCGTCTACCTCATCGTCTACAAGACTCGACCAATGCTTGGTCGTCTTCTTCCTCAAAGAACAGTAACCCTTGCTTCGAACTTCTTCAAGAACGGCTCAAAATTCAAACTAACTTTGAAATTATAGACTTGATAACAATTACTCATGCCCAAAAGCATAGGGGCCTTTACAATTAACTGGAAATGTAAAAGAATTTAACAAATCGAGGTTTCATCCCAGAAAACTTCGTTAATCCACACATCTACAAACGATTTAACAATTAAAACAGATAATAGATATGTTGCACCCACCGAGAATGTAAATGTTATTCTTTGCAGCAATGAATTTGGAATATCAGAAACCTGGGTCTAATACCAATTGAAGGAACTCTTATACAAGAGTACCTATGAGCGAAAGCGGATCTTTCCAATTTATTATGATAGAATTTCCACATATACATTCAGACATACAGATTTGCATTAACAACACTAAATTAATGGCATGCTTAAAGGATAAATAAACAAGAGACTGAGAGAACATACCAGTTGAAGACTTTTTTTCACTTGAAATCTCACTTTCTCCACGAACGACCTCTCGCTCTCGCTAGACCAGCAAGCAATCGTCCAGTAACACCCTGGTTGTCTACACGAACAGCTTCGCAAGAACAACAGGCAACGAGGACGACACCACCACTCGGAGGCCTCAGTATTCTCGGAGTGAGAATCCAAAGGATGGGGTTAGATGGAACTAGTAGAGGTGGGGAGGAAAGACAGTCGTGTACAAAAGATCAAGCAAATAGGAGAATGGAAAGACTATTGTATAGTTAGGTGCTTGATCGTTTAGTGCGCGGTACACGATTGTGTAATAAAGCTAGGTGATCGTCTATACGATCAATTAGTTCAGCTCAGGCGTTAAGCGATCGCCTAGGAAATGGTAAGCGATCGTTTAGGAAATGGCACGCGGGTGCGCAATCGTTTACTAAACGCGATGCGCTATCGTATAGGCTCTCAAATACTATGCAATCGAATACTTAACACACCGTGAGCAATTATGCGTATCTTTTGCAAAATGAAAACCATTTTCATTTATTATTCAGTTACTAACACTGAACTGAACTTTCCCACTAACGCATGAATTCGAAGAAAACGTGACCAATTATCTCATAACCGTCCAATTAATAAAATAATAAATATAATCATATTATATTCATAACCTATAGTTTGATATAATATATCAACTATAGTGTTTTCTCCTCCACTTGATATAAATCATATTTATATATAATTTCCTCCAAATTAATGTATCTCATACATTTAGTCAATTATATCATATATAATTAACCAATTCAATTATATCATATATAATCGAACTTCCTCTTGTCAATTTGAACATTTCAAACTGACCCAAAAATTGATTCTCAAATTGTATCCAAGCTACCAAGGGGACCTTATGGACCTATGGCTCGATGCTCCAACGGTACGTGAATTGCTGACTAAACTCTTTAGCCATGAGATCCACCATCCGTTAACTGCTAGACATTCCACTAAAGACCAACAGCTGAACTCTTCTTACCTCAGATATATTTCGGTGTCCATCGGATATAACCAATCATGAGTACGATAACCATTCACAGATGCTCATGAGTACAGCTGGGCCAATTTTCCATTTTGCCCCTATAGTTTCATCTCACTCCTTAAGTACCATTGATCCCTCTAATGAACAATACAACATAGTCCAACTACTGTGAACACCTCTCGGGCCATGAAAAGGTGTGTGGCACCACATCGTTCAAGCCCTAGAATCAGCCCTTAAGGGAGCTATCTATCTACTTGCCCTTACTTCGGGGAAGGAATGAATTCAATCTTGTGTAGCTAAGCTCCCAGCTCTCAAATCAGACGAATCTCCAAAGTGGTAGGTTTGAGTCGGCGACTTGACCACTCGCACCCATGCAAATCAAAGGACCGTCCTCAATGGCAGGACTTCCCAACTCACTCAGGATTGAGGTCATGTTACCTATGGTCATCCTAGTGAACTGAAGTCTTTGTCATGAACAACGTTATATAACGAGATGTTAAGACTTTGTGGTTATGTCTTATACAAACTCTTTGTATAGGACGCCCTCGCTCGTATATCGCCTACACGAATGATCAGGATCAAACCAGCTGTGATAAGTCACAACACTTGTAACTATTCCATTAAGTGGGCCGCATCTGTAGCGTTACTAGGATAAGGTTTCCCTCCTATATCTATATACTACAGACCATTTTGGTTATCACTTAAGACATTATCCACTTGTATGTCACCACATACATGCTTAAGTTACATAAAGAAAACTAGGGATTTTAAGTTTATTGGTTTGTGGTAAAGAAAATAAAACATTCAATGAACAAAGACAATATTTGAAGTAAATATCATATATTATACATCACACACGTTCGTACAAACTGTTTACAAACTACAGGACACGAGACTTTAGGGCATCATCCCCAACATAGTAATGTTGTGCTCCGAAGCTATCTTCGTGACAATCACATCCCCTCGATGTACAATCTCTTTGATGAGATGGTATTTTCGCTCTTTTTACTTGTCGCGCTTGTGACTCTAAGGCTCTCTAGAATTCATAACAACACCACTATTATCACAATAAAGGGTGAGGGGTCTAGACACGTCTGGAACAACTTCCAGATCAGCAGACTCCTAGGCCAAACGACCACCTTAGCAGCTTCACAAGCCGCTACAAACTTGGCCTCCATAGTGGAGTCTAACGATGCACCCTGCTGCTTAGTGCTTCGCCATACTACAGCCCCCCTCCCCCCCCCCCCCCCCCCCCCCCCCCCCCCCCGTTAAAGAGTGAACACTGATCCTGAGTGAATTTTCGAGAATCCTTATCAGTTTGAAAATCAAAGTACGTGTATCCTGTAAGAATCAAATCCTTAGAACCATACACAAGCATGTAGTCCCTTATTCTCTCCAGATACTTGAGGATGTTCTTGATGGTTGTCCAGTGACCCTCTTCTGAATTAAACTGATATCTACTGACTATCCGCACAACATAGCTAATGTCAGGTCTAGTACATAACATCGCATACATCAAACTGCCAACGACAGATGCATAGAGGACCCATCTCATTTCCTCAGCCTCTTGAGGTGTCGTAGGATACTGCTCCTTAGATAATGTAACTCCATGCCGAAAAGACAAAAGGTCTCTTTCGGAGTTCTGTATCTAGTACTTGATCAACATCTTGTCAATGTACGATGCTTGGGACAATGCTAGCACTTTGTTCTTTTGATCCCAAAAGATTTGAATCCCAAGAACAAACTGAGCCTCTCCCAAATCTTTCATTTGGAATAGGGTCACTAGTCAGTTCTTAACTGAAGTCAATAAACCTACATCATTCCCAATGAGTAGGATATCGTCTACATATAACACTAGAAAAACTACTGAACTGTTGATGATTTTCTTATAAACACAAGGTTCATCAACGTTTTGGTTAAAGCCATAAGATTTGATCATAGTAACAAACCTTATGTTCCAAGATCGAGATGCCTGTTCCAGTCCAATGGACCGATTCAGCTTGTAAACCTTTTGCTCTTGACCTTGGGCTATGAATCCCTCGGGTTGGTTCATGTAAATGCTCTCCTCAAGATTACCATTTAGAAAGGAAGTCTTCACATCCATTTGCCATATCTCATGGTCATAATATGAGGCAATGGATAGGAGGATGCAGATAGACTTAAGCATGGCAACAGGTGAGAAAGTCTCGTCATAGTCAACTTCCTCCACCTGGATGTAACCCTTTACCACAAGTCTAGTCTTGAAGGTTTTTACCTTCCCATTGGCACCCCATTTCCTTTTGTAGATCAATTTGCAAACTATAGGTTCAACCTCATCAGGTTGATCTACAAGATCCTAAACTGAGTTGAAGTACATAGACTCTATCTCGAGATCCATGGCTTTGACCCATTCATCTCTGTCTACATCCTCCATTGCCTTCTTGTAAGAAAATATATCTTCAACCTCGCCATTGAAGGAACTCATATCAAAGAATACCTCTAAGCAAAAGGAAGATCGTTCCAAACTCATTGTGACAGAATTACCACATTCACAATCAAATATACTAGTTATGCATTTAACAATAAATTACGACATGCTTTGAAGTTTAAATAACAAAGAGAGCAAGATATATACCAGTTGAAGAACCCTTCTTCGCCTCAAATCTCGTTCTCGTCCAAGGACTGTACCTCTCGCTCTCGCTGAGATCGTCCACGCTATCGTCTACCAAATCGTTGTCGTCTACCCACGAACGGACTCCTCACGAACTTGGCAGCAAGGAAGATACCACCACTTGGAACCCTCGGTATTCTCAGAGTGAGAATCTAGAAGGTGTGGGCTCTATTAGATTTGGTAGAAGGAAGGAGAAAGAGATGATCGTTTACCACGACCAAGCAAGTGGGAGATATCGGGTGTTTATCGTATAGACGATGCTTGATTGTTTAGGTAGAGGTACACGATTGTGTAGTAAAAGGGGCGAGATCATATACATGATCGTTTAGTAAATGCTCAGGCACACAATCGTTTAGAAATAGCTAGACGATCATTTAGATAATCCTAAGTTATCGTTTAGTAAACCGCACGCGTGTATACGATCATTTGAAACTTTGAGCTGTCGTGTAGGATCTCGATTTGCTATACGATAGGCAGTATACACAATCGGTGAGTGAATGTCTGATCCTTGCAAAATGAAAACATTTTTCATTTTATCCTTCAGTTACAAAAACTGAATGCAACCTCCCACTAACTCATTCGGTTATGGAGAAAAAGCCAGCACAATTATCCCATAATTGTTAAAATTAAAAAATAAATATAATCTTATTATATTTATATCCTATGGTTTAATATTACATCAAATGCAACATATGAACCATAGTCTTTTTCTCCTCCACTAGATATAAATCATATTTATATCATTTTCCTCCAATCAATGTATCTCATACATCATGTCAACTATATCATATATAATTAACCAGTTCAATCATATCATATATAATCGAACTCCCTCTTGTCAATTTGAACACTTCAAACTGACCCAAAAACTGATTCTCAACTTGAATCCATTAAGTTACCAAGGGGACCTTATGGACCTATGGCTCGAAGCTTCAACAGTCCGTGAATAGCTGACTAAACTCTTTAGCCACGAGATCCACCATTCGTTAACTACCAGGCATTCCACTAAAGACCGACAGTTGCACTCTTCTCACCATAGATGTATTTCTGTGTCCATCGGATATAACCAATCAACAGTAGGATAACCCTTCACAGATGCTCGTAAGTACAATTGGGCCAATTACCGTTTTGCCTCTGTAGTTACATCTAACACATTAAGTACCACCGATCCCTCTAATGAACAATACAACATAGTCCTACTATGTGTGGACACCTCTCAAGCCATGAGAAGTGGCGCCACATCGTTCAAGCCCTAGAATCAGCCCTTAAAGAAGCAATCTATCTACTTACCCCTGCTTCGGGGAAGGAATGCATTCCATCTTGTGTGGCTGAGTTCCTAGCTCCCAAATCAGATGAATCCTCAAAGTGGTAGATTTGAGTCGGCGATCTTGCCTCTCACACCCATGCAAATCAAAGGACCACCCTCAAAGGCAAGAGTCTCCACATACATGCGTAAGTTACAAACGACAACCAGGGATCTTAATTTATTGGTTTTGGTAAAGTAATTAAAACATCCAATGTTCCACAGACAACAGTGAAGAAAATATCAAATATTATTACATCACAAGCATTTGTTCAAAATTGTGTTTACAAACTACAGGATCCAACAAGAGTTTAGGGCATCATCCCGAACAGCCATCGGCTACTATAGCTAGGATTTCAGTTAAACCATACAGCGAACAGATGGGTTTGCAACCCTTCCACTACATCGAGACTCCCTCAACTCTTGAGGTGATTTGACCTACTAGATGAACTCCCATAGACAACTCTTGTTGATGTAACAGGCTCTTCAACAAATTTTGTTGAAGTTTCAGTAGTTTCGTTGGAAAGCTCACGCAACACGATTTTACTTCTTGGACTGTGCTCCCTTATATGATCTTCCTCAAGGAAGGTAACGTTTGTGGATAAAAATACCTTGTTTTCCTTAGGATCATAAAAGTAATCTCCTCGTATCCCTTTGGGGTAGCCTACAAATAGGCACAACCTCGAACATGGTTCTAGTTTCTTAGGATTAGCCTCAAGCACATGTGCTGAGCAACCTTAGATGTGGAAGTGACGCAAACTAGCTTTAGGCCCGTTCCACAACTCCAAAGGTGTTCTAGAAACCCATATGGAAGGAACATATTTGAGGATATAAGCTGCAGTCTCTACTACAAAACCCCAAAACGAGTCCGATAAGGAAGCCTAACTCATCATTGACCAAACCATGTCTAACAGGGATCTATTTCTCCTCTCCAATACACCATTTTGCTTAGGTGTACCAGGTGCTGAGAGTTAAGAAACGATTCCATGTTCTATCAAATAGTTCTGGAACTCATAATCCAAAAACTCTCTACCCGATCAGATTGAAGTGTTTTAATCCATTTATCTAATGCATTTTTAACTTCAACCTTGAAATTTTTTAACTTTTCAAAGGATTCTGACTTATGTTGCATTAAATAAACATACTCATACCTCGAATAATCATCTGTAAAAGTGATGAAATACTCGTAGCCTCCCCTAGCTCGCACATTCATCAGTCCACAAAGGTCTGAATGTGCTAACTCTAAAGGCTCTTTGGCTCGATAACCTTTTCCAGTAAAAGGTCTTTTAATCATCTTGCCTTCAAGGCATGACTCGCACACGAGTAATGAATTTTCCTCTAACTCGTTTAGAAGTCCATTCTTCACCAACCCCTAATCCTATTAAGATTGATGATCTCTAATCGAAGGTGCCAAAGTTGGGTATTTTCTTTAGGAGAAACTTTCAGTCGTTTATTTTAAGTTACAACAGTTTTAAAACTCTCTAGGTTATGGAGGGAATTTGTTGCTAACGGCCTTAGCACATACAAATTATTTTCCAGTTTAGCTGAACATATCTCAACACCATCTTTCAGAATAAACACTTTATTCACTGAAAAGTTAATAGTGTATTTACATTCAAGCAACAACTTTACAGAAATCAAGTTCCTCTTTAACTTGGCAACTACATACACATCATTCAAAATGAAAAATCTATTTTGTAATGTCAACAGAGGCCTCCCACTGCCACAGCTGAAACGACGTGTCCAGTTCCTACTCGCATCGTCATCTCACCAGTTTCAAGATGTCGCCAGAATCTAATCCCTTGAAAAGAAGAACAAACATGGTTAGTGGCCCTAGAGTCTATAATCCAGGAAGAATCATCATTCTCCACTAAACAAGTTTCCAAAACAAGTAAATCACATTTACCTTGTTTGCCTTGGCCTTAGCCTTCTTCCTCTGTTTTAACCAACATAGGCAGTTCCGCTTCCAGTGCCCAACCTAGTTTCAGTGGAAACATTTTCCTTTTTCAACAAACTTTGGTCGTCTACCCCGCTGAGTGGTAGGTTGTGGGTTAGCCGGTGCCTTCCCCTTCCCCTTACTACCCTTCTTCTTCTTCCACTTGTTAGTGTTGGAAGTAGAAAGTGTAGACTTAGTTTTTGAGGTCGAACCCCGATGGAACTTCTTAGATGATGAAGCAACATTTGACTTACCAACATCTTCTCCTTGATTTTGAGCAAGGATTGGAATGTCTGCAACTCATTTAGGAGAGTTGTAAGGGTGTAATCAACCTTCTTCAGAATAGCGTTGCTTATGAAGTGTAATCAACTCATTTCTAGCAACGTGTGCAGAATAAAGCTAACCTACCTGCCCTCATCAATGCAAGCCCCGTTCATCTCCGCCACATTAAAGTGGACCATCATGTTCAGAACATGTTCTCGAACAGATGTATCCTCCTCCATCTTGGAGTTGAAGATGCACTGTACAACTTCATGCTTGAGCTTCCTGGACGGCTGACCAAACATTCCTCTCAGGGACTCCATGATCTCACGAGCAGAGACCATGGGCTCATGCCTCTTGGCTAAGACGTCGTTTAGGTTAGCTAAGATGTAAGCTCAGGCCTTCCCCTGTGTCCATCTCACATAAGCCTCTCGAACATTTCGAGCGGCGTTCTGAGGTGGAGTAGGAGGACACTCCTCTATAAGGATAAACCAGAGGTCATCAATGATTAGAATGGTGTTTATCGTGTCTTTCCAACTAACGTAGTTATCGTCAATCAGCTTGTCAGCGGCTAATAGAGCTAAAGTGGCAGTTGCCATTTTTTAAAATATGCTAAAAAACAAGAACAAACTTAATAAGTCTATTTGCATTACCACAATTAACACCAATTTTAGGTTTTAGCAAAATAGTTCTATTGTACCCTAAGTGAAGTGACATCTATTTTGCAATGATGCCCTGGCGAGGCAAGACAAAAGTCACTGGTGGGGTGATCAAGTGCCCCTTCACAAGGATGAGACATTCTAATCCATTAGACAGAAAAACCTCTTGTAATTGACTCTAACAGTCACCATTTTTCGGTCTAGAATTTGTTAACAACCTTAACAATTCCGCGTAAGTGTAACCCCTCATTTTAGGCCCTAGATGTCACACCCCGTTCCAGATTTCCCTTCTAACCTAAAATTGATTTTTCAACTTTTAATGACGGACAATAGATGACAGACAGAAGTCAAACAGGAAAGTCAACTCTTTCTTCAACCTCCAGCTCAGAAATTTCCAGATTTGGCCTCTGTTTTTCCGGTGAGCGTTTCAGACTTAAATTCATCATTTTTCGGACATTTAAAGCTTAATTAGCCTATACAAACCTTTTACCCATCCTCTTAATTAACTTACCTCAAAATTTGGACGTCCAAGTTGCTCTAGAACTCCCGGAATTGACCAAACTCTCCACAATACCCCTGTTTTCCCCGGCGACAAGTTGCAGAATTTTTAGAGCTTAAAATCAGAAACTCCAGCCAATAACGATCCAATAAAAGGCCATACAAGTCTAGAAGGTCCTCATAAGTAACTTACCTTTAAATTTGGAGCTTCGAATTAGCCTCTAACTCCACGAATTTGTTAAAAACCCGAGCATCCTCTGTTTTCCCGATAACTCTAGCGCCACTGTTTTTCTTCGTTTTCCTTACGTTGTCAGCCAAATTTCTTCAAATCAAGCCTCCCAAGATCTTCTTCTTTACTTCCTCTTTAAGTTTCTTTGATTTTACCCAATTTTCCTTCACAAGAACGGCCCTAATTAGAAAACAACTTTTTTCCTCTTCTTCGGTCGGCCAAACTCAACAAATTCGCAATTTTCTTTCTCTCTTCATTTTCCAGCTTCAATTTTTGGTTTAACACGTGCCCAGATAATTAATCTTAACCTCAAAGCCATCCAATGAGAAATTTCAATAGAAAGTACCTCAATTTTTTCAAAATCTCTCAAATTCTCTTTTTTTCCTCTTCCTCTTGGTTTTCCTATTAATTCACGAATTTTCAGTCAAAATTAGCTGAACGTCCTTTAAGAAAAATGTTAATAACCTCTTAACGTACGAACCTCAAAATTTCAGCTTCAAATTCGATTTCTATAGCTCGGAAACTTCAAAAATTTGAACCCTACTCAGACTGTCCGAAATTCAGTCTTGGCTCGACTTTTCCCTTAAATTTCCTTTGATTTTCAGCTAGCTTTTCCCAATAAGTCTTAAACAAGCCAACTTTCAAAACTCATAAATTACCAAAATTTCACCACATTTCAAGATGTTGACTTTTTTTTACTTTGACTTTGACCATTTGACATTTGACTTTTACAATGGATTTTGACCTATCCCGGGCATGTCAAATTCATCATCGAATTTAATTTACATGCTTAACTAGGTTCATTACCTCAAATTATTCCTCCAATTCTTATTTCCTCTTCCTAAATGAAACAAACGTCAATCCAAATATTTTTATTTTTAATTATAAATCTTAACAGGAGATCCACATCAAACTTTATCTCAAGTCTCCGAGTTCAATCTCAACTATGTGCTTCCTAATATCCCAAGAAAAAGTAGAAGAAGAGAGGGCTTACAAGTTACTACCCCTTTTTGAGAATTTTGTCCTCAAAATTCAAGTAAGGTCGTCAGATGAATAGTTGTAGGTAACAAACTTCCATCAACTGTGGACATTCTCTTTTAAGGTGACCAGGTTGTCCACATTTATAACAAGTATGAGTTTCATTCTAACATGGTTCCTAATGATACCTGGTTCATATTAAATATAAAGGTCTCCTTCTAATACTAGCAACGGATTCTTTAAGTTGCTCACTAGAAACAGATCCCTCTGTTCCCCGATTTTCTTTACTCGAATTCAAATCGGAACCCGATGTACCTCCATGCTTGGATTTTAAAGTTCCTTTATTAGGTACTCCAAGTGCAAATCTTTTATTCCCTTCACATCTTGTTCATTCAACATATGGACTTGGAGAATTTAAATCCATTACCACTATATACTATTCCTCCTGTCCAATTTTCTTCCATCACACATTTTCCATTCACATAGCAGGTTCCACTAGTTAGAAAATTCTTTCTACTCAGCACTGGTTGTTATAGGAGTATGTATTTCTTTCCTCAATCCTTCCTCACACCGCCATATAGCTCTTTGTCAATCTTGAGTTGCCTTTAGTCTCTCTCTAATAATTTTAATATTCCTATAATAACCTGTACTGGCTTAAGACCAAATAATTTCCTTTCTTAAACCCAATATGTATTAATGCATCACACAGAATACACCAGTTAGGAGTAACTCTTATCCACTGGTTCCCATAGTTGGATTCCCAACTTTCTTTCAAACTCTTCCAAAACCAACCTATATATTGCTGAAAAGGCCAATACTGTCCTATGTACCAAGCCAGACAACTTAGGCCAAATATATAGGAATTTTTTCACACCACCAATCAATCTTTTTAACTAACACTTCTAGTACATAACTCAACATTTGTGTTATCCTTCCATAATAACTTGTCTTCTTTCTTTAGCGAGTGCATACTAGCTTAAAGGATTCTCCTGCCACTTCTTTAAGTTATTTCAGGTGTTACATCCACATCTGGATACCTCAAGATATTAAACTACACCTCTATGTCGTTAATGCTAACAAACCCACATAGTGAAGAAAACAACACAATACAGAGGAACCCAACCCACAAATATCCTATACAATGAACTCCTAAACAACAAATTATTCTTTTGCATAACACCCCATGTAACAGCTGTGGACGTTTTTCCCTATAACAACCACGTTGTCTACAATTATTACAAATAAGGGTCCCTTTCAATCACCGACCTCAATGATGTTTGCCACAAGATGAATAATGAGATTGTACATCTACACTTGCTACTAATTCTCTGGGTTGTGTCATATCTGGCTTCTCAGATATAACTATAGGACAGATAGAGTCTTCTGACCCTTGGTTTCTCTTTTGATTTCATTCTTCAATCATACCTTGACTTGAAACTTCCTGTACTCATAACTCTAAGTATAAGTCTCCTATTTAACGGTTCATGCGGTGTATTCGAGGAATTTCCCACATGAACATCCCTTTTTGTTTTCCTTTTATCTCTTCTTCCTAACAAACTACCAGTTTTGAGAAATCTCTCCACTTCGCACCTACTATGACAGAGCTTCAAATTTCATCCAATAGTCCATTCTCAGACCTTTTACATTTATCAGTCATTTTCAAATTAAACAATTGCACACTTAAATCATTCCTTACACTTTTCTCCATCTGGTTTTTAAACACTGTACCAACCTCAAAATCTACTTCCATTTTTCACTAAAGAGACTTTGGATAAACCTCTTCATGGAAAGTTTCCTTAAACTTTTCCCAACTTATCTCTCCCTTTTCTTCATAACTGATTCAAACATGCATCATAAGTTCTCAACTTCACAGCAAGTTTTACTTTTCTGTGGATAGGACAGTTCGTCTTCCGAAGCATTCTCTTAACTTGGCTAGTGAAAACTGTTGCTATAAACGCTTTGAAGAATTCAATCTCAAAGCTTTTCTCTAGACTAACTTGTCCATCACTATTTCCTGTAGCGCCTTCCTGATTTGAATGACCCTCCATTGATTTCCTTTAGGTCAATCTCAGCCTGGAAGTACATAGTTTTGCCACCAAACTCTTCTTTTCACCCCAGGTTTACAAGTAGCGCTTACAGTTCCTTCTTATGCTTGCCTTTGTCATTTGCCACAATGATACATGTTTCATACAATGCAATGATATATCACACACCTTAGTGAAAAGACCAATGCAACTTACTAATGCAACTCTAACTCATGCTGACTTTCTAACCCAAAACCCTTAGGTTTCCCAAAATCATGCTCTGATACCAAGCTGTCACACCCCGTTCCAGATTTTCCTTTTAACCTAACATTGATTTTCCAACTTTTAATGACGGACAATAGATGACAGACAGAAGTCAAACAGGAAAGTCAACTCTTTCTTCAACCTCCAGCTCAGAAATTTCCAGATTTGGCCTCTGTTTTTCTGGTGAGCGTTTCAGACTTAAATTCATCATTTTCCAGCCATTTAAAGCTTAATTAGCCTAAAAAAAGGGGTAGTAACTTGTAAGCCCTCTCTTCTTCTACTTTTTCTTGGGATATTAAGAAGCACATAGTTGAGATTGAACTCGGGGACTTGAGATAAAGTTTGATGTGGATCTCCTGTTAAGATTTATAATTAAAAATAAAAATATTTGGATTGACGTTTGTTTCATTTAAGAAGAGGAAATAAGGATTGGAGGAATAATTTTAGGTAATTAACCAAGTTAAGCATGTAAAGTAAATTCAATGATGAATTTGACATGCCCAGGATAGGTCAAAGTCCATTGTAAAAGTCAAATGTCAAATGGTCAAAGTCAAAGTAAAAAAAAAAATCAACATCTTGAAATGTGGTGAAATTTTGGTAATTTATGAGTTTTAAAATTAAATTTAGCTTTTTTTAAGACTTATTGGGAAAAGCTAGCTGAAAATCAAAGGAAATTAAGGGAAAAGTCGAGCTAAGAATGAATTTCGAACAGTCAGAGTAGGGTTCGGTGTTTTGAAGTTTTCGAGCTATAGAAATTGAATTGGATGCTGAAATTTTTAGGTTAGTAAGTTAAGAGGTTTATTAACATTTTTCTTAAAAGATGTTACAGCTAATTTTGAATGGAAATTGATGAATCAATAGGAAAACCGAGAGGAAGAGGAAAAAAAGAGAATTTGAGAGATTTTGGAAAAATTGAGGTGCTTTCTATTGAAATTTCTCATTGGATGGTTTTGAGAATAAGGATTAATCATCTGGGCAAGTGTTAAACCGAAAATTGAAGCTGGAAAACGAAGAGAAAAAGGGAATTGCGAATTTGTTGAGTTTGGCTGACCAAAGAAGAGGAAAAAAGTTGTTTTCGAATTAGGGTCGTTCTTGTGAAGAAAAATTGGGTAAAATCAAAGAAACTTAAAGAGGAAGTAAAGAAGAAGCTCTTGGGAGGCTTGATTTGAAGAAATTTGGCCGACGAAGTAAGGAAAACGAAGAAAAACAGTGGCGATAGAGTTATCGAGAAAACAGAGGATGCTTGGGTTTTTAGCAAATTCGTGGAGTTAGAGGCTAATTCGAAGCTCCAAATTTAAAGGTAAGTTACTTATAAGGTTTTTCTAGACTTTTATGGTCTTTTATTGGATCGTTATTGGCTGGAGTTTCTGATTTTAAGCTCTAAAACTTCTGCAACTTCTCGCCGGGGAAAACAGTGGTACTGTGGAGAGTTTGGTCGATTCCGAGAGCTTTTGGGAAATTCGGACGTCCAAACTTTGAGGTAAGATAATTAAGAGGATGGGTAAAAGGTTTGTATAGGCTAATTAAGCTTTAAATTGCCGAAAAATGATGAATTTAAGTCTGAAACGCTCACTGGAAAAACAGAGGCCAAATCTGGAAATTTCTGAGCTGGAGGTTGAAGAAAGAGTTGGCTTTCCTGATTGACTTCTGTCTGTCATCTATTGTCCGTCAATAAAAGCTGGAAAATCAATTTTAGGTTAGAAGGGAAATCTTGAACGAGGTGTGATAGCTAAATAATCCTTACTGTTGGTCTGTAAATCTCTTTAAACAGTATTGTGATTTAAACTGAATCAAATTCCTAAACTCTGTCAACGAACATAGATTATTTTTGGAAATGGGTTTTGGAAGTTTGGGTTTGATCTTGATTACAGGATATGTTAAGAGTTGGGACGTTAGATGTCACATAGAGAAGTGATATTTAACGTCTTCACGCTTCGTTCTAGGTTAGAAGGAAAATCTGGAATGGGGTGTGACACTAGAGTCCTACCCTAATGCGCCCACTGTAGGGAAATAGCATATTAGGATAAGAGACTAAAGCAACCTTATCTTATTCAGGAGATGATAACTTGTAGAAATACAAGTTATTTATTCCATTTTATTTAGGTTATGGGGCAAAAAGAAGGAAAAGTTACGTCGACAGTATAGAAATTGTCTTAGAAATACGAAAATTGTAAAGTGTCGTGAACACACCCACTAACCCCATTGCGATGGAAAAATGGAATGTCCAAGTCTTTGTTTTGTAGGAAATAGGTCACCGCATGCGATAATTGCTCGAGGACGAAAATGAACAACGCATCCACAAAGCATGCGACAATCGATCAAGAACAGAAAAGATCAATCATGGGTTCGAGCGATCAACGCATTTCCACCGCATGCGACAATCAACAAGAGATCAAAACAATTATACCGCATGCGGCGATCGATCGAAGATGAGATGAGCAACGCATTCGCGGGGACTTCTGACAAGTGTACAACTTTTTGTTGTACGATTCTGACAGATTGATCGTGGAGCAGAGCGGACATTTCCACTACGCCATGGCAGGAATTATCAGATTTTCAAAGTGGGACCACTAATACAGAAGCTAAGGTCTATAAATAGCTTCCTCGAATTCAATGAGAAGGAGGCTGGTCTGAAGAGACAATCCAGAGAAAATTCGGGAGAACGACGAGACAAGACTGAAAGGTAAGTCTACGAGCACGAAATTATTTCCATTCCTGAAGAAGAAGCTATGTGCAAGAGGTAACTTCTACCTGGAAAGCAAGCCTGAGAGGGAAGCTTTCCACTCCATTTCATCCACATGCCGGCAAGCACAACGCCTCCGATCGGGATCTGTGTCAAGACATTGACACTCTTTCTGTATTTGTTCTTATTTTCCAATTCATCTACTGTGTTCATCTATCTTTAATCTTTCATTCACCATCTGTATCAAACGTTAATCTTTAGATTTCAATATCATTATCGTAATCATTATCATCTTTCTGTTCTTTTCCACACATTCATCATCCATTTTCTTCATCATTTGTCACTAATCCCCTGGGTAAAGAGAAAGGATTAAGCAAGTGAGTTAATCCTTGTTAAGGAAATAGACTAAGTTTAGCTAAAGCATGCCCGACGACATCTTCACCAGTGAGAGTAGAAGTGAAGATGTTATTCCGCCTATCGAAAGAAGGTTGGAAGAATGCGTTCATTACATTGCGTTCATTACGTTCATCCCTGTTTCACCATAGACATATGGAAACGTGGCCGATCACTAAAAGGTGTAAGCCAAGAGAAAGGGGAACCTTAGTTGCGTCCTCAGCAAGATTAACTAACTTGCGATGTCCTTTCTCTCAACCCATTCTCTTTCTAATTAATTCACAAGACTTGCCACCGAATTCATTAGATTCTTTTGCACAACTTCACAGCCAGTCCTCACCTTGTATCATTAATAGTTTAGACATTTATTTTATCACCGCAATTTATTTTACAACACTTTACTTTATCGCATTTTATTTACCGTCGCATTTATTCTTTAATGCAACTTACTTTTCAGCGCAATTTACTTTTCTGCAAACACAATTCATTATTCTTTATTTTAACCGGTCACATATACCACATTAGTATCACATTAACAACAACAATCCCCGTGTTCGGCCTCAGGTCAATCTGAGAAACTTGCGTTGGAATTATACTTGGTTCCAGCGCAAGAAAACTTGTGACACGCACTACACAAACGCATACTACGAACGCATATCATCATCGCATACACTTAGAATGTAGTATCGCAATATCTTTATCAAAAAGAACTTGAATCATTCGTAAGCAACGCATTACTTAGATAAAGATATAAATTTTATATTATTACAGGAGGTCAGATAAAGAGTTGTGAAAATACAACCATCCCTTAGGGGGACACTCCCAGGGTGCCTCGAGGCGATGCACAAAAACGTTATCCAACCCAATGAGAGAGACCGTGGGATATGTTGTCACATGTCCCGCTCCCACTTATTATGAACATTCTCTCCATTCACCTTGGTATTGACCTACCAAAACACCATTCTTTCCATTAATTTAGACAATTTGGCTACTAATTTTATCTAAGTGTGAGTTTAATTTGCTAAAAGACAACTCTTGCTTTTGATAATTAAACAAGTTCAAATCAAGTCTTATTAAACACTTTAATAGACTATCATCAAATTTGCATGCATACAGCAAATCTATCTAATTCACCTTTCTAGGTAGGTTCCTGGATTGGGATGTTCCGTTTCTGTCAACTTAAATACCCCAGACTAGCCAGAACCCGCCTTAGACGAAAGGTCCCTTATAGATAGATTTGATACATATTTAATCTTTTATTAGTCAATTTAATCCTATTAAACCGATTAAAAGATTAAACTTAAATTTCTAATCTCATTAGAATTGTGATCTTAGGTCTATCTCAATCAGATTTTAAAACTCTTTTTAAAATATGGTTAAACCGAAGTTTGCATGTATGTCTTTCCTATTGATTTTAATTATAATTTCTATTTTAACTCTTATAAAAAGAAACAACTAAAACCATCCACATTGCTAAGCAAGACTAGGTATTTATAACTCTTATAAATTAACCTATGTGTCATGCCTCATGCAATGTTCATTCATTACTATATATAACTCTTATATAAGTTATAATGAACCAAGCATACATGCTTTCATATACACTTATATTATAGCACTTATAATATAAAGATGATGCATGGATACGCTTAATGCATGCATATATTATAACTCTTATATTATATGATGTATAAGCATGCTTTAAAGTAATTTAATCATGCAAACTACTATATTATAACTCTTATAATATAAAGATGATGCGTGAATAAATACATAACCTAAGGCGGGTTTGAAAGCTATATGGCATACTTTATGACATATAAACAAACATACATCACATGTACATCTATAAACCTGGCTCTGACACCAATTGAAGGAACTCTTAAGCAAGAGAATCGTTGAGCGGAAGCAGATCGTTCCAAACCCATTGTGAAAGAACAACACAATTACAATCAAACAAGAATAGTTAAGCATCATCGAGTAAATTACAGCATGCTTTTAAAGGAAAATACTAAAGAAATCGAGTAACATACCTTTGAGAAACTATTATTCGAGTACTCTCTCGATCAACACCAATCAAGCGTCCAAGAAATCTCGATCAAGTTTACGAACGCAACGAACAACTAGTGAATAACATGAACTGTCAGATCCTCGAACACAATCGAGTAACACTCGATCTTCGACCCTCGAACAGCAAACTCGAAACTACCAAGAGGCTACCTTGGTATTCTCGGTGTGAGAATCCAGTAGGTGTGGGCTCTGTATGAATTTGGTAGAGTGAAGGAGGAACTGAACGATCGTTTAAATATGAGTAAGTGGGAGAATTAGAAAGCCTATCGTATACATTGTTTGGTACTCGATCGTTGGGTAACGATAAACTATCGTCTAGCAAACTCGATGCCTCGATGCTTGATCGTTCACTCTCTCAAAAACTATCGTATAGCTATTTTCTTTTTCCTCGATTGAATATGTTGCCTCTCTAAGAAATTGAAACGGTTTTTCCTTTTATCTATCAGTTATTAAAACTGATAAAAACCTCCCACTCAATCGGTTAATAGAGAAAAATAACCAACTACAATTATCTTATAATTGTTTTTATTATAAATAAATATAATAACTAAATTATCATATTATATTTATAATCTATAGTTTTAATATCACATCATACATAATATTTAAACCATAGTTCTTTTTCTCCTTTATGGCATTTAATATAAATCATATTTATATTAATTCCTCCCATTAATGTATCTAATACATCAAATCAATTATATCATATATAATTTAATTAATTTAATTATATCATATATAATCAAATTCCCTCTTGTTAATTTGAACATTTCAAACTAACCCAAAAAATGATTCTCAACATGAATCCATTAAGCTACCAAGGGGATGTTATGAACCTGTAGCTTGAAGCTCCAATGGTACTTGAATGACTGACTAAACTCTTTAAGGTTAGGTCACATCAATCTCAATAGGATTGAGAGATTGGTAAAAAGTGGACTTCTAAATTGTTTAGAAGAAGACTTTTTACTTGTATGTGAGTCATGCCTTGAAGGCAAAATGACAAAATGATCTTTTACTAGAAAAGGTTATAGAGCCAAAGAAACCTTGGAGCTTATACATTCAGACCTCTGTGTTCCGATGAATGTAAGAGCACGAGGAGGGTATGAATATTTCATTTCTTTCATAGATGATTATTTTTTATTTGGGTATATATACCTAATGCAACATAAGTCTGAAGCACTTGAAAAGTTCAAGGAGTACAAGATTGAGGTTGAAAACTTGTTAGGTAAAAAGATAAAAACGCTACAATCTAATCGTGGTGGAGAGTATATGGACTTAAGATTCCAAAACTATATGATAGAATATGGAATTACGTCCCAACTCTCAGCATCTAATACAATTCAACAGAATAGTTTATCGGAATGGAGAAATAGAACCCTGTTGGATATGGTTCGGTGAGTTATGCTCAACTTCCTGACTCGTTTTGGGAATATGTAGTAGAGACTGCAGTTTATATTTTGAACAACATTCCCTCAAAAAGTAGTATGAGTTATGGAGAGATCGTAAAGGTAGTTTATGCCACTTCAAAATTTGGGAATGTCCAGCGCATGTGCTAATGGCAAACCCCAAAAGTTGGAACCTCGTTTAAAAGTATGCCTATTTGTAGGCTATCCCAAGGAAACGAGAGGTGGGTACTTCTTTGATCCAAGTGAGAATAAAGTGTTTGTATCGACAAACGTTACCTTCTTGGAAGAAGACTATATAAGGGATCATAAGCCACGAAGCAAAAATGTTTTAAATGAAATTTCTAATGAATCTACTGAGACTTCAACAAGGGTTGTTAAAGAGGCTGATACATCACCAAGAGTTCTTGATATGGGTTCATCTAGTCATATAAATCCATCTCAAGAGTTGGGATTACCTCGATGTTGTGGGAGGGTTATAAACCCACCTGTATGCTACATGGGTTTAACAAAAGCCCAAGACATCATAGCTGATGATGGAGTTGAGGATCCATTATCTTATAAACAAGTAATGGAAGATGTTGACAGGGATGAATGGATTAAAGCCATGAATCAAGAAATAGAGTCCATGTACTTCAATTTTTTCTAGGAGCTTGTAGATCAACCTAATGGGGTAAAACCTAAAGGTTGTAAATGGATCTACAAGAGAAAAAGAGGTGTAGATGAAAAGGTACAAACATTTAAAGCTAGATTTGTGGTAAAGGATTATACCCAGGTTGAGGGACTGGACTATGAAGAAGCTTTCTCACTTGTTGTCATGTTAAAGTCTATCAGAATTCTCTTGGGTCATACCTCCTCCCAGACTATCCTTTTAACCTAGAAATAGATATGATTGCAGTAGTTACCAGCCTTTTTGTTGACACTTACTGCCTACTAACCTACTTAGCCTTCCTAGAAACCCTGATAACATCAAACATGTATACAGTACTCAACGACCAACAACCACAACCATCAAGGTTTCATATATACATAAAAAGAGTGAACTTATTACAAGATCTTAAGAGCCCTAACTTACAACCTAGTCCCTATATGCACAAAACATGTATACAAATAATTATAGACAAACACCTAAACGGTTCAGAAACTAGAGTCCTTGTTCTTGAGTGGCAGAGCAGCAACAGAGTTATCTTCTGGGGAGTTAACCGCTACCTGGGGAAAAGAAACGTGTAAAACGGGGTGAACTACTAGCCCGATGAGTGACTTAATAAAACATAGTTCTCATGCTTCTAACTATACTAGAAAACAGTATACTGGAATATAAAATATTTCCAAGCAACTAAACATGAAAAAATTTTATCATAACATGTCTGGACATATAGCTTAAAACTGATTCTTAGTTGAGAGTGAACCTTTTTGCTTAAACCTTCAACATCTAACCTTAGTCGAGAGAGAATCCTTTTGCTCGATACCTCGATGTCAGACTACCTACGTGCACGTGGTTATAGCTAAGTATTGTCATACCTTAGGTACTACTGCTCAGATACCTTCTCTAAGTCCTTCAGTATCGAGCTTGATGTATCAAAATCTCTTTTACTAAATCATGTAAGATTAAATCATAATAACATGAGCTAAGTTTAATATTCAAGCTCAAAACATAACTACCAACGCATGCCTCATGTTCTTGAAATAGTTTCTAACTAAAACATGTTATAAAGCTTTACTTTGAAGAGTTGGTATGCGTTTGAAAACATCATACTTCATGACTTCTTTAACTAGCATGCGTTGGAATCATAAATTCATACATGTGCTTGGAAAACTCTTTGTAAAATAACTTAGCATGAGATTTATCTTTCATTTGAAACATGAATTTCTAAAAACATCATAAACACTTAGTCACTTGTGGCTTTTGGTAACTCCTTAGTGGATGATAAGCTTCCCCTATTGGTGTCAATCATGTGGACACAACATTATACTTTAGCTACCAGAAAAGGTCTCCCTTTTGAGACTAACTTTCATAAATAAACTTATGATCTTCTTATTAAAGAATTCACCTTGACGCATACCTTCTAAGTGCTCAACACTTAGGAAAATTCTAGGTTTCAAGCTTGGCTAGGCGGCGAGACTAGTGTCAAAGCATGCCTCAACTTTGGCCTTTCCTTGTTTTAGGCATCCACTTGTTGCACGTTAACGCCTAGGCCTTCCCTTATGCGCCAATGACACTTGTGGTTGCGAGCACAGCCCCATGCACAACCCCAACACATGCCAAGGCTTGCTTCAGCCCGCACACATGTGTCCAACCTCAAGCTGCTAGCTTGTTCAACTTAAGCAGTTGTTTGCTTGTTCAAAGAATTCTAGATTCATATTACTCGTTAAATAACTCATTTTTCAGAGCTTTTCTCAAGAAATTTCCTTCTACAAACTTTCTCAAAAATGTCTCAAGATGCTTACCTTAAAATTTTAGCTTAGAATTCTTTGTGGTTTGGTAGGAAACCTAAAAAATTTAGCAGTGGCTCTGGATTACCTGAGAGCTTAACCTTCTTGCCATTTCTTCAAATTCTCAGCTAGTTCCCATTGGTTTCTTTTTCCGGCAACTCCCCACCATCAACTAGACTCCTTTAACTTTCAAATGGATTTGAAATCTTCTCAAATGCTCGAGTAGCTTGCTCAAAACAGTCTCTTGAAGTCAGCTTTCCTTTTTATACTTGAATATGTCAGCCATGCATCCTTAATAAGCTGCCACATCAACCACTTAGTGGGTTGATCCCACTAAACCAACACAGCTGCCTTTCTTAATCAATGGTTAAGGCTGATCAGCTTCCCTTGCTATCAACGCAAACCTTGCCTTTAGCTAGCTTCAATGCAAAACAACCTTCTCATGCATGCCAACCTCAACACATGTCTTAGGACAAACGCTTGTGCCATCTCATGCCTCACTCAACACATTTGCTTAAGGCTGACGTGTAATGACCCGACTCCCTAGGACTCAAGTAAGACCGTTACTAAATGCATGTATGCATAGAAGTTAAAGCGACATTCTTTTTATAGTGAAATAAATGCTAATGAAATAAGGTAATTAAAAAGATTTGCATTAAATTCAAATATTTAAACTCAAAGGATAGGGTACCCATAAATCATAACGAAAAACAAATAAATCTAAAAACAAAACTTAAACTATAGTCTCAAATCTCAAAACTGAAAAATTTAAAACATAAAAGAAACATTAAATATGCGCAGAAGCAATTAAACTGGTCCCAGTGGCTTGATCATGGATTCTGCTTATCAATCGCCAGTGAATCTCTACCCTTACCTGAAACAACAACATGAGAAAGGATGAGTATAAAATACTCAGTAAATAACCCCACTACTAGGGTCAAGCTAGGCATCTATGTCCTCTAGATACCTACCTCTGGTGGAACATATAAACTTCTCTAGTCCTCATAGGACTCATACATGAATAACTGAATTTCATCCTACTGTAGTTAAGTATACCCACTACCTCTAGTAAGTCTCGTAGGACCCACAACCTCTAGTGAACCCCGAAGGAGACATCACCTCTTGTGAATCTCGAAGGAAACACAACCTCTAGTGAATCCCGAAGGAAAGCACCACCTTTGAATCTCGAAAGAAAGCACCGCCTCTAGTGAATCCCAAAGGAAACACAACCTTTGGTGAATCCCGAAAGAAAACACCACCTCTAGTGAATCCCGAAGGAAACACAACCTCTGGTGAATCTCGAAGGAAAGCACCACCTCTAGTGAATCCCGAAGGAAACTCACTCTCTGGTGGATCCTGAAGAAAACCGCCACCTTTAGTGAATCTCAAAGGACACACAACCTCTAATGGGCATCTAATTAATCAGTGAGGACATTATCACGATCTCAACACCACAAGTATCATAACATGATTCTATAACATACATATACATCTCATCATCATGATTCTATAACATACATATACATCTCGTCATCCTCAGATCAAATACAATCTCATGGAATAAAACATTATCTCATGCTAGCATTCAAGTGTCTATATGTGCATTTAATCTTTCAGATCCTCGTACGAAAACATACATCGATTATACTATCGGTCGTCATACTATCAATCTATCACGCTATCATTCTGTCATAATATCAATCTGTCATGCTAGCATACATCTAGTGCCTAGCCTGTGGGTAGTTCCAGTAGTAAGATTACTTACCTTGATGACAAGTCTAACAAAAAAGTAATCCACACCCTCATTTAACTTAGTAAAATTATGGAATCACACCTTAAATCAATAATCAAAATTAAGTTCGACATTTAGGACTAAATTCCAAAAACAAAAATACTTCAAACGCCACAAAACAACTTACCCAAAATATGTGTTGATCCAGAAATTTGTTCCAAGCTTATCACGGAGATACCAATCTATTCATAAGCCACAATTAGGAATTTAAAACAAAATTTCCAGCATATTAACCCATTTCAAAGAGCTCCAAGTTCACATTACTTACCAATCACGCTCCAAGATTCCCTAAAGCCAAACTCTAATCTTACTGGACAGTGGTTCCTGACACCTTGAAACTTCAATCCAAGCTTCACAACATAAATAGTATAACTAAATTAGACCAAAACTCAATGGGTGACCAAACTCATTCAAGAAAACACAAACCTTAGATCTTACCCATGATTCCAAGTTTCGTGCGAAAACCCCACGGAATGGCGGTGGAGGAAGATGAATCAAACAGCTAACAGCTACTACGCCGGCAGACAATGGTTTGAAGGGCGAATCGGACAGCGCAGACCAAATCTGAACGAGCAATGGTGACAACTGATGGCGTGGCGCGGCTCGAGTGGACGACACAGGGAGAGGCAGACGAGCGACTCGGACGGCTGGACGGAGGAGGGTGAGGGGGAGGGCCGCACGACGAGATCTGTGGTGGTCGAAAGGGAGTCGTGGCTAGCAGACGAGGTTGAACCGGTCTGCACGCGAACGGCGGTCCACGAGCAACTTTCAATGAACTGGTGGCGGCTCGATCAGACGCGCACGATGTCGGCTAGAGAGGAGACGGTCGACAGCTGCTAAGGCATAAAAAAATGAAGAGGGAGGTTTGGTCGTGTGAAAGAGAGAGGGGAGGGAGAAGGGAAAGAAAGAATTAAAAAGAAAAGAAAGGAAAGGAAAGGAAAATATAAAAATAAAATAAAATAATATATATTTATTTTATTTTATTCTTTTCCTATTCCACTTTATTCTATTAAATTCCTTTTCTTCCCAAAATGAAATTAATTCCTGCCATAAATTTCCAAATTGAATTACATGACATGAAAACTCCAATTTCCACAATAATTAAACTTCAGCAATTACACTTAAATGTCCAAAATTCCAAAAACTCCCTCAAATAATAAAAATTATTGAAATTACACCACCACAAACTTTTTGGGTGTTACATGACGCCTTGGCCTCTTGGTCTTCAACACCATCGCATCACTTAGCTTTTAACCTTACAAGGCTGACCAATGCAACCCCTCATCATCGCATGTCAAGCTTTTGATCATCGCACCATGCCTAGCTAGCGCCTAAGCCATCACCTCATCATGCCAACGCTCAAGGTTTTGCCTTGTCGCACGCCCACAATGCATGCTGACCTCCAAGGCTCCTTATCAACGCGTGTTGCCTTCAACACACAAGCTCACGGCCATCGCTCGTCTCTTTAACGCATGCGCTAGGTTCATTGCCTAGCCTTGCCTTGCATCTACCCTTGCTAACGCCTAGCACACTCTTGTCGCATGCTCATTAACCTCACATGCTCTTGGTTGTCGCACACCTTGTCAACGCATAGGTCACATGCACCCATCTAGACCACCATGGTGTGCACAACTTCAACGCCTAGCTTTCACACACTCGGTCACACTTGGCCTTCACAAGAGCTCGTCTAACCTCTAAAAGCAAGACCAACGCATAAGGCAACTCTATGGAAACACTTAGCCAAATTTTTCCCTCTTGCTAGGCTAACATAAACTCATCCGAGAGCCATGCTTCAAAGTTTAACCTTTCTTTTTTTACTTCCTTAATCCTCACCCAATATTCCTACAATTTGACATTAACTCATAAGTTAACCCATTTAACAAACAAACACATCAATGAACATATTCAAGTAGGAAAAGTAGGATTCGGGTTCACATCTTGTCCATAGCCACATATTATGACTATGAAATATGGATGGACGTTAAAACTACCTTTTTTAATGGTAATCTTGAAGAGATCATCTACACGAATCAACCAGAAGGATTCATTGAACAAGATCAAGAGTAAAAGGTTTGCAAGCTTAATCAATCCATTTATGGACTGAAACTAGCATCTCGATCTTGGAATATAAGATTTGATGTTGTGATCAAATCTTAGGACTTTGATCAGAATGTTAATAAGCCTTGTGTTTACAAGAAAATCATCAACAGCTCAGTAGATTTCCTCGTGCTGTATGTGGATGATATCCTACTCATTGGGAATGACGTAGGTTTTCTAACTGATGTAAAGAAATGGTTGGCCGACCAATTCCAAATAAAAGATTTGGGAGAGGCGCAGTTTGTTCTAGGGATCCAGATTATCAAGGATTGTAAGAACAAAAGGTTGGCCTTGTCTCAGGCATCGTATATTGACAAGATGCTTGTTAGATATTTGATGCACAATTTCGAGAAGGGTTTATTATCTTTCAGGCATGGAATTGTATTGTCTAAGGAATAGTGTCCTAAGACTCCTCAAGAGGTTGAGGCAATGTGATGAATTCCCTATGCATTGATTGTTGGTAGCCTTATGTATGCAATGTTATGTACCAAATCTGATATTTGCTATGCAGTAGGGATTGTCAATCTATATCAATCCAATCCAGGACTACATCACTAAACAACGGTCAAAACAATCCTCAAGTATCTTTGGAGAACGAGAGACTATATGCTTGTGTATGGAAATAAGGATTTGAACCTTATAGGATACATGAACTTTGACTTTCAAACTGATAGGGATTCTCGAAAATCTACATCAGATTTAGTGTTTACTCTAAATGGATGAGCTATAGTTTGGTGAAGCATCAAGCAAGGATGCATCGCCAAACTATGGAAGCCGAATACGTAGCTACTTGTGAAGCTGCTAAAGAGGTCATTTGGAATAAAAAGTTCCTTACTGATTTGAAAGTTGTTCCAAATATGTCTTTGCCCATCACACTTTATTGTGATAACAGTGGTGTTATGGCAAATTCTAAGGAACCTAGAAGCCATCGTAGAGGCAAAAAGAAATATCACTTGATTAGGAAGATCGTGCATCAAGGTGACGTGACTGTCATGAAGATTTATTCGAAGCATAATGTTGCTGATTCGTTTACAAAGGCTCTCACGACTAAAGTGTTCGAGAGTCATCTAGAAAGTCTTGGTCTATGGGATATGCGGTATATTGTCTAGGGCAAGTGGGAGATGTTACTGGAGTATAGTATATGCCCTAGTTTATTGTATTTTGTATTTTATTTGTATTGTACATTAGACTCCCTAAGCTTTAGGACAAGTGAGAGATTGTTGAGATTGGTGTTCTAACTATCTTGTATTCTCGTAGTTTGTAAACATTGTATAAACAAATTGTTATTAATAAAACAAGTTTTATTTTATGAGCATACACTCAATCCAATAAACTAATATCCTAGGTTATTTTATGTAATTTAAACAAGTATGTAGAGACACACAGGTGAATTTTGTTTAAATAATAACCTAAACAGTCTGTCGTAGATGTATAAGGTTGGGTACCTTATCCTTGTGACACTATGGATACACTCGTTTTGTAGATGTTACAAGTGTTATAAAGTGCTACAAATGATCTGATCCTGATCATTCATGTGGAGACATGTGAGCGGGGATATCCTATACAAAGAGTTTGTATAAGACCGGACTATGAAATGGTTAGTCTCATTATATAACATCATTAATAGTAGAGACTTACATTCCACTAGGATGACCATAGGTGACATGGCCTGAATCTTGAGTGAATTGTGAACTCTTGCTCATGAAGGCAGACCTTTGATTTGTATGGGTAAGAATAGCCAGATTGTCAACTCAATAAACCTACCATTTTAGGGATTCATCTGATTTGGAAGCTGGGAACACAGCTACATAAGACAAAATTCACTCCTTCCCTGATGTCAAGTAAGTAGATTGAATTGTTCCCTTAATGGCTGATTCCCGGGGCTTGACAATGTGTCACACACCCTCTCCTGGCCCGTGAGGGACTTAGTCATAATTTGGGACTATGACTTGTTGTTCATTAGAGAAATCAATGGTACTTAAGAAGTTTAGATGTAACTACAGGGACAAAACGGTAATTTTTGGCCTGTATTTGCAAGCAATTTATGAAGGGTCATCACGTTGTTGATTGGTTATATCCAATGGCCACAGAAATATATTTGTAGTGCAAAGAGTGCAACTGTCGATCTTTAGTGGAGTAGCCGATAGTTAATGAAAGTTAGGTAATGTAATTAAAGAGTTCGATTAATTATCCAAGCACCATTGGAGCTTCAATCTACGGGTCCATAAGGTCCCCTTTGTAGCTCAACAAGGATTTAATTGAGAATTAATTTTGGATTAATTTGAAGTGTTCAAATTAATTGAGAGAATTGATTATATATGATATAATTAAATTAATTAATTAATTATATGTGATATAATTTATATAATGTATTTGATACATTATATATAAAGTATTTTGAGAGAAATTTGAATATGATTCAAGTACTGATTATATGAATGAGATTCATATAATTAAATTTAATATAAATATGATTTATATTAAATATCATAAATAGTTATAATTAAATATTTAAAATATGATTTGAATATTAATAATATGGATGAGATTTATATAATTGATTTTAGTATAAATATGATTTATATAAATACCATGCATTGTTGAGAGATAATAAAACTATAGATTATATTGTATTTGATACAAATATAAAACTATAGGTTATATGTTGTATTTGATATAACATATAGTATATATATAATAAGGTGGTTATATATATATATATTATATATATATATATATTGATTTAATTTAATTAAAGGGTAACTCCATTCCCCCTTAATTCTCTCAGAACGTTACGTGCAGTGCGTGGTTGGAAGTTCATTCATCTTTTTCCATTCTTTGTGGACTTGAAAATTCTCTCTAGGTTTTTCCCAAGAAAATCACAGAGAAGAAAATCTTCTTCTCTCCCTCTCATCCTTTTCTTTCCTGTTCCAAATATTGAGCAGAGCCCACAACTCCTGCCAATTCTCAACCCTAGAGAATACAGAAGATTCTCTTTTGTAATGGTGTCTACCATTTGGAGATCGAAGAGGTTCGAGATTCGTTTGAGGGAATTCGTGAAGAAATTGGCTTCAAGGGTATGTATGTTTCTTTCCCAATTTCTTATGTTTTAAGCATGTTGTAATTAATTTCTAAATGCATAATCTCTCTGTTTCATTCTGTAATTTGGAATTCTGTAAAACTAAAAGTGGGATCGATCCCCACTTTGTTGCGAAAACGTCATTGGTTTCCGTTCAAGTAAAGCACTGGAATCCTTAGGTCATGCACTAAGATCGAAGTCAACAAAATGCTGAGATCAAAGTCGATAAAGCATTGAGCTTGAAACTGACGGAACGATCAAGTCAAGGGCTCAAGCCAAATCCGAAAAAATCCTTAGGTCGCGCACTAAGATCGAAGCTAATAGAATGCGGAAATCAAAGTTGGTGGAGCATTGAGTTTAAAATCGATGGAATATTCAAGTCAAGACTTGAAGCCAAATCCAACGAAATCCTCGGGTCGCGCTCTAAGATTGAAACCAATAGAATGTGAAGATCAAAGTCCGTATTGCACTAAGTTTAATGCTCGAGTCAAAGATGAAGCCAAAACCAATAGAATCCTTCGGTCACCCACCAAGATCGAAGTTAATAGAATGTAGCGATTAAAGTCGATAGAGAACTGAGTTTGAAACCGACGAAATGCTTGAGTCAAAGACTGAAGCCAAAATCAACGGAATCCTCAAGTCGCGCACTAAGATCGAAGCTAATAGAATGTGAAGATCAAAGTCGTTGGAGCACTGAGTTTGAAACCGAAAATGCTCAAGTCAAAGACTGAAACCAAAACCGACGGAATCCTCAGGTCGGACACTAAGATCAAAGCCAATAGAACGTTGAGATCCTCAAAGATTTAAGACGAAATTCTCAGGTCGCAGACTAGGATCAAAGTGGCATAATTCTAAGGTCAGTGTCGAATGGATACTAAAATTGATGCTCTGAACCACTTTTTGTTTCATTCATAACTATAAAAAATTAAAAAAAAATAATAAGAAAGAAATAAGAAAAAATAGGGGACAGGTTAGTAAAAAAATGATAATTAAGATTTCAAATGACAAAAAAGATTTTTTTAAAAAAAGTGAGAGAAAAGAAAAAAAGAGAAGAAAGAAAAATATATAAAAAAAGAAGAAGAGGATGAAGAAAAGAAAAAAAAAAGGGAGAAAAGAGAAAGAAATAAACGTGAGAAAAAAAAAGAAGGAAAAAAGAAAAGAAAAAAACGAAAGAAAGAAAAAGAAAGGAGGAAAAAAGAAGGGAAAAAAAGAAACGAGAAGGAAAAAATGTTGGAAAAAAAAAAGGAAGAAAGAAGAAAGAAAGAAGCAGAACAAAAAAAGAGAAAAGAAAGAAAGAAAATGTTGGAAGAAGAGTGGAGGAAGATGAAAATAATGTGTGGTTTGAGTCCTATTCATAGATGGAGAAATAGATTTTTAAATGTTAATTTGTTTAGGTCTAGTTGGGTAATTATTTTGTTTTTTTTATTTTTATTTTTGAAAATTAAGTCTATGGATACTACTTCTACGTCTAAATTTCTTTATTTGTTATCTACTTTTAACAGTTGAAAAAACCAAAATAAAATTTTGAGAATTAAAACATAACTCTCAAAAAATTATTTTTGTTTTTAGAATTTAGCTAAGAACTCAACAATTATACTTAAAGCTAAATCTAAGAATTGTGGATAAAATAGGCTTTGAAATCAAATATATCTTACAATTTTATCAAATTGAAATCTTGTTTCAAATTGAATTTAAAAAAAACAAAAATTGATTTTTTATCGCCAATTAAGATTTTGTCATATTCTAAATTTTATCCAAAAATTTAAATTACACAAGCTAAAATCTCAAATTTATCTCCAACCAAAATTTGATCATATTTCAAATTTTATCATAAATTCAAGTTGTTCAACTTTGAGATTAAATTGTGAATAAAATCTCAATTAAAAATTAGCATATTCTAAATTTTATTCCAAATTCAAATAATCCAAATTTAGCCTTCCATCCTTAAAGATAAATTAAATTAGGGATAAAGTCTCAAATTTATCTCAAATTAAAATTTGGGCATATTCTAAATTTTATCTCAAATTCAAATCTTTCAAGTTTAGGCTTCTGTCGAGTCTAATCAAGTTGTGATTTTACCCCAAATTTATTTCAAATTCAAATTTGGTTATATTCCATATTTTATCCCAAAATTCAAATGATTCAACTTTGAGCTTTTATCTTCAAATCAAAATACAATGGGGGATACAAATCTCAAATTTATCTCAAATTAAAATTTGGGCATAATTTAAAATTTACCCCAAATTTAAAGTAATTTTAGGTTTTTTCCTCAAGTTAAATAGGATGAAACCTCAAATTAATCTCAAATCAAAATTTGGACATATTCCAAATTTTATCCAAATTTTAATTAAACTTATATACTAAATTCATAGTTTGATTAATGGAAGCCAAAATCAAGAACAAATTACTTTTCGAGATCCATCCACCTATACATCGACGTAGATCTTGAAAATGTCATTGGTTGAATTAGAAATTTTGGATCAATCACAAATTGTCATCTCATTTACCAAATTAATTATGAAATTACAATAATTGAATTTGGGACTAATAAAAGTTGACATGTGTCCTAAGTAGAAATTGAAGTCATAAATTGGCGAATCCCAATGTTGCCATGTGTTTTTGGCAAATCTCGATTATTTTGGTCTAATTAAATTTTGGACTAAACTTAAATTGGACCAAATAATATGTTTAATTTGACTCAAATGTCAAATAAGACCCAAATCCAATTAAATTGACCCAAGTGCCAAATCCATAGAACAACCAAGACCAAACCCACCAAGCCCAATTGAGAACTCGGTAAATAAAGAAATTCTCTTCATTTATAGGAGTCAACAATTCTACATTCTAGAGAACGTAGAGGGAATTCTTCTAACAATCAGAAAACTACTAGGCTCCTAAAATTGCACACTCCTTGAAGACACAAGTCTCTTGAGGATGCAGAACCCTTTCGAGACTTCGACTTCAAGAATATCATACGCTCCGCTTCTTCAAGTCAAGCGTACATATTCAATTGAGAGAATTAGGTGATCAAGTACTAAATA
This sequence comes from Benincasa hispida, assembly GCF_009727055.1. Taxonomy (NCBI): domain Eukaryota; kingdom Viridiplantae; phylum Streptophyta; class Magnoliopsida; order Cucurbitales; family Cucurbitaceae; genus Benincasa; species Benincasa hispida. The sequence goes on along the minus strand of NC_052360.1, from coordinate 59,444,150 downwards.
TTGAACCACATCGCATCAACATCAATATCAACTCCACAAAACAAATTTCTTCGAAAACTTCATGTGAACAGTAAGCGCAAAAATAAAATAAATGAAACAAAATACAAAAAATACATGAAACATAAGAAATGCAAATAATATACACAACATATACAAGAATAATATAAAGATATACACGTATTTTCACCACAATATCAATCAAATGAAATAACTATAAAACTGTAAAGGTGTGGTATTGTCCTCAAAATTGATTTTCTAAATACTGTAGATACAAACTACTTATTTTATTTAGATAACCTAAAAAGATGCAGTAAATTAATATAAACTAAGCCTAAAATCAATTTGAGTGGATACAAATCAAAGGGAGCATTCAAAAAACTCCTATTTCTTCAATAATTGGAAATTGGTTAATACAATTTTAGCCTATAACATTTGTAAACTAGGAAAGTATTAATATTATTTCACCCACTCTCTCTGGCTTATGTATAAAATATTCAACAAGCTTAATAATAGTATAAGCCTTTTCATTTGTCTTACTTTGCAGCTTTAATACAGTATAAATGATTCTAATCATATATATCAAGTTGACCAAAAACCGAAAAACCAAATCAATCCAAACTGATTTAATGCCTTCATTTGGTTTTTTTATATATATAAAATTGGATATATTGATTTGTATTTGGAGAAAACCAAAAAGTATTGGTTCGGATTGGTTTTTTTATTAGAAAAACCAATCAAAATCGAATCAATCCAATGGTATATATATACCGTTAAAAGAAAACTATCTTTTAGTAGTTTAATTATTATTGTGCATGTATATTTATTGTTTAGAAAAATATCAATTATTATGGATGGTATATTTTTCTATATAGAAAAGCGCCCAGAAGAAAAAAACAAAGATAGCAAATTTCAATTTAAAAAAAAAAAACAAAAAAAACAAAATTTAATTTTAAATTAGCAAAAAAGACCAATTAAAACAAAAAAAATGGTAAATAAAAAAAAAAATTCAAAACCGTGAACCAAACCGATAATAAACCGATCCAAATAAAATCGATCCAATGGTTTTGTTCTTTATTGGATATTGGTTTGGATCAATTCTTTGTAGAACCAGTTGGTTTAGTTTAGTTCTTGGTTGGCCTCAAAACCGACAAAACCGAACTGATTATCATCCCTATCAAGACTTCTATGACACTCTCACAACAAAACTACAAATCATATATCTTCCTTCACTAGCACTACATTCAAAGTGAACAATAATTAAGTGCATCCCTAAGCTGCACCTATCTACTATACAACTCTCTTTTATTACATAATTAAAAAAAAAATCATTTAAAACATCTTTATGACATCGACAAATTTTAATTGGGCAACTAAGTAGGGTATCTTTGTGCAACCCAGCCAACACCTAAGTATTTTTTTCTTCTTTTTGTAAAATCTCTATATATTTTTGTCTTTTACCCACTCTATTATTTACCTTTTACAAAGAAAATCTTGTTATCGATCCTCTCTAAGTGAATTCGATGCTTTACGATTAATATTATTTTCGACGAATCTCTAGAGTCTCTAATAAGAACAAATTAAAATGGGAGGAGGGTGACTTTATGGTTGACATAATCTAATTTATTTCCTAATTATGATACAACCACTATTGTTCTAAAATTGGCCTACTTTTCTATCTGTTACCATGTATGACGTTGTTGCTCAAATTTGATGTATGTTTCTCATATATATATATATATACATATGTCCCTTCAATAAAGTATCTTCTTTTCTTAAAAAGTGAGTTGAAAAGGATTTGTCAAATATTTCATTAATCAATATAAGATTCTTAATAATTAAAATATTCAGACCAAGAGCATCATAAATTTCATATATGGGAAGAGAGAAAATATTTATGTTTTTTTTTTAACATATTAATTAGGCATGATGGCTACATGGTGGAATAAAAAAGAATAATAAATTTTCTTTTGTTTTTGTATTAATCATCATGGAAATAATAATCATATTAATTGCAATCGTTATGGCAACTATATTTTTTTTTTTTTTTTTAATAACACTGGTTAAATATTATAATTAAATTTACTTTTACTCACTAATTTAAGTTTTTAGATGAATTTTTTATTTAAGATGGTATAAGAATTGTGGTACAAAGAGGTCCTATATTCGAGGAGTGTTAAATATTAACTTAATCCCTAAGTTTCGAAATGTACAATTTTACTATTGAGATTTAAATTTTGTTTCAATTTGGTTTATGGGTTTCAAGAGTTTTCATTTTTAATCTCAATTTTTATTAAATACTCATTGTCTATCATTGATGTTTAATTTTTATTAATTAATTATAAAATTTTAAATTTAATTTTAAAAGTGATAAAAGAAAATGAAAATTAGATATAATTCTTTTAACGATTTTTAATTTATTAACATAAATTAACTTTAAAGACATGAAGTGGATATTTAGTGAAAATTTGAAGCTAAAAGTGTAAATCTTAAAATATAAGAATTAAATTGAAGCAAAACTTAAAAGTTAAGGATAAAATTGTAGCATTTTGAAACCTAATGACTAAATTGAAACCAAACTCAAAACTTAAGGATAAAATGCGTAATATTTTGAAATCTAAGGACTAAATAGAAACTAAACCCAAAACCTAAGGATAAAAAATATATTTTTTTTCTACTTTTTTAATAGGTAATTTCAAATATTTTTACCTATGTTCACAAGGTGGGGTAGAGTCACGAAGACTTCTTCTCTATTCTGCTCTCCATTTTATCTTCCATCTTTGCGAAATTTCATATTTAATTCCACGAGAATTAGTTTGAGAATTTCTCACCTTCCAAGAGAAAAATTATGACATATTTAGTTAAAATCAATTAAAATAAAGGATAATTGTTTTAAATAACAAAATTATTGAAAATATTTTTAAATATAACAAAATGTCATTGTCTATCAATATTAGACACTGATAGGTATCTATAAATGTTAGTGATAGATATGTATCAGTGTCTATCATTGTCTATTTCGGATAGACAAAGATATTTTACTATCTTGATAAATAAATTGATTAGTTTTTCTATATTTGAAAACAAACCCTAAAATAAATAGAAATACATGTGATAATAAATTAAAAATAAATAAACAAACATAGATGAAATGGAGTGATAATATACCGAAGACAAAGAATACATTTCTCATCCCCGCTTCCGAAAATCTTTTTCTAATCGCTTCCATTTTCCACCTAAATGGAGACAGTGAGATCTATGCGAAAAAAATGAACATCTCTAAACAAATTTGGGTAGCTATCTCAAAATTAAATTTGGTTTGAATAATTGAACATTGTCATGTGGAGGATTTGAGTTTGGATGTTGGTTCTAGTCGGCTATTAAATTTTCCCATAGTTAGTTGGTTAGTGGCTTTTTTTTCCTTTTTCTTTTATTTTAGTTCATTATTTTTTAAGTGTCTTACTCCATGTAAGGTCTCTATATCTTTTTTTTTTATAGGAGATTTTTAAAAATAGAAAAATAAAAGATACTATTTACACTAAAATTTTAATTTTCTTTGATAGGAGTTAATAGAGATTGATAGAAGTCTATTAATGTCTATCAATGATAAAAATTCATAGAAGTCTATCATCGATAGATGCCGATAGAAATTTATCAATATCTATCCGTTTTTTCTTATTATTATTTCTGTAAATAGTTTAACATTTTTTCTATCGGTGAAAATTTCTCTTTTTTTAATATCATAAACATAGACAATAAAATAAATAAACAAGTCATAGATTTGCTAAAAGATAACGAAAATAACAACTATATAACAACGTTGGCGATTTGTTTAACTATGTCAATTGATAGAGAGAAAGGTTGAGCTTTGAAGTTTTTTTATTATTGGTATTTTTTAGAGTGATTTCGAAATAGTTAAAATTACTCTTGTCATTTTTAGAATTATTTGAAAAATATTTTTCAAATCATATAAATTAATTGTAACAATATGAAAAATACGTTTAAAAATATAGAATTAAATATTGAATTGATTTTGAGTGATTAAGGTAGTATTTCGAAATAATTTTTAAACATGCTAAAAGTAATTTTAACCATGTTAGAATCACTCCAAATATACTTTTATTGTTTTTTTTATAAAACAATAATCAGAAATGTTATTTGTTTATTATTTTTTAGATATAGGTTTGTTTTAATTTTTTTTTTTTCTAAGAAAGATTTGAATTTTTGCTCTCTTATTTTAAATGTTTATTTCTTCTAGTTTCTTCCTTACCGTTCAAAATATTGCCTATAACTTTTCTTTCACTATATTTAAAAATATTTTTAATAGATTTATCATTTAAAACAATTATCCAAATTTAAATAGTATTTAAGTATTTATAAAAAAAATGAATAACGATCGTATCATATAATTAAATCACAAATTTTAATCCTGATTTTTCAATAAATTACCCAAATTTTAATTTTCTGGTTAATGAGTCTCTAAGCTATTGTTGAATAATGATTTCGATTTTAGTTTTAAGTTTTTGATATTTATGTTTGTTTTTATCCAATTTTCCACTTATGATTTTTATTTTTTTAAAAGAAACATTTGAATTCCTAGTTAAATTATAAAACAAAAATTATATATATATTAGTTTTCACAACCTGACTTGGTTTAAAAATATTAGTAGAATAAGGATAGCAAAACATAGACATTTACAAGCACAAGTAATGTTTATAAGTTTAATTTTGAAAAACAAAAATCCAAATAGTTATCAAATGGGGGATAACCCGTTAATTGTGTATCTAATATGTCTTCAACCTATTCGATATTTTTGTACAATTAAAAAATTACTTAGACTCACATTTGAAAATTTATAGTTCCACGTGATATAAAATTAAATTTATATCTAATTGATTCATTAATATTTGAAAATTTTAAGTATGTATAATGACCTATTAGATATAAAATTGAAAACTCGGAGATTATTGGATATTTTTTTAAATTTCATAGACTACAAAAATTGAAGTGTTCATAGACTTACTCCTAATTTAACTTATGTATAATACCAAGTTTGGGAAAATACACAAATAACAATTAGATAAGAAAAAAGAAAAAGAGGGAAACTTTGGAAAGTAATATATGGTTGGGAAGTTGAAGTTTGGTTAAATACAATAATCCACAATAAATTAATATAGAGTAGTTGAAGTTTTGATAATATGGGTCTCCCACTTTTTATTTTTTTGGTGACCCACTATCTTAATATTATTCCAAATTGGCCCCACAAAATGACTTTTATCCAAAACTTGATAAGTCTTTCAATTTTGGCTAAAACTATTCATTATCTTCCTTTAATCAATTTTCTAGATTTAGTTTAATTTGCGTTTGAAATTCTACAAAATGATTAATGTTGTTTGTTGTGGTTGAAATTCCATTAATAAAAAAATTGCAAAAGATATAATCTAGTCAATTTTGTTGAGGTCGACTAGATATAACACATATAGAGGGAAAAAAAGTTAATAAGACACGAGACTTAATATGATTATATCAAATATCAATCAAATACAATAATGACAGTGTAGACTCAACCAGTAACAAATTATGATATTTAGTATGATTAATATGCTGCCTGGTATAGTATTAACTTTGTATCCTACACTATCCCTAATACATCACATCTCAACATTCATCAAACCACCAATGAAATATTGGGAGTGCAAATTTAGTTGTGTGTATGTATCATATTTGTAATTCATCCTTCTTTTATACGTCATATTTGTAATTCTTAAAACATAAATTAAAAAAAATGGTTAACTTTCATTTTGGTCACTAAATTTTATCTTTATTCAATTTTCGTCTATAAGCTTTCAAAATATTTATTTTACCCTTCGAATTTTAATATATATATATATATTATCATCATTATTTCATACATTTTCACTTCACTCAATACCATCTCAATTAACCTAGTGGGAGTTTCTCCTTTTTAATATTGTATTTTCTTGAACTTTTTATTAAAATATATTGATGTTAAACCTTTTTGTTTAAATATATTTGTTATAGGTAATTTCGGACCAAATGACATAATCAACATTAGTGAAAGATAGGGGCCAAAACCAAACCCAGAGATTCCAATAGGCTTGGAGAAGGCTCAAACCCTCGTTCTTGACCTCGACCATGGCTACCCCAGCGTAATGTGTGTCTTCGCCTAATTGGGTTGGAAGGTTAGCTTGATTCGACTCCAAACTTCGTTTTGAACAACATAGGTCAATATGCATAGTTATGATCCTAAAAATATATATCATTATGACTACAATGGGAGTAAGTTCATTCTCTACTCTCAAACTCCTAAGTTTGTAACACTTTCACTCTCTTATTTAAAGCATCAAGGTGTAGGTCACCTTCTTTTCCTTTAAATAAATTGACCATTGTTATTTCGTTGGGTGCATGCATGTTCTAGATTTTTGTAACAATAATATTATAAGAAATAACTTAAAAATTTTATATGATTTAAATTGTTTAATCCAAATTATTTTATAAAAGTTTAAGAAGAATGATTAATCAAAATTTCATGTGTATAGACGTGAAAAAGTGTATAAATATGGAAGGATAAATTTGAGATTTGTAAATGGTTAGAGAAAGTATGAGATTTTTAGAAAGATGAGAATTTAGAAGCCAATATGTACGTGAAATTTAATTGAAAAGTAATTATTGATAATATAATAAATAATTCGACAAATATCAATATATACCCTTAAACTTTGAAGATTGTATCAATTTAAATTCTAAATTAATAATTATATCGATTTAAATTCTCAAACCCCAAATTAATGATTGCATCAATTTAAATCATGAACTTTCATAAGTATATCAATTTACACCTTCCTTGAGATTTAGTTTGAAAATTATCATGCAAAACATTTAATAAATTGTTACAAGTGAATTGATTTAGAACCTTTATTAGATTGAAAATCGTCAAAACATAAATTCTTATACATATGTAGATTTCTTCAAATGTCAATCTCACAACATTGACTATTATAATTTGAATGAACAATTAGTCATATCTAAAAAAGGATGAGTAATTACGAAAAGTTTTACTTACATATGCATAAGGCTTAATGAATTGAAAAGTTTTGAGGGATGTAGATTTTAAGAAATAATTTTCATGTTCCTTTGGCATATTTGGAAGTAATTATGAAATTATTAAAATTAATTTTGATATTTTGAAAATCACTATGAAACGTATTTTTTTAATAATTCAAAATCATTTTTTAATGATGTAAAATTTATATTTAAAAATATAAAATTAAATATTAACCATGTGTTTGGAATACATTTTCAAGTGTTTATTTTTTCTTTAAAAAAAAATCATTTTGAAAAAAATTGTAACAACTCAAAATAACTTTTCAAGTATATTTTAATCAGTCTTTATCAAAAGTGTTTAAATGAAAATGAATTATTTGAAAAATATTTTTTTTAAGTCAATCCAAACCGACCCTAAATCAACGAATGAAGGATCAATGAACTACTCAAGAATGTGAAATAATTCTATCTTGGAAAAATGATCTTTTAAATTTTGAGTTTTCTTTTTAATCCCGAATGTTTTCAAATTCTAAGACTTACTATCAAATCATATTAAGAGCCAGTGAAAATATAAAATAGATTTTTTCCATTAAATAATTTGTTTCCAATCCCTTTTTGGATCACTATATAAATACCTTTAAAATGTATTTGGTCCACTAACTTCATAAATCGATATTAAATAATTCAACTCCACCGACTTTAACAGAGTTTACTATTGAAATTTACTCAATTCCAGAAATTATTATTTGTAACCTAATTTTTTTTTTTCACTTTCAAGACTAAACTTTTTTTAAAAAGTTACTTTTTCCGATCTCTTTTTTACTTTTTCAAATTATGGAGGACCATTATTTCACATTTTATATCATGCCTACTTTTTCAAAGGTTATCAATCTCCTATGCCGTTGGAACTTTTCATTAAGGGATGGTTGGATTAAAGTTTCGTAGATAGAATAAATGATGTCTGAGAATAAAATATCTAAAAATAAGATATCTGAAATCAAATATGACTGTGTTTGTTATATATGAAAATAGGAATGTGTTGTACTTTTTTTTATGCAATTATAAAGTATAAAATTAATAAAAATTAATTTCAATAATAATTTTTATTTGTTAATTTATTTGTATTACATTAAGTTATAAAATCAATTTTAAGCCATTAAAATTTAACTAGATTTACCCACTCACCCTCCCGTTTAATATATTTATTATCAATTAAATTTTTTATATTGCACATTTATATTATCAATTTTTATTAAAAAATATTAGTAATTAATTTAAATATCTTTTTCTTTTTTTTCTGTAGTTTTGTTAATTGAAGAGTTAATTAATTAATTGTTTAATATCAATTATAAGCCTTATATATATACAAAACAAGTTGATATAAATTAATTGATTTTAAATCATCAAACAATGTTTTTAATTTTTAAAAAATTAACTATGATTATAGATTAAAACTAAAAGTACAAGTGTACATTGTTTAATTGAAAAAAAAAAAAAAAATCACTTATTTTTTCATTAGTTAATTAATTAATATTTTTTTAAGACTAATTAATAATTTAAATAAATAATTTATTATGTTAATAGATATTACCAATAAAAAGGATTTAAGCAAATATAATTATGGTTATTCATATTTTTTTTATAAAATTGTGAATTTTCATATTAATTCATAATAATAGAATAAATTATTAAATCAGCATTATTATTAATAAAATTAATTATATATATCAATTATAAATTTAATTTAAATATTTTTATAAAAATTAAATAAATTAATCAATATCAACAAAGAAGAAATACAAATAAAATGGAAAGATAAAAAGTAAGAGAGAAAGAAAACCGATCAATTTGGGTGATTATAAAAAACCTTCGTGGATGAAAATATAAAATGCCTTAAAATAAGATATTTTCATTCCCAAGATTAAAACTTGTACTTAATATAGCGATAGAATATCTTTTCTCATTCTCACCTCTTATTCCCATGAACCAAATAAGCCATAAGATTAAAATTGCACGTTGTATGTTAGAATCTATTTTCCCTTTCTTTCTAAAAACAAAAAAGTTTGTGTCTACCTAAAGTTATGATACTTTAGAGACATCAAATTTTATTTATTTTCATTCAATTATTCAAACATATAATCTCTTAGTTGGTGTTACACAGACAGGCCCTAATCAACTTCGAAAAAGAGGTTACAACTTACAGAATTTCAAGGTAACTACAAAACAGTTAATTAAATTGGAAAATTAATTATAGCTTTAGATTTTTCAAAGATAACCATCTTAGGATAATTAGGTGGAATGTTTAATTATGAAAATGAGTCATTTTGGAGAATAAATTAATTTGTTTGACAACCACTCAAAATAGCTTTTGAACCACTTTCAAAGTTGATTTGAAATAGTTTTTATCAAAAGAGTTTAAATAAAAATGATTCTTTTAAAAAATATTTTTTTTCTTCTAGTCAATCTAAAGGGTCCTTAGTCACCTTTTTCCAAAAATCTTAGATTCTCAGTAGTAAACATCACATTAACACAAGTAACAGAACTGCAAAGACAGCAGTTCGAAAACAAGAGTGTTCTTTCTGTGTTAAGTATTGGTAGTTTGTAAGGAGGGGGGAAGCTTTATCAATTACACAAGGAAGTCATCTACAGCCTAAGAAAGGTAAAAAGTAAGAAGAGTTCTCTAAGTTCTTTGTGCTCCTAATAACAGTGGTATTACAACAGGTGTTGGTTATGATGCAAAGTTACTTACTGTTCATTTAATGTTGAGAGGAAGGTTGGAGTTGGATGTGTGGACAAGGCCTTTCTGGTTCTCCTCTTGTCCAAAGAATCTTAAGATCCCTTCTTTGCTTTCCCAGTGTCAAAAATGTGCCTACAATGAAATCAAGAATTTTTCTTAAAATTCCTCTTTACTTTCCAATTTATCATAGAAGGGCCAATTCGTTGGTAGGATGGCGGATTGGGTAATAGAACCATGGTACTTACCGAGGGTGAATGGAACAATGTATAACAAAGCTGGTTGGCCATGTCCATCCATTAGATTCAAAGCTACATAAGTGATGAGTAGGCCTAAAATGCAAAATGAACAAAGACAATTTCAGATTGAGAATATCAACTTTTGAATGTTTAGTCCCAGTTTTTTGTTCTGTCCTGTTGAAACTATACGAAAATAAAAATGGGCAACGAAAGAAACATATAGCCCCTAAAGGATTCAGAAACAAAAAAAAAAAAGAAAATTGAAAAGAAAGAAAAAAATATGTTACAAAAAAGGACTAGAGTTTTTTAAGATAAGAGACAAAAAGAAGCAACCTATTTGGAGTTTATCTTACATAGGTAGTGTTTAACATACCTGTGCCATAAGCAGTCATTGCCCAAACGAAGTAACCTGCTCGGAGTTTCTTCTTTGCAAGCCAATCATACCTGCACAAATTAGGCAATCCACCATTTAGTTCCATGGACGATTAACTTTTAGGAACTCTTGCATTTCAATTCAAAGAACTTGCAGAAATTTTCGTATGCAATGGTATTCTTGCCAGGAATTATTAGAATGCTACAACAGTTTCTGATGACAATGTGTTGGCTAATTTACTCATCCGAGAGTGAGAGAGAGAGAGAGAGCGTGCATATATTTTGATAATAAATTGAGGATGCGACTATTGAGTTGCACGGTTCGACCAGTTTGATATTGACCCACTGAAGTCAAACTTACTTGAATCCTAAAAGCTGGAAAAAAAAATGTTGCACTTGTAGCTTTCACCTTAGTGAAAATGCGACTAAAAGTCCTGGCAAGATAATATCACCAAAACCAATAATGCTGTACCCTCCCCAAGGATCAAACATCCGTGGAATCTTTAGCAGCATGGGTATACCATCTTCTCCACTCTTATCGCCTCGAGCAACCTGGAATTCCCAAAAATAAGATAAGGTCTCAACAGAAACAAACAGCATTGACTATGAAGAACAATGAAGAATGGGGATGGCTTTAACAAACAACTCACCACTATCATAACACTCTCATGGAACCACCATTTCGATACAAATACCCAAAAAATGTCATACAAAAACGCACAGCTGAGGAGAACCGTCCCAACCTGATGACAGAAAACAAATTGAATACTACGTTGTATTGGTGCAAATCTAAGCAACCTTTTAAACATTACAGTCTTTCTTATTTAGCTTCCATTTGGAAATCCATGTTGTAATCACCTTTAGGTGTCAAGGGGTATCTTCTTTTATTTCATTTATTCAATGAAATGTTTCTTATCTAAAAAAAAATAAAATTGAAGTTTTCAATTATAACCATCCTACAATGTCTATCCAGTGTTCATTTTCTTGTACAATTTCCAATTTTGTGCTCGTATGCCAAAAATCAGTCTATAATGGAATTTTCTACAACATTGTTCAATGTAGACACAACGGTTTACTACTAGCAATATAATCTATAAGTTTGAATTTGACAGCCAACTGTTGCAGGGAATGGAACCTCTCAAGACAATAATATCACTTGTAGCTTTCTTTTTCTTTTTGGTTATAAAAGATCAAATAACTTTTTATTTTTCTTAGTTTTATATATGAACATTTGCTATTATCTGCAGTGACTATATGATCCGAACATTTCACATAACCATTATCCTTTTTTCTTTTTTTACTTTTTTTTCTTTTTTTTTTTTATAGAAACAACTATTTTTATCGAGGAAAAAAAAATGAAATACAAAGGCATAAAAAAAAAACAAGCCCACAAAACTCCTAGAGAAAGGGTTTCCAACTAAGTAAAATATTACATAGGGAATAATTATAAAAAGTATTTGAAGAAACCCAAAGAGAAACATGAAACCTCACCAATGACCAAAGATCCCACAGTAACGCACGCCCCCAGAAGCCTAAGAAAGCGACTTTTTTCTTTGGAAGGCGGATGGAGGAGGAACTCCCCGATCATCAACCGAATATCCCTCTGACGAGCAAGTGCGAAATCAAACTCCTGAAAGAATTCATTCCACACTGATCTAGCAAACTGACACTCCCAAACAAGTTGATCTAGATTTTCCTCCGCCTTCTGACAAAGGATATAACACCACAAGCCCATTAGTGAAGACAACTTTCTCATAAGCTTATCCATCGTGCTCACACGCCCGCACAAAACTTGTCAAGAAAAAAACTTGATTTTGTTTGGAATCTTAATCCTCCACAAAGCATCAAAGACCGACTCAGCACCAGGAGAGGGGTCCAGTAAAAACCTAAAGAAAGACTTACAAGAGAAGCCCTCCGTAGGGGAAGGACTCCACACTTGAACGTCCTTTCTCCCAAGCCTAAAGTCAAAACCCTCAATCAAGGAAAGAAGAGAAGCCACCTCCATTGTTTCCCTATTAGACAAAGACCGACAGAAACCAAAGGAGAAAGAGACGAGTTCCCCGACCAGACCAAAAAATCCGACACCCAACAACTACACTATACAATATACCTTCACATAACCATTATCTATGCTGAGTGCCAGACTTCACTGCCATAGCACACATAAAGCAAGGTGGAGGACAGAGCACTACATTAGGAGCATATGTGCTCGTATGCATGCATGACATTACATTTCCTTCTTTTATCTATTTTGTACTAGTGTATAATATTGTAGAATTACGTCATTTTTTTTTTTACAATAGTTCAATAAAATATTCATTACAAAATAGATGTAATTTGCTTGTTAGAGACTTTCAATTAGAAACTTATCAACTACACTATGCAATACACCTTCACAAGTCCAAACTAATTAATAAACTTGAAAATCTCCACAACTATTAGCGCAGGTATTTAGCAAAATAAAAGGATTTTCTAGGCATAAAATAATCAAAAACTGATCCCAAGTTAAAATTTAGTTGAGCTATGAAACATTTTCTAGGAAATATGTCATAATATTGACACTTCAATTTGATGTATGTGAAGTTGTTCTTGGTCTCAAAGTTGATTATAGGAGACAACAATTAATACAATTTTATTTCTTTTTGTAGAAATTACCTTGAGATTAGGAACTCGAACAATCTGAAGGACTGTTACTATGAGCGCAATACCCTGAATAAAAGTGGGAACAGGAAGTCATTTCAACAAAGTTTTAAAAAAATCACATCAAACACGTGACCGGGTCTTATAAATGTGATATAAATCAAACTAATTATACACATGAAGTGTAACATTAATGTGGGTCCTTAATATTTTAGTAGCCAAATTAAAACCTTGGCTAGTGAAAGAGCTATCACATGCCCTAGAAGATAATCGTTTCAAGTCATACGTAGGTTCCTATGCATCCACCACGAAAGAAAGTTATTTAAAACCATAGGATTTGCAGTTTTTTTTTTTTTCCTTTTCAATTAAATTATTAATAGAAGTTTCTCTTAGAATTCTGTAACTTTTCGCCTCAAGTTATTTGGGTGTTAAGAAAACTCGTAGGAAATTAATTTCTAGGTAGGTGGCCACCATGGATTGAACCCTCAAACCTCTTAGCCATTTATTGAGATTATGTCTCCTTTTTACCACTAGGCCAACCCATGATTTCTATCTTTTTTAAAGGTATTTAAATCTTTGGGATCAAAAAGCAGCTTGAGACAACACTGAAATAGAAGTACCAGAAGAAGAATCAATCCACAGACATGTTAGTGCAAGGAGGCATATGAGCAGATAACTTTATATTCTTAGATCTTTAATATCATCTTCTTGATCAACAATTGATTTTTTTAAGAAAATAAACTTTTCTATAATAGTAACAACAACAATAATAATAATTTTAAACACAAAACGTCCTACTTTGATACCATGTTAAATTATCACTCAACCCCAAAGCTTAAACATATGGATTATGTAAGTTTAATTTTCTTTTAGAAAAAACTGAGCTTTTATCGATAAAAATACAAAAATCTACGAGGACATACAAAAGGGTTAGGTGAATTTAATTTTACATCAACGCTTTAACACATTTCTTTTCAATGTGTTATCTTATTGCAAGAATCTGGGCCAAAATGCTTATAAGATTCGGCTAGAAAGGAGTTTTTATAAAACAATAGGGGGAAACAGAAAGGAGTTTCTATAAGAGAACTATGGAAAATTAGAGCAGGTTCTCTGCTCCTTTGAGACTATGATGTCAAAAAATAAAAACTGGTCTTATAGGTGAGTGTGCTCAAAACTATCAACTGGAAAATCTAGTAAAAAAGTAATTAAAAAGTTTTTTAAACTCTTGGAGAACTTCTTATTATTTGTACAAGTCATTACTTCTATGAAATGATTGTTTCATTAAAGAGATTACTAAGGAAATTCCAATATGGCCCTCAAAAATTGACAAAAATCCAAAAAAAAAAAATGACACACACTCCTCAACCCTAGCTTTGTTACCAGCAAGAACGTCCTAAGCAGGTAGAAGTAGGATTCTATCCCTCAATAGCATGTCCAAGTGTAAATTCAGTAGATAAATAACAAAAAGAAGTGTGGTTTTTTCTTCTGTTTGTTTTTCTCAAGTATTTTCTGGGACATGATTGATAATGTTATCCTCTTGTATTATGAACTACTTTTTCTTATCCTCCCAGAAAAACACTATTCTCAATTTCCTACTCGACCTAAATAGCTCCCACTATAAAAGAAAACCCACAAGCTGTCCCGATTCAGAAGATATGCACTGTTAAACCAGATCATTCTTCAATTCTTTTACTAAAGAATCAATAATAAAAAGCAAGAAGGAAGACAAAATATCCAACCTATCCATGCCAAGAAAGATGTAAAAAATGTATACATCAAGTTGAGAAGAGAGCAAATCACAACTCAATAAATACTCGAGTATTGAATATTATTCTGGTATTAATGAAATATATATTTAAAGGGAAAAAAAGTAATGAATAATATTTGAGGCTCAACTTGGGAACAACTATCCTGACCCCTTCTCCCAGAACAGGGAGGGAGGGAGGAGAGATAAAGATTGAATTAAAAGAGAACTTTAGATGCAAAGGGAAAAGCAACGAAACAAGCAAATTGGAAGACTGGAAATAGTTATTTCTTACAAGGATATCTTGGCCTATCCAAGCAAAAGGTCTTTTGCGGTAACAAGCCCAAAGAACAGCAAACGCTATGCAGAAAGGAGAAACTGCCAACGTCAGATGGGACAGGGCTCCAAAGAAGGGTACTTTGATATATGACTCAGCAGCATGTTCAAACCATCTGAAACTATAGTTCTTATATCATCAGTTTCATCCCGCTAAAAAATTTAAAAATATATATATTATGGAAAATTCAAAATAATTCAAAGTGCCATCCTTTCTTCTCCCAAATACCCATAGAAATACAGCAATCCTCACTTCATTAATTGGTAATCAGTTAAGAGAGTGGTTAGGTGCAAGGTCATACTATAGAAGCGATTAAATTTTCTACCTAGACAGTATTGACGCAGATGTGAAGATACAACTTCTCCAGCTAATTGTATGTATATAACTCAAAATATTGAGCCAAATTGTAAGAAAACATAAGCAAGGATATGAGGAATGAGGAAGCTGACTACAGATCCCTGAATACTAAATTTATCAACAGTATTGGAGAAAAAAATAGCAGAGAAAAAGGAGGAAACTTTTAAATGATGCATTCAAGGACAAGACGTTTGGATAGAGGGGAACAAGGGTGGGAATGGGTAAGGGCTAGGGATTCCCTTTTCTGGAGCAAGAGTTGCAAGTTTGGATATGGGAATAAGTTATTCTCATGCATCCCTCGTTCCCATGATTGAGGGTATTTATACACCCTTTAAAAGGTGTGAGTTTTTTTAATGCTCCCATTCTCTTACTTCATATTTAGTATTTAGTATAAATTTTCATAATTCAATTATTATAATTAACTATTTTATTAAAGTTATTTGTAATCAATTAATTTATATCTACTTGTTGAAACTTGAAACTAATTTTAATTAATTCAATAAATAATGTATCAAATAATATTTTTGGGAATAAATTGATAAAACAAGACAGGCGTAAACATCAATTATGAAATCAAGTATAAAATATTAATTCATTAAGTAATAATATATTTAAACAATTAATTATAAATATTACTAATTGATTGTAAGGTTTCATGTTTGTAAATAATTATTTATGGGTTATTTATGATCAATTAACTATTAATTATTATTGTAAAAAATTATATTCTTTTATGGAGTTAATTTGATCGTTTAGTTAATAAGATATCATAATTATTTAAGTTTTATAAGATTAATATCATAAAACAAAATTGCACATTATTTGTGGAGCATAATTTCTATTTGAGCATTGTATTATGGTTCATACATAACTGTCTACAAAAGCATTGCTTTGTGGTAGATACACTCTTATCTCTTATGAAACAAACTTTACAAAATGTTCATGTAACATATTTATTGACTATTTCATCTGGACTGTTACTTAAAATTAATTAAACTATATTTTAGTACATAATTAAATTATATAATCATTTGAATGGTATTTATTTATTTGAACATTATTTCATTATTTAATGAGTCTGGTAGGTATGTTAATTGAGATATTATAAGGATATATTAGTAATTAGTTAGGGAGTTTGTTAGACTTGTTGCTTATAAAAAGAGGGAGCGGCGATGGGGAAGGATAGACAATATTTTGGTAAATAGTATAGGATTTGAGAGTGATCTCAAGATTTGGAGGGTTTAAGTACCTTGAAATTTTGGTATATCTTGTAATTCCATTATAGTTTATCTTTCAATATATTTGGGTTCTATCAGTATAATAATTACATACATTTTATAGAGTAATCTAATTATACAAATATAAATATCATTTTTTGATGAAATACAAATATAAATATGATATGTTTACACAAATATCTGATAACATTCCCGTAGAACCTTTTTTTTTTTTCATACCCGTGAGTAATCTCACGGGACAACCCGTCTGACCCTACAACTACAACGTTTGAGTGTCAAGGATTCCCATCGAACTAAATAAGATTATTTTATTCTCTAACATCTAATAACCATGGACATCCATTTAAATCTTAAACCAAAGGGCCTAACAAGTAATCATAAATAGCAGAGCTAGATTGTGATCAATATCTACTGCACTACATCTGTAAGCTGACTAGACCCACGGAAAAATTTTAAAGGAGAAACGCTCAGAAAACATACAGCATGCCAATGGGAGAGAGAGAACCTATACTCCTTGCTTCTTCCTCCTTAAGCAAAGCATTTATAAAAATTGAACCATGGACAAGTGAGGGAAGTTACGTACCATGATAACAAAGCCACCAAGCAAGTTTGTAGTCCCTGTTAGCGCACAGAGATATCGTGAGGTACAATTTCATCACACTGGTAGAAATATTAAATTTATTTAAATATATATTTTTTTTTTTTTGAAACAAAAAACAACTTCTCATTGATGTAACGAAAAGGAATTAAAGGTCAAAAGATACAAACTCTTAGAAGAAGAGACAAAGAAAAGATACGTTCAACAAATACAACCAAATAAACTTTCAAACAATTAAATTATTAAAAGAGCTCTTTGAAATATCTAATTGTTAAAATCATTTCTTTTTCTATGAAGAATTCTTTTATACCTGTTAATTAATGATCAAATATCTGAAGATTCTGAGATCTTAAAACAATTCCTATTGAATAAAATAAATTGATTCAATCTTGTACATCACAACATCCACAAAATTTCACAGACAATTTTTTATAGATACAAAGCAAGTTGTCTATCTAAACAACCCAGAATAAAGAGAAGAATGGGCAAACCTCTGCACCACCAATGCAAAACAGAACCACCAGGACGTCAAGAAACCAGGATGACATTAGTTTGTAGAGCATAACCAAGAAACATGAAGCAATCACGACAAAGAGAACTGCAGCTGTAGTGTTAATATCTATGTATCCACTGGAACCAGTTGCTTCCATCTGCAGCAACTCATCTGAACCATCCTGCGAATGGAGTAAAGTCCATCAACTATTCAGAAAGTACTGAGTATCCCAAGGGGAAACTCGTGAAATAATAGATAGATATGGAGAAGAGCTATAGGACCTTCAACAGCTTATCTTGCTCGATAGCCACTTCTCTTGCAGTCCATGCAGACCAATAAGAGGCCAATAAGACAGTACCAACAGCCATAAGCCATAAAAATACTTCTGCAACATCTACTACTGGCCGAAGCGGGGAATAAAGTTGCACAGATACTGAAATAACGGTAAGTTCACACTAAAATTAATTAAAATGGAATAGAAGGGGAAGGAAAATTCAAAGGAATTGCTAACTACAATACAAAATAGGTCGAAATTAAATACATACCTGAGATATTGTTCTTCAAATCTTTCTCTAAGCTATCACCAGCATCTTGAGGGAGCATGACAGCAGGTATGCCTATGGTTACATCAGTTTCATTCTCCTCACAGACCATCTTGAAAAGTTCTGAACAAAAGAAAAGGAATTCTCTTTTTTAAAAACAAAAAAGAACTTTAATAGATTTTTATAAGAATTAAAGAACTGATTTCCAAAATGGGCAGTGAGTTGAACCATCCTATCAGTTATATAAATAACGAAAAATAAAGTCCATCAACTTAACGGACTGGGAAACTTGAAAAGACTATAGAAGTGATATGGTGGTCCCAAAGATTCAACAACTTGCAATTGCAATAAAAATCTAAACTAAAAACGACAAAAGAAAAGAGGCCTATGTTGAGCAAGCCACAGACATAGTTTCAATCATACAATTTACAATAAACTAGCTAAAGTATAAGGACTCTTAGAGAAACCGTTTTCTTTGGGATAACAAACAGAAAACATTTATACACAGATAGAGTAAGAACTGCCTACCAAGATTATTTTCTTTGATAAGAAACTGAGCTTTCATTGAGAAGTATGAAAGAATATACAAGACATACCAAAAAAAGAAAAAACAACAAAAGGAACCCAAAGAAATAAGGAAAAGGGCTACAGTTTAAAAGAATAAGGTCTCTCTCATAATTACAAAAAGACCTTAGCCACTAAGGCTAAACTCAGATATTAAACCTAACAACCACCCAAAACTCCTTCACAAATTTCTCTCCCTTTAAAAATTTTGTGATTCCTGTCAAACCAAATGCCCCAAACAACCGCAAAGAAACAAGCCTACCACAAAAAATTTCCCCTCTCTCTAAAGGAGGAAAAGCATAACCTCCTCTATCATAGCCCTACAAATCTCTCACTTTCAATGTCTAATATGTTTTTGCATACCATGGCCTGGCCCCAATGCCTTTTGCTTTGGCTCACCAGGTTTATTATTAGTCACCTTGCCCAATAAGGAGTTAATTGCCAGTTGTTGCACATGAATGGTCTAGGAAGGTTATCTATCTTTCCAGTTCAAGTTTATCAACGGTCACCTTGTCCCAAAAGGAGTTAATTTCCAATTGCTATTTTGATCTAGGAAGTTTCCTATGTTTAAACCTTTCAAGGTGAACGAGAGGCTTTTTTAATTTAGTTGGGTGCCCTTTTTAGGTAGAGTGACCCCCTTAATAGCAGTTGGTTGGTAAAAATTAATGTGAACTGCACGATGTTCCTCACACAACAAGGAAAAGTTATTGAATTGAGGAATACAATTTTGCTAAAACTTTTCTTCCATATGGCACCTCTGGCTTAAACTTAGATGGAGCAAGACTTACTTTTTGACTTCCTTAGAATATGGTTAGGATGTGATCAAATAAGATCCAAGAAGCATGTGTTTTAGAACTTTTGCAACAACACTATCATTGACAGGTAATCTTGTCACAAATTTAATTCACATGTATTAGTTTTCTAATAACAATGTGGGAACCCAGCATGAAATTGTTTGTAAGGTACTAGCTTCCAAGACCAAAGAGATTGTTGCCTCCACTATTTTATTTTCTCAAAGGGCTTCCACAAGGGTAAAGAGAATTTAGACAAGGTTTCTGTACTGATGAGATGGTGGAGTTTTATAAAATCAAGAAAAAGGAGTCATGCTCAATATCAGTCTTAAGAAATACCATGAACACTTTGTTTGGATTTTTTACTTTAAAGGGTAAGGTTTTGGATCCAAATTTTCTTTGGTCTACAGAGTAGTGGTGCTTTCAATTCATATACTGTATGCCTTCCCCATTCCCAGTTCTTCCTCACATGACTCCATTTATTTCAAATTGCAAGAGGAATTCAATGATACACAGCCTCAACAAGTTCTTTCTCTTCTTGATCTCGTTCAAATATGCATCATAAATCCTTTACTTCAAAATTCTAGAATTTGGAGGTTACATTCTTCTATGTCATTTTCTTGCCTTTTTGTTTTGAGTCTTTGATATCATTAGACCATTTTGGTTGTCACTCTACCCTGTGAGATAAAGTTTATGCCCTGAAAAAGCCAAGGCAAATTAGCTCAAATTAGCAAGTGATCTTGTGACTTCATGGGAAGAATTCTTATCAGCTTGGATTTCCTTGCAGTGGTGCATTCGTCAAGGGAATTCTGATGATCTAAAGCACTTATTTCTTCATTGCCCTTTGATATTTGACTAGTAAAACATCCAGATTTTGACGCATACTGCTTTCATTCAGCAAGGTAAAGAGTTTTTTGGTGAGTTGTTGCTTGATCCTTCCTAGAATGGGAAAGGTGAGATTCTCCGATGGTTGGATCGAAATCTTTATAATTATTTTCAGGTTAGGGAATGATGGGATTTTTTAAGATGAAACATTGAGCAGATTTAGTGGTTGGTTCGATTTAACACTTTTATTTTGGGGGAGAGCATCTAAGTCCTGTGAGTTCTGTGGCATTCCCATTCTTTAATCTTCCTTGGGGGTATATCTTGGAAGTTTCCAATAGGTTCTATAGGGTTGTGTTTTGTTTCCTCTTCCACTGCACATCATGGATTCTTACACTTCTTGTTCTTAATGAAAGTTGTGTTCACTTCATTAAATAATGATGATGATGATGATGATGATGATAAAAATAATAATAATAATTAATTATTAATTATAGGTAACTTTTTTGAAGTACTGTAATAGTAAAAATACTAACACGATTGTGAGAGATATCCACAACTTCTTACAATCGTTGCAAAGAGAGAGAGAGAGAGAGAGAGAAGAAGAAGAAGAAGAAGAAGAAGAAGAAGAAGAGAAGCTATCTCAAAAGGTCTTGTAGCAGAGTGATATCAGTAAATATCTATCCATAATTTGTTCAGGTCATTCTCTCATTAATGGTTTAATATAACAAGAATGATAAGGAAAAGAAATGTTGATACCTTTACTGTTATTAATGATAAGGATGGCTGAAGCATTAGCACCTTCTGCAATATTTGCCTTATCTGTGAAACTGCAATTTCCACGACGTACCAAAATGACCTCTCCAGCCAGCTACAAGCACACCAAACAGTCCAATTTCAAATCAATGAAGCTTCAAAGTATAAATATCTTTATATGCATCAATACAAAAAACCAACAACCAATAAGATGTTACTTCTTATTAATATCTAAGTTAAGGAAAATAGATATAAAAAAATCTTACCTTATTCTTGGGCATACTGCAACAATCAGGAGGATCCGCCAGAGCAACTCTAGTATGGGTAGCATGTTTCTCCTTTGATTCCAAGGTTGGGCCAAATCGTGCACCAACACCAACATATTCAGTGGCTTCTACACCATTGACCCAAGTAGGAACTTTCACCTTAACATAAAATCAATGAACTACAATATGAAATCATCATACATACAGTTGTAGTATAAACTGAGTACAATCCTCAAACTTATCACTGTTTGAGCAAGAAATCGATTCTACCTCCAATCTCCATCCATTGAATCTATCTAACTCTTTAGCTCTCAGTAGACAGTACATATATAACAAGATACAGCACAACAATCATCATTTTATTTCGTTTATTGTCATCATATCAGTAGCCAAATAGACAAGAGCAAAAATGAATCATCAAAAACATTTGAGAGACAGAGAGGGAATAATTGAGAGACGAGGAAAAATGAATCATAAAAAACATTTTGAGAGACGGAGGGAAACAGAGAGGGAATAATTGAATGAAGGACCTCTATAAGCTAAACCTGACACATAAATCACAAACAAACCACGCGACCATCAACTCCCAACTTTTCATTTCTTCAATTAACCCCGCTTTCTCTGAATGGGTTCGTCCAATTTACTTATAGACAAATAGGCCAATACCCAAATTTCCCAACCATCAAATCCACAGAGTTCAAGTACCAATAACAAGAAATTCAAATTGAAACTTCCAATTAAGTGGGGTGGGGTGGGGGGTGTGAATCCGCAGTAGAGAAGAAGAAGAAGTTCTAACCAGAACGAAATTATTCTCACAACCAGGACGCGTAGGTGCGACACTGTCCTGATGAACTATATCCCCAGCTGAAACCAGGCTCAGACTCAGCATCAAACTCAAAAGCACCGTAGTAATCACATCTCCCCACGAAGTCATCACGGCCCAACAACCCCAAAACCGATTCCAATTCCAAGATCCGAAGCAAGAAATAGGGTTTTAAGAGAATCAAACTTCTAATAAAGAGAGAGAAAGAAAGTTACAGTTTATCAAAGAAGCTCACAGGAAGCAACAAAAAGAAGAAGGAAAGAAAGACGATGAGAGAGAGAGAGAGATCGCTTCAGCCTTCAGTCTTCACTTTGATTTTCTATTGGGTCTCCATCGTTACGGCCATAAACGAAACAAAACGAATAGAAAACGCCGTCTACAAGAAGCGTTGAATTGAACTGCTTTGTTGCTTCTCTCTTTTTCACTTTTCGATTCCCTCTATTGAAATGAATCCTTAATCCATCCATAGCCGTTGCTGTTTATTCGTACGATACACGCGTCGCCATAGCGTGGAGAAATTGCAGTGGAGCTGACTCCATTATTGTCCTTTTTCCGAGCTCACGACCTCCATTATTGTACCTTTTCACCATTCATGATTTGATTTCTATACGGATAAAAACTTTCCTTTTACTTTAATTTAATTTCAATCTCTCTCTCTTTAATCTCTGTTAATTGCTCTACTCATTGTTCAAGTATTACTTAGAGAATTTTTAAACATCAATAAATGTTTGATAACTATCTCATTAAAGTATTTGTAGCTATGCGTTTGTTTCGGTTTTATACCTAACTTTAAATTAATCTTAATGACTTGATACTGTTTTTTTTTTTTGGTTACTTTATATTTGATAAGATCGGTATTGATTAAGTAACTAAGGTAAGTCAATTCGATTCCGTTTTTCCACTATATCATTATTGAGCTTTAAAAAATGGTAAGATAAGTTCACTCTTAATTTTTATTTGACTCATTGCATTTTGATTAATAGATATATGTGTAATTAATTGAATTGTTTGGATTTCAAATTTGTCAAAATTAAGCATGCTAATTATGTGATTGACTTAAAAAATAACTGACCATCTTACATCAATGTTAGGTGTGGATTGGTTCAATGCAAAAAGTTGTTAAGAAAACATTGAAAAATATTGATTTTATACCTACTTATTAATTGTATTGAGTTTAACCCTAAAATTTTGTAACGACATCAATTTATACCTTTCATTACATTTTGTTTAGATAAACACCAAACAAAAATTATAATTTTGTCAATTAAGTTCTTAAACTATTATGAGAGAAACAATTTATACTCTTCGTTAAGATATCAAGTTTCACACGTGTGTATACTTCTCCAAATGTCGTATAATAAAATGAACTATTGGAATTGATGTTGACAACTTACGAATTTAGATTGATTTGGTTATGAATGTTTGATAACTTAATTGATAAAATTATAAATCTCACGTAGCATTTATTTTAATGTATGTAATT
Source organism: Benincasa hispida (assembly GCF_009727055.1). NCBI lineage: Eukaryota > Viridiplantae > Streptophyta > Magnoliopsida > Cucurbitales > Cucurbitaceae > Benincasa > Benincasa hispida. Next base: position 59,420,288 of record NC_052360.1, on the reverse strand, counting down.
GATGATATAGATTTATGCATTTACAAACAAAATTGTGGTTAAATTGACACAGTTAATTAGTGTATGGTTTTAATTATACAATCACCAAAATTTAGATGTATAAATTGATACAATCACCAAAATTCATAATTTTCTATTTCTTGTAGTAATGTATTCTTGTGTGTGTTTTAATGAAAATTATAGTTCTAAAGCCAAAGCAAATGATTATTTATGTCTCTTTTAGTGTGCATTTGAAATATATTTTTCAAATATTTCACCTAAAATAAGTTATTTTGAAAAAAAAAATCAAATATTTGGTAGTCACTTAAAATAGATTTTGAAAAAATGATTTTATAAAATAAGTTGGTTTAAGATAAACACTTGAAACCAACTTTAAAAAAATAAAAAAGCAATAATTTTGAATGTTTAATAGTTAACCTCTCTCTAATTCCTCACTTCCACTGTGTTGTCCTGACTACTGCTGCCTACGACTACCACCTATACCCATTTTTAGCAACTATCACCAATCAACTCCAGCTACCGCTGTCAGCCAACTTCAGCCACCACTTCCTGCGATAGCTTTCGGCTAACTCCGACCATCACCTATAACCAACCTTTTGTGATTGACGTAGGCATACTCCGATCACAATTTTTTTGTGTATAATAAATCAAATAAAATTGTATATAAAAATACTTTTGAGAAAGAGTTGACAAATCACATGTAATTTTATTTTAAGAAGTTGTGGTCAAAAATGTTTAAACGTAAATGGAATTTTGAAAATTAATTTTTTTAAGTTATTCCAAACCGCTTAATAATTATTTTGTGTTTCACTTTTTACTTTTTAAAAACTAGAATTATAAATGCTACAGCCACTCAATCTTAATGAGTACTTTATTACTTGAAAATAAAATGATTGTGAACCTCAATAATATTTTATGAATAAGCTTTAACTACTTTAAATAAATTAAAAGCTAAGAAGAAAATGCCTTAATCTCTATTATAAATTAATGTACATTTTGGACTATATATATATATATTGGACTTAAACTACTTTCTAACCTAATCCAACTTGAACAAATTTTTTTATTAGATAGGTTATTAGATTCTTTTTTTTTATTTTTTAAAAAACTATTATTATGTGGCCATTAAACATGTGATGCTTTTTTTTTTTTTTTAATTATTGCAATTAAGATGTAAAAATGGATATTTTGACCTATTGGGTAATTATTTGGTTTTTTTTATTTCGGTCAATAGGCTGTATCTAATTTTCCTACATCCATTTCCTATATAGTAAAAAAAAAAAAATTAATTGATTTTTAAAAATTAAGATTTTACCACATGATAGATTTTTATTTGATGATGCTTGAGATACACAATAAACAGTTGCAACTCATATTGCACTCAAGTTTTTTTATTTTGTTTTTTGTTTTTGAAAAATAAGTCCATTATTTTCTAATTTTCTTACTTTTATTTATCAAGTTCAATAGTTGAATTCATAATCGAATTTGAAAACAAAATTTTGAGAACTATTTTGTTTAGTTTTTAAAACTTGACTTAGTATTTGAAAACATCGGTAGAAAGTATATAATAAAGCAATAATTTAGAGGTAGAATGAGTAATACTAAAAATTAAAAGACTAAATAGTAATCAAATAGGAATTGAACACGTGAGTTCCTAAGAAATAGGACACGCTAATGTCTTGATCAATTGAATTTTATCTAATATTAGATTGATTAATTACGAAGATAAAATTTGATAATATTTTTATAAACGTAAAATTTGTACGTTGTACAACCATGAAGGTGCGAATATTCATAAAAACGAAGGTTCGGACAATATTTTTTTTTTTTCATACATTACAATAATTTCTTTGAAAAAATATTTGTTCATATTGAAAATAGAGACTCCATGCCATGAATTATATATTCCATGATATTTAAAATCAATATAACGCCAATCTGAATTGAAATATAAGAAAAATCTATTTTAAGTGAATATTTAAGATAATTGTAATTGAAGTTTGATTATGACTTGGATTGAAGTTGGATACGTTTTTATTTGATGGAACAGAAGTGGGACTAAATTCTTTATATTTGATATTGACAAATAAAATCATCGAATATGACTTTTATAATTTCAACCAATGAATAAAAAAAATGACAACTTTTGTAAATAATTACTATTTTTAAGAAAGAATAATTATTAGCTTTTTCTCTCTTTTAAACAAAATTATTAATTTTTTCCTTGCGTTGCTGCCTTTTAAATATGTATTAGTATTACTCAAAAAAAAAAAAAAAAAAAAACCCCATATTTAAGATAAGTAAAAAGAAAATAATATATATTGGCAAATTCTATGACACGTTAATTTTTTTTAATAATAAATTTTCATAAATAATTTAGATGTTTGTGTTAAATGAACACTTCTGCTTTTATGCTACAAATAATTTACAAAACTTTAGTTTAAAATATTTTAATTGTTATGTTATATTTTTCACTTGTAACAATTTAGCATTGCATAATCTTACCATTATTTTTTAAAGTATATGAATTAAATTATTATATACTAAAATATAATAACTAATGTGTTCCAAATTTGAAAATATATAACATTAAATTGTTACAAATTATGGTTATAGGTCAAGAATGTTTTTTAATTAAAAAAAAAAAGGTGTAGTTTGAGTCTTGTTTAGTTTTGGTTGTACTTTAAATTGCACAATCTTAGTCAATATATTTTCAATAAATTTATAGCTAATCAATCCAATTAAGGTCATATTTACACGGAAGGAGAAATAATAAATGAATGTTAATATGAAAAACGGGTCTCAATAGATTACTTTTGTTGTTGTTTAATTCGTGTTCCACATTTATAGTGACAGTGGGGCTCAACGTCCAATATGTAATAAAAAACACAAATCGATTAGTGTGCGGAGGGCGATCAATCAATGTGTGTTTCAAAATTACATATTGTTACAGTTTATCGACAGTGTACTGTTACAGCATGAAAAGTACAAATCGATCACATTTACTATTACTGTTACTGTTACTGCTTATGGTCAAACGATAATGATAATAATAAATGTGACAGATTCATAATTATAAGTAAACGTGATAAAAATACATTTATATTTACGATTCAGACCCACTATGATTGATGTATCAATGGAATTCCATTACAATCACATCACATTCCAACGGGGTAAATGTGACATAATTTATTGTTAGTTTTTCAATATGTATGAGCAACTAATTTATAAATTTGTGCTGTGAATGTATATTTACATAGCGGTTTTACTTGCATGAGAATTGTTAGTCACTAAGCTAATTTTGATAAAAATCAATTTTGAAAGACTAAATTTAACATCTATTAAAAATACATAAACATTCATTGACAGAAATAAAGTAAATAGACAAATTATATTTGAACCAAAATCAATATATTAATCAAATTAATATTTTAATATACTTAAAAATTAAATTTAAAAAAACATAAAGGAATGGTTACTAATCGTTACATTTACCTTTCTTTTTCAACCATGACTTCTCAAAAAATCAAGAAACATCCTTAAAACTTCCAAAATTTACCAAGTTGATAAAATCAAATTGAATCCCAAGTCCTCTTTTTTCTTCAAAAAAAAATATTTCATAAATGTTAAGTGCAGGCCACGCGCGGGTACAAAAAGTAGGAGCGCGTGGGGGAACATGGGTAGTCCGTGACTGGCTACCGTCTGAACATGTTCCAACCTTCGTATTCAGCCGTACATAAAAATTGGCGGAACAAAAGATAAATCCTTCCCGACGTGCGACCAACTCCACATATCACCGGACACATGTCAGCTTATTATTAGATAACAATACTTATCGCTTTTTAACCAATCGGAAAGTTGACGCGTGTCCAAGTTCGATGAACTTGGCTGTATCTGATTTAAAATCCTTTTTCATATAGTTGAATCCGTACGGCACAAATGTAGGGCCCGCACATGGTTTTCAGCGTGGTGTCCAATCCACACATGTGCCATTCTAATCGAAGGAATCGCACGTGCGGTTTTAAATTTATCAATTTATTACTGTTTTAGAGAGAGAGAATTTTGTGGTGAAATGGGCTACCCACTATAAATATAAGTGTTTGATGTTAAGTCCCACATGTAATAGTAAAATTAGTACAATATTTCAAATTTCAAATTTATTATTACGTATTTCTTTGGTAATTAAAATTAAAATTGAAATCTGGCTCCCCAAGTTTATTTTGTCATAATTCTTCACAATATTTAAACATTTATTTTCTGGCTATTGTTTACTATTTTGATCCCAAAAATTCCAATATTTGCATAGAAGACAAAACTTTGAACTATGTTATATATCAACTGCACCAATGATTACAACCATTTAAGTTATTGTTAATGATTGGTATAAGTTGCAAAGCCTTAAAGACTTTTTGTTAATAATTTATATTAGGGGTTCAAAAAATTCAACAACTCTTGACCATCCAGACTATCCAAACCAAACTATAAATATTGGATTTGATTAATTTTGTTCTTAGGTTGGATTGAATTTGTTCTATTTTTGTTGGTTTGGGTTGGATTCAAGGTTGATTAAAATAAAAATTCGGATTAATTCAATCCAACCTGAATTATATATATATCTTTGTTTAAAATTTGACCACTTTAAGTTATGAAGTTATGAATTTTTAATATTCTTCTATTAAATTGTTATGATGTTTGTATTTGTTTAAAATTTATAATAAATATCATGGATATTTAATTTTAACATTTGAATTTTATAAGATTTTAGTTATTAGCATGAGTTGTAAATAGAATAAATTATAATCCGACAACACAACTCAATCCAACCCGAATTTTAAGAGTTGGGTTAGAAACTTTTTGGGTTGTCAACCCAATCAATCCAAATTTTGGAGTTGTTCAAAAAAAATATCATCAACTCAATCAAATTCATGTACACCCATAATTTAGAAAATATATATATATGCTACGATTTGATATTGTATCTTTATCATTTTGATGTGATTTGATTAGAAATGAGACCTTTTTGTAGGTTCCCTAGGAAGATGATTCTCCATCTCAATCTAGATTTTGAACAATTTCTTTAAAGACTAATTTTTTCATAAAATTTTATACAGATATTTAATATTCTTATTTGTTTAACTGAATTTTACTTCTTTTTTTTTTTTTAAATATTATTATCCAAAAATTTTAAAACCCATCATAATTGTTGGATTTTTATGTTTGGAGAAAAAAAATTAGTAAAAATATAACATAAGTAATTAATAAATTAATATCAATCATTGATTACTATTAATTTTAATTAATTATTACATATAAAATATTATTTATACTTAATAAGTTTCAATTAATACCTTTACAATTTATATTTATATCATCTTAACTATTTAATATAAATTATTGTTATGATTTATCAATATTCTAATTAATTGATATTACTTTAATTACTTATAGCAATTAATTTAAATAATGTAATTATGTTTAATATAAAAATATTAATTTATATTTAATTTAGTTGATTAAGCAATTAATTAATATAACAATAAATTAAATAATGCTAAATTCAATCGATGATCACATAAAGTCTCACATTTAATTAAGTAATTACTTAATTTTAGTTCCTATATACAAAATGAATAAATCAAACACATATATTTAACTTTCCAATATTAATTATCCTGCATATCCAAACACAAACATTAATTATTCTAGACATTAAAAACTTAGACATTCAAATCCCAGATATTTAATATCTATATCCATGAAATAATATCTGCGATCCAAATGGGCCCATTGATGAATTTTAATGTTTAGTATACCTAAGAACCAACTAGGAAAGAAAAAATACGTAAAAGATAAATTAAAAATTTAAGGAGAGTTTAACCCGCCGACTTCATAAGTTGGTGTTAAATAACTCAACTCCACCAATTTCAACAATGTTTACTACTGAAATGTACACATTTATCAAGGAAGTTTATCTTCCTCTCTCTTCCTCTCTCTAATGTTTTTTAACTATAGACTAAACAACTATGCATACCAAACACAAACTTCCTAATTTCAGACTTTAAAACTCAATTCAACGCCCCAAACACCCTCTTATAGAATACAAGAGATAAAACTGAAACGTGACATGAAGATTAAAAACTAACCCAATCCAAAATGATATAGTTGGCTTGCACAAATTCGAAGTATAAATATAAGTAATCAAATGATAAAGCCAACATGAAATAATTGATTTCATCTCATTGGAAGGTGAAAGGAATTTTGCAAAATAGCATCTTGTCTAATGGACAACTTGCTTGGACTGGTGTCTGTTAAATAATCAAATCAAATCAAATATAAGAAACAGACGTATTCACACTTTCATGTACACTGGGATGGAATTGAATGCACATCATTTTCTATATCACTGCTACCCAACAGTAAAGGATGATAGCAGATTCATTCTCCAAACTTTAGGAACCCACCACAAACAAAAAAGAAACACATTATTCACATAGCTCATTTCTTTTTCTATATCTTATATGCATCTTTACACTTCTATTGTTTCCCTTTTCATCTACCTCTCTTTCTATCTTTTCCTTCTCTTTTCCCCTACTCTTGGAATGGCAAACATTATTAACTATATGAAAACAGAAACATAACACCAAACTGAATCAATGGACTTACTGGTGCTGTTGCAACCATTCTTGAATTACAGAACGAAGAGCACGGTTAGGGACGAGGTTTTGGTGATCAAGCCTTAGGTTCGTCATCGGTGAAGTGTCGTGTCCACTGTCTAACCATCCTCTCAAAGCCTCTGCCTCGTAAGTAAACCCGTCGGCTGCTACGTGAGGATCCTCCATGACTTCCTGAGTATTTGCCAATATAGGGAGTGAAATATCAATCCATTAGAGGTGCAGACACTACAGATGCATTTTCAATTCTATCCTGAACTGTAACAGTATCGTACATAGACGATGTATTTTCCATTGAATTAACCGAGTTGAGATAAAAGTTTCTTTTTAGCTTTAGATACCATTTTCAATTCTATCCTGAACTGTAACAATTTCATCATTTAATGTTCAGACAATAATTAGCCTCTAGAAAGTACCAAGAACAGTGAATGATGATGTTAGGTCACTCTAAATTAACTAGTATAGTGATTGAGTGATGTTAGGGCTAAAATTGAGATTCTAAAAATTTAGATACCAAAATAGAAAATTTCTTGAATTTTAAGAACTAAACTGAAAAATTGCATAGAAGTAAGAAGTACTGGGACCAACGGTATATTTAAACCAAGGTCCCATGAAAGAACTGTATTAAGAAACAGCCTGAGTAATGGGGAGGACTAAAAAATCAACTCAAGATGGTTTTCAGTTAGCTAAGAGGATTCAAAAGTGAAGAATATGCAAAAGAGGGGCAATAATAGTGTAAGAGACGTACATGAGTCTTTCACGAAAACGCTATCAAAGCAAGAATAATGAGCCAATAAAGAGAGGGCTATGCATTTAACTAACCTGAAAAATAGGACATATGAAATAAGGAGGAGGTTGCACTTGCTGGTCTCCAAAGCTTAGGCATACTGATTGTGAACCTCCACAAGAAGCCCTCATTGGCTCAAGTACTCTCCACACATCAGATACAAGGTCTGGCCTGTACATACTATTTGTATTGCAACACCTCAATGCCAACTGGGCCAACTGTTCAGCCTGCACGAATGGCCAGTCCCCTGCTCGTGGATCCAAAACATCTTTCAATTTTCGTTTCTTTATGTTTATGATGAACTGGACATCTTCTTTCAATCTCAAGTATGATTGTCCAGTTAACAAACTTAACAATATCATGCCAAATGAAAAAACATCTAATTCTGTTGTGAGAGGGAATTCATGATTGCCTTTCGCATCATATCCGGCAGATAAATCCTCATTGTAACTTGACTTTTCATCATGAGGCAAAAAATGACAAGTTCCAAATCCGGCAAGTTTAGGAACGTAATTTGCATCTAATAGTACATTTGAAGGCTTCATGTCACCATGAATGATCTTGCAAACTTTATTCGAATGAATAAATATAAGAGCCGAGCATAACTCTGTAGCGATACGTATCCGAGTTTTCCATGATAATGGAGAGGAATTGTCCTTGCAAGCTAGCCTATCTTCTAAATTTCCATTAGGAAAATAGTCATAGACAAGAATACAAGCCTCCGGACAGACTCCAATGAGTGTGGCAATATTGGGATGTCTCAGCTTACTCAATACATCAACCTAACATATAAAACAAAATATATCAAGGAAATGTTTGAAATTGACTTGACATGGGGTTCTAAACTTCTATCCTTATTTGGGACCTAATCGTATTGTAAAATCACCATTATCTTTTGAGCCAATGAGTGATTTAACATAGTATCATAATAAGAGGTTATGTGTTCAAACTCTTGTAACATCATTTTCTTCCACATTGATTGGTTTCCACTTATTGAGCCTTCTACAAATTTTCATTTTTCATGGGTCAGAGTGTGAAAGTATTGTTATAATTAAAATTACCATAGTCCATCAACTTAACCTTTTGGATTGATTAGTAGTTTAACACATATAAAATGAGAAAATATAGTTATCTAACTAAACAATATACAAACTTTTAATTATATTTGGAAACTAATTATATCAATAATGAAAGAATTTTCTCGGTTTCACACACACATATATGCATATATATAAAAACATTGAGGAAGAGCACCTACTTAACCGAGAAACGAGTGTTTATAACATAACATACACCAAACACAGAGAACATAATAAAGCTTGGTTAATACTCCTTACTTTTAGTTGATTACTAACATTAAATTATTGTTTAGTCTTGATAAATTTTACCTGCTAACTTGCAGAATCGCAGTCTTTCTTTCTTTCTTATTGGTGTAAATGTCAATTTCCTTCTATCGATTATAGTCTTTATCCGTTATTTCTATTTGCAGATCTTTATTGTAATACACCGACAGGTAATTGGGCGTCTATTAACCCTCTTAAATTTCATTAAGCAATGGAATTTGTTTCCCTTCTAAAAATAATAAATAAATAAAAATCTAAGTACTAGTGTACTATTTATACAGTTAATATTTTAGCATTCTTGTAATAATTTATAATTATATTTTCTTGATAGTTTAAATATTTAGTATTAATGTTTTAATTAATTTATACTTATTTATTATTTCATACTAATTATACATACTTATATAGTATTTAGAATTTCTTTTAATTAATATTGTAATATAAAATTTAGTTATTTATTTTCAATTTGTATTAATTAATTAATCAATCGATGTAGTTCTTTGTTAAACTATACTGATTTGAATTAATGACTTATATTAAATAGTTCAACAGAATTAAATTATTGTTTTTATATTTACTTAATTAATTGAATAAACGAAATTTCCATGAGCAAAGACTTGATATTCAATATCTCAAACATTTAAATTCTACACACACCCACCAAAAAAAAAAAAAAGAGAAAAAAGAAAAGAAAAGAAAAAGATTCATGCCCACCAAAAAAAATAACTGCAATCCACAAGGACAGTACAACCAAGAAATAGAACTCTGTAAAGAAGAGATAAATGATCCTAGTAGAATTTTTGGAACTTTAAAGTTGATTCGTCAAGCTGCAAAAGTACATGAAATAAATAGTTTAACTCATCAGAAAGATTAGAAGGGATCCAGGCCATTCGTACCTCACGTTGAAACTCGTCTTCTGGATTCTGCAAGTTATGAGAACAGAGCATTTTAATGGAAACCTCAGTGTTATACAGCAGACCTTTATACATGCTTCCATTTGTACCCTCTACAATCTTAAGGGAGGGATCGAATTTCCGAGTCGCTTCTGCAATTTCTGAGAATGAGAACTCATGAGCACTATGTTGAATTCTGGCCTCTACTTGTCTCGTCCTTATGTCATTCAATTCTTTGAGTGCTTCATCTCGTTGCTTCAGCAACTCATCTCGATCATTTTTGTAATTATGCAGCAGTTCTATGGCTGAGAGAATCTTCTGCTCTAACTCCTTCACCATCTCATCAGATTCTGCAATTTGGTTTTCTAATTTTAATCCCTTGTTTCGAGCAATTTGGAGCTCCTTCGTCATTTCATTTACTTGGTTCTTCACATCGTCAAGTTCTTCTCTTTCTTTTGACCGTGCTTCTTCAGTTTCCTTCCTTCCTCTGAACTCTTCAGCATACAAGGCTTCAGCAACTTTAGCCTGAATATTTAACGAATACCATATGAGATCATAGATGTTTCAGATTTACTTGCTGACTACAACTAGATGCAATAAGAACACCCTAATCAAAGACTTGTAATATAAAAAATACTACACGTCCCAACAACACACTCGATTGATCATAATAAATGAATAAGATCAGACTACAACAATTGACATCAGAGTTACCCTGCGAATAGCATGGCCAAGTTCTATTTCAGCTTTTGCTCGCTTCAATGCCTCTCTAAAGGCTTCTCGCCTGGCATTTGCTGCATCGGTTATCGCCTTTTCAAGTTGAATATAAAGACTATCATCAGCACTTCCATCTTGCTGGAATCCCTGAAAAATAGAAAGGCCAAAATAAAAACTACGTGTTCCCTGTGCACTTATTCATTTTCTGGCCTAGAAAAAGTCCACGGTTCAAAGCTAAAACTTTGAATGCGAAGCATAAAGTAATGTCTTTGACTGATATTCAGGAGCATACCAACAAATGTGGAGGAGATGAGTTGGGAGCAAAATTAGTCAACTGACGAGGAGAATCTAATCCTAGTTCAAACTCATCTTCCTCAGTCCTTGAAGATGCAACATCCATACACCCACTGGATGGACTTGTTGAATATGAATGCTCAAAAGCGCTCCAAGTCCCACTAGTATTCAAAATGGCATCTGAAATTGTAAGCCTTTCCATGCCAATTGATGGACTGTCTATTATTCTCCCATTAAATTGGCCAGACTGCACTGGTCTCCAACTTGCCCCGTTGATGTTCTGTGACTGAGGTGATGGCAGTGAGATATCTGCATGAGGTTCTTGTGGACAAGCTTCCCTATTTATATGTAGTATTTACATTAGATGTCATACAACAAAGTTGCAATCTTAAAACAACAAACAAGTATGCAGTCTATAAGAGTTCTATAAGTCTCCTGCTGATCATTAGCCATATTGCCATACGAATTGACCGAAGTTTAAGAACCACATGAATTGACCAGACGTTCAAGAATTGATCAGTAGTTAGGACATTGGTTCTCAACAACATGCCTATATTAAACCATTTAGGATTGATGACATAGTCGATACATAGATCTTTTCCTATCAATGGATTTAAAGTATGAAAACAGATAAAGAGTGAGAGCAACAGACCTAATGCGAATTAGCTGCCCGTTGCAAACAAATTGAATTTGACAGAAAGCTGGTGCATTCAGGTGAACATACATAGCTTTCCTCGACCTGATTTTTGTCATTTTTCTGTGACATCAGAGAAGATAAACCATCATTGCCTAGATATAATATATTCTCCTCGATTTAGTTAACTATCTGGCATCACCTTACTTCCACAATTGAACCATCACAAAGACTGATAACCTCACAATGATTGAGCTATTAGGAACTTGTAATATTGTTGAACGGTATATCCTGCTTAAAAGGCAACTAAATAGCTATCATCTCCCTCTTATTCACTTAACAATGGACTAATGACTACTATGCCAAAACAAAAATAACTACAAACTAATTGAAGTGTTATGTTTACCCAAACCAAATTTTTTCTATTCTCTTAATTTCCTTCAACTAATATTATTTAGATTTCATCCCCTCCTAATTTTTCTACTTCTTTATTTTAAACCATCATTTCTTCCGACAGAGTCTTCAGCCGTGGACCATATACAGAGCAGAGTGCATGATATGTGCAAATGAAGTAACTAATAATCATAGGAAAAAAAGATACCCTTTACTTTAAGAGATGAAAGCAGATATACGTGGAAGAAGAATAGAACACAAGTAGCTAGAGTGTACCTTGAGTGATACTTGTCCGCTGCTGCACCCATAATAAGCCTTCTAATTCCATGAAGGGAGACAAGCTCCACAATTCCCTTCTTAATTTTGTCAGATTCAAAATAAAGTTTCTCTGCCCGAGCCTGAAGCAAGAAATTAATGAATAGGAGAACAAATGGGACAAATCCCAAATGCAATTTGAAATCACTCCTTATGTTTAACCCGGTTTACTTGTTGAAATCATCAAAAAGCCGAAAACTGATTCATGCATGATCACATCTCACATTATGTATTTATGATGTTTAACTATTTTCTTAACCCAGGATCCTAAAACCCAATTTAGTTCAATGAACAATGAAAGAATATTGAAAGAGATAGAACAATGGATGTGTACCCCAGCCTGGTGACAGAGGAGAAGGAATCCATCAAGAATCTTATTTGCATCCTGCCTCTCAAGTTCGCGATATGCATTTACTTTCTCTTCTTTCATAGAACTTGCCAAAAATTTTGTTCCCACTTGATGCATGGAAGAGAGAGTTCAGAATAACTAATCAGGTGTTTCCATAGTCAAGCTACTAACAGTAAGTCAACTCTAGCTATTATCTCAAACAATTCTAAGAAATACTCCAATTCATGCGAGTGTTCGATTTCATTCATTCCAAAAACATTTTGGAACGAACTTTATTTTAGTTAACTCAACCACTGGATTAACTCTTCTTCTTGATATGGAGAGCAAAAAATAAATGCAGAAAGTTAAACATAGAAAAGATCCTAATCTGAAATCTTATTACATTACTATTAATCTTAAGAATTTCTATTATTTCTATCATTAAATTAGGATTTTCTTCCTCATATTAACCTATAAAAAAATTTCTATTTTACAAACAACTTTCAGAGCATCCAATCAACGGTGTCCACTCAGTAAAAGTCAAATATCTTTGTTAGTATGAAAAAAGGTATCAACAGCAAAAAGTAATAACTCTATCAACCAAAAGCAATGAAAATCATCAGACAATTGAGCAAAATTAAGTGAACATATTGAAATTTGTCCGCGAGCTTACAGATTGGAATCAACTTTGCTGGCTCATGAACATGAAGGATACAAATCTTCCTCCCACCTGATTGCTTTATAGCATAGACCAAATTCAATTTACACGCCTTTATATCATTTCCCACAGCCACATAAACCACATCTTCTTCACTGCTACCAGCCATAATTCCTGTAGGATCAGTAAACCTATCTCGAACTCAAAACAAGAAAAAGAAAAACCCCTCTCAATTTCTTTCAATTTCTGAATAAACACACACAATCAGCCATTGCATAGAACGTTTCCACATTCCTCAGTTCACTTCAATATTTCACCCACATGCCCTTTTTTCTGACCACACTTCATGTTTTCTGAATCAAGTGCTAAATACAACGAAACCCAAATCGGATTCTCTCGGAGAAACCAGAATCTCGAAGCTATCAAGAGAATTAAAACGAAAGTGAATGAATGAAGGAAATGGTCAGTGGTGAGAGATTGATATTGTTTGGTGTAATTCAGACTGCAGAGCTTCTGTAGCGATGGATTTGAGGGAATGTTAGAGGTGAGGAACTGAATATAAAATGGGATGAAGAATAAAACTACTTTCATGCGAGACTTTACTCGGTCCACATCTCTTTCTCTCGCCATTGCAATTGCTTGAGGAAGAAGAAGAAGAAGTCAGCTGTGTTAATATTTAAAATTTGAAGAATATCGTCTTACAATTTATAATGACGTACAAGAACACGGATATCTTCCAATTCACATTTACATTCTCTCTACAAATATTAATGCTTATTTTACTTTTAAAATATATAATATGCTTTTAAGACTTTCAATTTTGTCAAATAAATTCTTCAGACTTTTAATTTTGTATTTTAGGATCCTTTAAATTATAAATATGATTTTATGAATATAGATATTAAGTGACTAAAATTAAAATGTCCGTGATTTACAGGATAATTAATGTCGAGAAATTAAATGAATGTGTATGATTTACTAATTTTATATATAGAAACTCAAAAAGTGAGAGAACAAGTAATGTAGTCATAATTAAATTAACTATTTAATATATTGTTATATTGATTAATTATTTAATTACCTTAAAATATCAACAAATAATTTTTTTAATTAAAAATTATTTAAATTATTTAATTTTATTAATTAAAATAATATAAATTAATAAAATATTAATAATTAATAATAAAATTTTATACTCAATAATTATGATAAAATGAAATATCAATAATAAATGTAATAGTTGAACTTATTCAACCTAAATAATATATATTTTTTAGGTATAAAAATCCACAAGTATGGAGGGTATTTAAAAATCCATGTCAGATGGATTTTAAAGTTTCATGAATAATAATATCATAGGTTTAAAAAGTAAATTAAAAAATGAAATCGCACGAAATAAATAAGGATATTAAATGTAAATTTCATGATAATGTGAAACAAACATGACCTTATAGATTTATTCAATATTCTTTAAAAGTATGGATACAAGTGAAAGTTTAAAATTCTTTTAGACATAAAATTTAAATTTATAAATCAATCAATTTTAAAATATTCGTTTAAGTATGAGTTTATAAGACCTAGAATTGAAAATTAAGTAACCTATTAGACAATTTCAAAATTATGATTAAATAAATAAAAATCAATTTGTACTTTAACTTTGGAACTTGTAACATTTAAAATTTCAAACTAATAATTTTATTAATCATCTTTAAACTTTCATAAGTAAATCAATTTAAATACTCCCTTAAGATTTCATCTTAAAAATATCAATATATAATTTTTATATATGTGTAGACTTATTTAAATGCATGAATTAATATAATGTAAAAGAAAAATGTTGGATTAATGGTTTTTCATCTTTTCATACTTCTCTCCTTTTCTCTACTTATTTAAAAAGAATCACATAATACTAGTGAAATTTATAAATTACCGACAAAGGATATAAATAGATTAATTTATGAAAAATTATAGTTAAATTAATACAATTATTAGTTTATTCAACTCTAAAGTTCATAAATATAAATTTATATTTTCTCATTGTTTTAGTCATGCATCATTGAAGTTAATTTATAAAGGTAATCGATATCAAACAAAATGAATTGAATTTATAAAGGTAATCAATATCAAACAAAATGAATTGAAGGAAGACTGAAAATTCAAAAATAAAATAAAAGTTCGACGAATTGACCTAAGTTTAATAATTAGGTCTACTCTTCGTTCCTAATTGCTAACATATATTATAGTTGAGTTATGTCTGATTTGACAATATTCAAGTCTACTCAAATTATTTTAGTATAATTCTTTTTAATATAGAGATAAAAAATAAAAGAAATTGAAAAATTATGAAATAAGTAGATCTAAAAGATCGTTCATCATTTAGGTGGGTGGTTTTGAATCCAAATTTTTAAATCCTTTGGAGCTTTGTCATGATGGGTAAATTCATGAGCAACTCAATAGCATTCCGTTAGCAAGATTATTAAAATAATTTAAAAGTATACTAAAAAATAAAAATAGGTAATCATGAACATTAGTATATGATTATCAAATGATTCAAGAAAAAAAAAAAAAGAATAGTTGACTTTTTGAATCATATAATATTAACGAATGTCGTTATCATTATATATAAAGTAAACTCATGTCCTCTCCCAGAATATACTTCATATCATATTCATGTTTAATCAATTTTAATATTAAATAATTGAAAATTAATTTTAATATCAGTTTTTTTTAAAAAATATTATATCAGTTGTGATTTGTGAAACCTATTTGAACGGGTTTTTATTCTTTTGTTTTTTCTTTAGATAATAGTATTTATGAAAATTTGAAGTTTTGGGTTGAATTGAATGTTAAATGAAGAAAAAACGAGTGAGAAAGAGTGAATAGAAATTAAACAAAAGGTTTTCCTTTTACTCTATGAGGAGAAAATATATGGTTATTGATATTTCTTTTTGGTTGTTTTTAAATATAAAAAATGAATCAAAATATTTAGAAAATATAGCAAAATTTTAGAACTATCAATGATAGATGCGGATAGTGTTTATCAGTGACATGATAGACACTGACAGAAATCTATCAGTGTCTATCAACGTTTATAATTGATAGTTATACATTTTGCTATATCTTGTAAATATTTTTAACAGTTTTACCATTTGAAATAATTTCCCTTTACTTTAATTATATAATAAATTCTAGAATCTTTTAAACTAAACGAATGTTATCAATTTCTTTAAGATTTCATTCTTATAAAGTTGATTTGTATTTCTAAGCTTTGCTTTCCTTATGCTAAACTGGTGAGATGAGAAATATGCTAAAATAATTTTTATAGGGTTTGTGCCCTTTAATGAGAAATTCTAGAACAAGTTGCTAGAAAATTCTTAAGTTATTCTTTTCAAAAATGCATTCTTTGTGTTATTGCTAACAGATTAGTACATATGGATATCTAGAAAAAGCTTTATATTTTACTTGAAGTGATGAGAGATATGGATGTAAAACTAATTTTACTTGAAAAATGATATAAGTAAGAACAAAGCATTCAAATGTCAAAGAATTGACAAAATTTTCCTTACTTTAGATAAATGAAAGTGTTAATGATATAAAAACTCCTAGTTTAAAAAACTATTTGAAATTCCTAAACTAGAATTATAATTAAATTAATTTTTTCTTTTCTTTTCTTTTTTTTTTTTTTTAAAAAAGACCTAAGTTAGGAAGACTTTTTAACCCAAAAAAGAGATATGATGTAATTGATTGAGTTGAATAAGGTGAAGCTCTAATGGGAAGGAGAGAAGAAGATGGCATCAGAAGCTCTCTTAGAATAGAAGTTCTTAACCAAATCAACATCTACATTGAAGGATACCCTCATAACTTCCGGCGAAAGAGACTTTCAAACCCCGTTACTACTGGCCAAGTGAGTGAAAACAGGATTGAGAGTGCTGATAATGGAGAACCATTCCATTCCTTCAGGATCTCCGATCTTTGATACCATGAAGAACCTTGGTAGTATGAACAAATTTCCAGCTTCCACTCTCGTCTCCAGAACCTTCTTTCTGTCAATTCCTACGACCTTCGCTCTCTCACTTCCTTTCATGATGTATGTCCTCTGCAACGCTGGATCACAGAAGAATTCAAGGGAGCACATCACATTTCCATATGTAGTAACTCAAAACTGCAAATTAGTTTTTGAGTTGGTCTAGTCAATTCCTAGTTTCTAGGAAATAGTTGAAGTTATTTTTTAGTTGTAGTCAAGTCTAAGTTCCTATCCTTGTGGAGTTAGTGGGATTAGTTGCTAACATTGTGGAATCTATTTTTAGATTCAAGATATGTATTTATATGGAGTTTTTTAGAATGAAAAACACACTTCCCATTTTTCTCATTTCCCTCTCATTAGTTAGAACAACAATGGTTTCAGAGCCCTTAACTCTTAAGAGATCTGTGAGTGAGAATCGGTGAAATATCTCCGAGAGAAACTAAGTGATACACCTGTGAGAGTTGTTAGAGATGGAATTAGGATCAAATAATGTTTCTTTATTGGCTCCACCTGTGTTTGATGGTGAAAACTACCAGGCATGGGCTATCAGAATACAAGCCTACATGGAGGGTCATGATTATTGGGAAGCAATTGAGTAAACTATGAGATTGCTCCACTTTCTGATAACCCAACAATACATCAGATCAAGACTCACAAGGAGAGGGTCACCAAGAAGGCAAAAGCTCGAGCTTTCCTATATGCAGTTGTGTCTCCCGCCATATTCAACAAAATTATGGCCTTCAAGTTGGCAAAGGAGATATGGAAGTTCCTCAAAAGTGAGTATGAAGGTGATGAGAGGATTAAAGGCATGAAAGTGTTGAACTTGGTGCGAGAATTCGAGAGAATGCAAATGAAGGATTCTTAGTCCATTAAAGAGTACTCAGATAAGTTGATTGAGATTGCTAACAAGGCAAGAGCATTAGGAACCAATTTATTTGATAATAGATTGGTTCAGAAGATTCTAGTTTCAATACTTGAGAGATATGATGCAACTATTGCTTCCTTAGAAAATACTAAAGACCTCTCAAAACTCAAGGTGATAGAAGTGGTTAGTGCTTTGCAAGCACAAGAGCAGATGAGGTTGATGAGACAAGAAGGAAACATTGAGGGGGCATTGAAAGCTAGAGTGTAGGGGTGTTGAAAAAACCTGATGACCCGAAAAAATCGATCAACCCAACCCAACCCGTGCGGTTTGGGTTGGGTTGGATTCAAATAAATGAAAATTTTATGAGCTGGGTTGGTTCATAGGTTCATCTAATATAACCCGAACCAACCCGAATTTATTATTAACTTTAATATATATATTTTGTTACTTATAACATAATTATTTATACATATATTGATTTTAATTTAATTTAATTCCAATATTTTTGAATAATTTATTCTTCAACAACTCTTAAAAGTAGTTTCTTTGCACTTTAGAAAGAAATTTCCACTATATAAATTGAAATTGAGTAGTTAATCTTAATTCAATATATGAAAATAATTAAATTAGATTTTTACATATTTATGTTTCTTTTTAGAATAAAATTTTAAATAAATGACCTGATTAACCCGAACCAACCCAACCCAAATATTTCATGGTTGGGTTGGGTTGGGTTCATTTTTTAGTAAGAGTTATTTGAGTTGAAGAAATTTACAACCAGAACAATTGGGTTGGATCTAAAAATTCTTTCAACCCAACCCAACCCATGAATACCCCTACTAGAGTGCAGTAGGGAGAAGGTGGAAGAGAGAAGAAGGGAAATGGCAGCAATAACTCAAAGTTTGCTGCAAAAGATGCTGGTAGTACATGCAAGCACTGTGGGAAGCAGAATCATCCACATTTCAGATGCTGGAGAAGGCCAGATGTGAAGTGTAGAAGATGTCATTTATTAGGGCACATTGAACGATTCTGTAAGGAAGCAAAAACTCAACAGCAAGGAGGAACACATGTTGTAGTATAGCAAGAAGAAGATCAACTCTTTGTGGCTACTTGTTTCTCATCAGTCACTTAATGTGATGGTTGGTTGGTTGATAGTGGGTATACCAATCACATGACAAGTGACAAAAAGTTATTCAAGGACCTGACAAGTCATTCAAGTTAAGGGTGAAGATAGGAAACGATGAGTATCTAAAAGTAAAGGGGAATGACACCGTGTCAATAGAGAATTGTGCTGAAACCAAGTTGATTACTGAAGTGTTGTTTGTCCCTGAAATTGATCAAAACTTGTTAAGCGTTGGTCAATTAGTAGAGAAGGGATTCAAAATGTTGTTTGAAGAAGGAAAGTACCTCATTTCTGATTCCAATGGGAATGAGTTGTTCAAAATAAAGATGCAGCACATAAGCTTCTTGCTGGATCCACTCAAGAAGGAGAAAATAGCTTTCAAATGTCAAGTAAATGACACTGAGTTATGGCACAAGAGGTTGGACATTTTCATAAAAAATGGTATGCACAAGTCTGAGGAATTGATTTTTCTGAGACTTTTGTACCAGTTGCAAGAATGGACACAATCAGGTTGCTACTGGCTGTGCAGTCCAGCATGGATGGAAAATGTATCAACTAGATGTGAAGTCAGCATTCCTAAATGGAGTGTTAGAATAAGAGATCAATGTTGAGCAACCAGACAGATTCATCATACCAGGACAAGAGCAAAAGGTTTATTTGTTGAAGAAGGCTCTCTATAGGCTGAAGCAAACTTCTAGGGCATGGTATAGCAAGATGGATGATCACTTGCTGAACCTAGGTTTTGTTGTGAGTCGTTTTCAAACTCTTAGGAGCAAGTTAGGTGTTTGCAGTATTTGAGTTAGGAGGAGAATGTTAGTAACTCAAAATTGCAAATTAGTTTTTGAGTTGGTCTAGTCAATTCCTAGTTTCTAGGAAATAGTTGAAGTTATTTTTAGTTGTAGTCAAGTCTAAGTTTCTATCCTTGTGGAGTTAGTGGGAGTTGCTAACACTGTGGAATCTATTTTTAGATTCAAGATATGTATTTGTATGGAGTTTTCTAGAATGAAAAACACACTTCTCATTTTTCTCATTTCCCTCTCATTAGTTAGAACAACACCATCCAATCAAACTAGATATTCTCCTGATCCTACCTCCCCTACTAGTGGCTAATTCTTCATTTACAGAACCACAACTCGTCCTCCATTTTTCATGTCCACATCTAGCAGTGCCTCCTCACAGTTTAACGTCATTCCATTTCGACCTCATTTTTGGATCTGACATCTTCGTTCCTTCCTTCAACTTCACGATTTTGGTTCTAGTTTGGTTTTTCACTAGAAATTTCACTGATGCCTCGTCCATATCCTAGGCTTGCCTGACAAACTTCATCGAGAAGCCGGTGAAGATTCCATTGGCACCAGTTAAGAAGAAGTTGGTGAACTCGCCTGATTTGTGAGCCTTTGGTGTGTCGCCTAAGAACAAAACCACCAGCTCGGTGGCTTCTTTGTTGAACTAAAACATCACCACATCGAATGGAAGAGCAATCACATCTCCTTTATTGATTCCAATCACCTTCTCCTCAGATTCCGACAAAATGATTCCGACTACTCTATTGCCTGAAACAATTAATACATCAATTAGATCCATAGTGAAAAATAAAACTGTAAAAAATAAATTTAAACAAATTTTGGTATATAAAAAAAAACCTTGAAGAACATAAGCGACCTTGGCGGAATTAACGAGGGAAAGCGAAACCATTCTTCTCAAGAGTGAGCTTGAAGGTGCCGATTATTGGGATTGATGTCCTAAATCTAGTGTATCTCATAGTTTGTAGTTTTGTTAACACAAATTTATCTAATAAAATTAGAGGTATTTTATTTCACATTTAGACAACATTAATTCAATCCAATAAACTAAGATTCAAGGTTATATGATGTCATTTGAACAGTATGTGGTTGACAAATAGGTGGTTCATGTTCAAGTAATAACTTAAAAGGTCTGCAGTAAATGGTTGAAGGTTGGGTGTCTTATCTTGGTAACACTGCAGATATAACCCACTTTGTAATTGTTACATGAGATGTAAGTGTTACGAACAATATGAGTGGGGGTATCATGTATAAAGGAGTTTATACATAGATCGGACCACAAAATAGTTAGTTTTCTTTATAACACCGTTACTTGAAGAAACTGATATTTCACTAGGATGACTATAGGAGACTTGACCTTAATCCTGATTGAGTTGTGAACTCCTGTTTATAACGGTAGTCCTTTGATCTATATGGGTGAGAATGACCATGATAGCTGACTCAATAAGCTTACCATTTTGGAGATTTTTCTGATTAGGGAGTTGGGAACACAGGTACACAAGATGAAATTCACTCATTTTCATTCCTTGAGAAAGTAGACAAATTGCTCCCTTAATATCTGGTTCCAGGTCTTGAACAATGAAGCCTCAATCTCTCACTGGCCCAAGAGGTTTTAGTTATAGTTGGATTAAAAACTATTTGCTCATTAGAGGAATAAGTGGTACTTAAGGAATTAGATATAACTGCAAGGGTAAAACGGTATTTTGACCTAGTTGTAGTTATGAGTATTTGTGAAGAGTCATCGCTCTGTTGATTGGTTATATCCATGGACATAGAAATATATCTACAGTGTAAAAAGTGCAACTATCGGTCTTTAATGGAGTGATCGGTAGTTAATGAATATTGTTTTATTAGATTGAAGGAGTTTAATCAATTAATCTCATATCATTGAACCTTCTAATCTCATAAGGTTCCATTGTTAGCTCACTAAAGGATACTAATGAGCAATGATTTAAATTGTTCAAATCAAATGAGGGAATTAAGATTAATATATAATGGTTAATTATAGATATGATATATAATCCAAATTATGTAAGAGAAATATATTTGAATAAGATTCAAATATAAGATTTATATGAATTGGATTCATAAAGAGATATACACATATAAATATGTGATATTTATATGTTAATTAATTCCATAATAAATATGATTTAATATAGTCATTTAATTGATTAATTAATGGTTAATTAATTGATTAAGAAATAATGGAGATTGAAGGTTAGTATAAATATATGATATTTGTGATAATTAAATAAATGTATATTAAATAGGATTTAACATATGGTTATTTAATTAATATGTCAGTCAATTAAATAAGGGTTATTTAATTAACTATCACTAAGGGTATAAAGGAAAATTCTTGGAGAATAAGTTAACCCTTCTCCATATAAATATATCCTTATAGCCCATTTAGGGCAATAGGTTTTTATTACACAAGCCTCCACATTCTCTCTAACTTCTCCTTAAGAATTCTCTACCATTTTTCTCCTTGAAAGTAATAGAGTAAACTAATATGCAACGGAAGAAATTATAATAAAAAAACATTCTAATTACATTTGAGTTCTAAAAGCATGTAAAAAACAGTTATATGTTAAAATAGGTTTCAAGAATATAATTACCTTTGATGCTTGCTTCTCTCGTGAATTTGAACCCCAAAACTTCAATGGACCACCACAAAGAGCTCATCTACTATCGTCGAACTTCGATTTGAGAAGTGGAACTCAAAATTGGAACCAATTATGTAAAGGGTTAGAGAGGGTTTAAGAGATGGAGAGAGGGTTTCAGCTTTTTTCCAGCAGCTTGAATGAATCAAAGCTGAAATTCAGCTTATTTACCAACTCTATTCATGCAAACACTTAGTTGTTAATTGACGCTTCAATTAGCATTAAACAAGTGGGAAATGTGGCTGATTTGGGTGAAGCCACTCCAAATGAAGGAAAAACTTGGAAATTTCCACTCATAGTGGAATTTCATTTTTCCAAATTTTCATTTAATTTTCTAGTAAAATTTAATATATATATATATATATATTTACTGTAAATTTAAATCTAAATTTGATTCAATAAATGAAATAATGTTTTATTTATTTAAATAATTAATTCAACTAATTTAATTAATTAAATAAATAATAATTGAATATCAAATATTAAATTAATAAATCATCTAATTAGACATGAATCGTATTCATGTAATTAATATTTAAATCAACATTTAAATGTTTTTAAACTCTCCAATTTTGTTCAATTTTCACAAAATTAAACGTTTTAATTGTATCAAATACAATTAATTAAAATCCTAATTTCGAATTCGAATATTTTAAATCCGCTCAACTCATTAATCCAAGATATAATTTTACAAGCTAATAGAGGAATCTTATGAACCTACAGATCATGAGCTCCAACGATTTGAGGTTAATTGACTAAACTCTTTTAGACTAAATTAATCAATATTCATTAACTACCGAGACACACCATTATAGCTCGATAGTTGCACTCTCCTCACTATAGATATATTTTTGTCTACTTTAACCATAATCAGTAAGTCAATCATTCACAGGTTGTTCGTTTTTTCAGCTAGGTCAAAATTGTCGTTTTACCCCTATAAATACATCTTGCTCCTTAAGCTCCCACTAATCATTTATTAAATAATTTGGCTTATAGTCTAACTTATAAACCATGTCCCTCTCGATCGTGAGAGGGCGGGGCCCTATTGTTCAAGACTAGGAATCAGTGCTTAAGAGAACAACCTATCTGCTAACCTTAAGTCGGGTAGGAGTGAATTCCATCTTGCAGAACTATGTCCCCGGTTATTTATTCGGTCTTATCTTCAAAATGAGAGGCTTATTGAGCAGTGTTGATGGACTATTCTCACATATGCAGATCAAAGGATAATCCCGAATAGACAGGAGTTCATAGTTAGCTCATGATTAAGATCAAGTTACCTTAGATCATTGAATTTGAAATAGTCAGTTTTAACAGTAAATGATCGTTATAAAGAAAAATGACTATTTCGAAGTCTAGTCTTATGCAAACTCATTGCATAGGATGCCCCCACTCACATGTATCCTCATGAATGATTTTGGGATCACATCATTTGTATCAATATACAAAAAAAGACCGCATCCAATAGGTCACCAGAATGAGGTACCCAATCTCATCTATATACTTATAGACCATTTTAGCTATATACTAAAACTTGATCTTCTTTTATGTCGCCACATAAAGTTAAAGTATTTATATTAGCCATGGATTCGTTTATTGGATTTTTATAATAGAATGCAATATCAACAACACTTTGTTGAAAAAAAAATACTCAAAAATACTTTTATTGATAAATAGAATATGTTAACAATTTCTATGAATTGCGAGTTTAGGACATTCCCAACAAAAAGTTCTTGGAGACCACTCTTCTAAGTTCTTTGGAATCCTAGAGAATAGCAAGGTAACTTGGTTGGTGGTATCCTTCTTCATTGGAGAAGTTCGAGATCGCTGATAATGGTGGAAGAGGAAAGCTAGAAGAATCTTCAAAGGTGAGTTTTGATTTATTCTCTTCTTCCTCTTTTCTAGCGTGCTTATAGTTTTGTTTGAATGTTTATCCTATAATTGCATGTTTTATTTTACGGTTTTTGTTTCCATGAAAATCGAATGTCTAAATGCAAGGCGTTCACATGCTTCCATGGGAATTCGATTCCTTCAATTGGCATCGGAGCCAATGTTTTCTTATATTTTGATTTTCTGTTTTTTTAAACAAAAATCGGTTCATGAGGTGGGTTATTTTTTTGCATTTTTCTTGAAAATATATAAGGTTTGCTTGATAGATAATTTATTGGCACCATAGATTGTAAAATTTTATGTTGATTTGATCAATGTAAGGGCCTATTGTTTGTGCATTTTATTTTTGCAATCAAGTATGTATTTTTTGGGTCGTTCAGGGTCAGTAACAATGTTGTCTAGAGCCCAGATTTTCAAAGAAAAAAAAAGGATCTGCTTCTGTCTCATGGCGCTTGGTATCTTAGCATGCGATGACGGCTTGTGGCGAGGTGCATTCCATGCAATAGGGTAATGGCCTTGCTGAAGGATCTCATATCGAGAGTTCCATGAGCGGGTTTAGATTGCTCCGATTTCACAGTGACCGAAACACAAACGATATACATTCCATATATACAGTTATGCATATTAAACTCATTATCAGCATGCTCAGAATACAAAAATTAACAAGGAAAAAGGTTCATACCAATTGAAGACTGTCTTCGTATTGAACCGTCAGCAGCGGAAAACCTCCTACTGATCTCCGACACCCGACGAGTATGTCGACTGCAACAACACGATTTGAACGTACACGAACAATGCCGCGGGGCGACACCACCACAAGAGAAACCCGGGTAACCTTGGTCTCAAAATCCCAAAGAGTGGGCTTTGGTGATTTGGTAGAGGACGGAGGAGAAGACATTGTGTAGACGATAAGCAAATGGGAGATGAACACTGCTATCATATAGCGGAAATGTTTATCGTATAGTAAAGAACGATCATTTAGGAAAGATGTATACGATCGTTTAGAGAACGCGTGAAGTAGACGATCGTTTAGACGAATGAGCTTCTATCGTATAGGCTCTCGCAATCGCTCTTTCACAGATTCTTTTGGGCGCGGGCTCCGAATGCACGAATGAATGAATAAAATGAAAACTATTTTCATTGGTTTAACTCGCCGGTTACCATAACCTTCGCAGCCCCATTTCTCACATCCGAACGTGGATCAATCGGTTAATTATCAAATAATTAATCAATTAATTTAATTAATAAATATAATCATATTATATTTATATCCTATAGTTTGATATCATATATCCACTATAGTATTTTCTCCTCTACTTGATATAAATCATATTTATATCTAATTTTCTCCAAAATAATGTATCTCATACATTTAGCCAATTAATATCATATTTAATTAACCAGTCTAATTATATCATATATAATTGAACTTCCTCTTGTCAATTTGAATATTTCAAATTAACCAAAACACTGGTTCTCGACTTTATCCAAGCTACCTAGGTGACCTAATGGATCTGTAGCTCGAAACTCTAACGGTATGTGAATAACTGACTAAACTCTTTAGCCACGAGGTCTACCATCCGTTAACTGTCAGTGATTCCACTAAAGACCAATAACTGAATTCTTCTTATCATAGATATATTTATGTGTCCATCGGATATAACCAATCATGAGTACGATGACCCTTCACAGATGCTCATAAGTACAGCTGGGCAAATTTACCATTTTGCGTCTGTAGTTACATCTCACTCCTTAAGTACCACTGATTCCTCTAATAAACAATACAACATAGTCCAACTATGTGTGAACACCTCTCGAGCCAAGTGAAGGTGTGTGGCACCACATCGTTCAAGCTCCGGAATCAGTCTTTAAGGGAGCCATCTATCTACTTACTCTTGCTTCAGGGAAGGAGTGAATTCCATCTTATGTAACTGAGTTCCTAGCTTTTAAATCAGACGAATCCCCAAAATGGTAGGTTTGAATCGGCGACCTAGCCACTTGCACCCATACAAATCAAAGGACTGCCCTCAATGGCAGGAGTTCCGAACTACTCAGGATTGAGGTTATGTTACCTATGGTCATCCTAGTGAAGTGAAGTCTTTGTCATGAATGGTGTTATATAACGAGATATTAACACTTCGTGGTCAGGTCTTATACAAACTCTTTGTATAAGACACCTCCACTCGCATGTCCCCAACACGAATGATCAGGATCAGATCATCTGTGATAAGTCACAACACTTGTGACCATTCCAAAAAGTGGACCATGTCCGTAGCGTTACCAGGATAAGATTTCCCTCCTTTATCCATTTATTACAAACCATTTTGGTTATCACTCAAGACATGATCCACTTGTATGTCACCACATACATGCTTGAGTCACATACAGATAACCAGGGATTATATGTTTATTGGTTTATGGTAAAGCAAATAAAACAAAAAACCGAGCAAAACAACAAGATGTGAAGTAAATATCATATATTAAAAATCACTGGTGTTCGTATATACTGTTTACAAACTACAAGACACGAGACTTTAGGGCATCAACCCTAACACTTGCAAAGTAAAGATAAACACGTCAACGTATACCATGCGTCGACACTTACAAGGTTGAACGAAAACCCATGCGGCAGGAGCATACCCATGCGGCGAGTCGATGCTCATGCGGTGAAGGGACTTAGGCGGGGTGGATGCAATGCTTACAGTTGCATGCGGAGAGACGATACCCATGTGCTGAATTTCATTGTCCAACGCATGTGGTACTTCAAACTCATGTGTCGAGCGAGGCATCATTCGTCAAACACTTCTTTTGCCATGCGTGGAGTTCAACGAAAACCCCTTGTCCATCTGGGTTTGTGCGTCATGGAAGGTACTAGTAGTTGGCTAATCACAAGAGTCTCTTCCAACTCAAGGATGATAACTTTCTTTTGTAATTTTAATTTTGTTAAAATTAGGGTGACAATATTTGTTTTCTTTTTTGTGTGACTGATGCTGTTGGACGATTGAGAAATTTTGCAAAAGTGTTCCATATCTTTTTGTGTTCTTGAGAGAATTCCCAATCTTTCTCCTCCACATTAAAGTCTTTTCCCTCTTAACCAAAATAGTCAGAGCTCACCCCTCTTGAGTTCTCACCCTAAGAATACCAAGATTTCATTATGGTAGTGTCCGAGTTTCTGTTCGAGGCTTATCTTGAAGAAGGTCTTCAAGAAGTTTGTGATTGTTCGAGGGAAAATCGTGAAGAAAAGGTTCTACAAAGGTAATATTTCTTGAAACCTTTTCTTGTAAAATATTCTGTAATTTATATTAAATGCATATCTAGTTGTTTGTTTACTGTAAACTTTGTATTCGATAAATTATGGAATTTGGTCGATCCGCTTCCGCTCAAGGTTCTCTCATTAGAATTCCTTCATAAAGAACCCTTGGAGCTTATACACTCAGACCTTTGTGGTCCGATGAGTGTAAAAGACAGAGGAGGGTTTGAATATTTTGTCACTTTTACGGATGATTATTCAAGATATGAGCATGTTTATCTAATGCAACATAAGTCTGAGACACTTGAGAAGTTCAAGGAGTATATGGTTGAAGTTGAAAATTTGTTTGGTAAACAGATTAAAACACTTTGATTAGATCGAGGTGGATAGTACATGAATATTGAATTCCAAAATTATATGATAGAACATGGAGTCACGTCTCAACTCTTAGCACCTGGTACACTTTAACAAAATGGTGTATCAGAAAGGAGAAATAGAACCCTGTTGGACATGGTTCGCTCTATGATGAGCTATGCTTTTCTACCTATCTTGTTCTAAGGTTATGCAGAGGAGACTGCAGCTTACGTTTTAAACCAGGTTCCATCAAAGAGTGTTACTGGAACACCTTTTGAA
Organism: Benincasa hispida; assembly: GCF_009727055.1. Classification (NCBI taxonomy): domain Eukaryota; kingdom Viridiplantae; phylum Streptophyta; class Magnoliopsida; order Cucurbitales; family Cucurbitaceae; genus Benincasa; species Benincasa hispida. The sequence goes on along the minus strand of NC_052360.1, from coordinate 59,392,001 downwards.
TTATGGAGAGATCGTAAAAGTAGTGTACAATATATCAAGATTTGGGGATGTCGAGCACATGTGCTTGTGGTAAATCCAAAGAAATTGGAACCACGTTCAAGATTATGCCTATTTGTAGGTTATTCTAAAGAAATGAGAGGTGGTCTATTCTTCGATTCGAAAGAAACAAAGTATTTGTATCGAAAATGCTACTTTCTTAGAAGAAAACCATATTAGAGAACATAAGCCAAGGAGCCAAATCGTATTAAATGAAATTTCCAAAAAAAACTACTGAAACTTCAAAAAGAGTTGTTGATGTTGCTTCATCTAGTCAAACACATCATTCTCAAGTGTTGCGAGAGCCTCAACATAGTGGAAGGATTGTAACCCAACTTACTTGCTTTTTGGGTTTAATAGAAACTCAAATCTTCATATTAGATGATGTGGTTGAAGATCTATCGTATTACAAGAAGACAATAGTTGGTGTTGATAAAGATGAATGGATTAAAGACATGGATCAAGAAATGGAGTTTATGCACTCCAATTCTGTTTGGGAACTAGTAGATCAACTGAAGTTAAACCTATAAGTTGAAAATGGATCTACAAGAGGAAACTGGGTGTAGATAGAAAGGTGCAAACCTTTAAGGTTAGACTAGTAACAAAGGATTATACCCAGGTTGAGGGAGTAGACTATGAAGAAACTTTCTCACCTGTTGCTATGATTAAACAGATTCTCTTATCTATTGCCACATATTATGACTATGAGATATGAAAAATGGATGTCAAGACTGCCTTTTTGAATGACAATTTTGATGAAACCATCTACATGATCCAATCAGAGGGATTCATTGAACAGGTTCAAGAAAAAATGTTTGCAAGCTTAATCGATGCATTTATGGATTGAAACAAGCATCTCGATCTTGGAATATAAGGTTTGATGCTGCAGTAAAATCTTATGGCTTTAATCAAAATGTTGATGAGTCTTGTGTTTACAAGAAGATCATCAACAATTTAGTAGCTTTTCTGTGTTGTATATGGATGATATCCTACTAACTAAAAATGATGTATATTACCTGACTACCATTAACGAATGACTAGATCCTCAATTCCAAATGAAAGATTTTGGTGAAGTACAATTTGTTCCAAGAATCCAAATTATAAAGGATCGAAAGAACAAGTCATTAGTCTTGTCTCAAGCAATCTATATTGACAAAGTACTTGTTAGATATTCGATGCAAAATTTCAAGAAGGGTTTGTTACCTTTCAGACATGGAATTATCTTGTCTAAGGAACAGTGTCTTAAGAAACCTCAAGAGGTCGAGGAAATGAGACGGATTCCCTATGCATCTGCAGTGGGTAGCCTCATGTATGCCATGTTGTGTTCTAGACCCGACATCTGTCATGCAGTGGGAATAATCAGTAGATATCAATTCAATCAGGGATTTGATCACTAGATAGTAGTTAAAGCTACTCTCAAGTATCTTAGGAGAACGAGAAACTATATGCTTGTGTATGGTGCTAAGGATTTGATCTTTACAGGATACACTGACTCTGATTTTCAGACTGATAAGGATTCAAGAAAATCCACATTAGGATCAGTGTTTACTCTGAATAGAGGAGCTATAGTATGACGTGGCATTAAGCAAGGTTTTATTGCGGATTCTACCATGGAGACTAAATATGTAGCTGTTTATGAAGCTACTAAGGAAGCCATTTGGCTTAGAAAATTTCTCACAGATTTGGAAGTTGTTCCAAATATGTCCTTGCTCATCACACTTTATTGTGATAATAGTGGTGTTGTGGCAAACTCCAAGGAACCTCGTAGCCACAAACGTGGAAAAGTATATAGAGCGTAAGTATCATCTTATCAGAGGGATTGTGCAACGGGTAGATGTGATCATCCAAAAGATTGCCTCAGAGCACAATATTGTTGATCCATTTACAAAGGCTCTCACGGCTAAAGTTTTTTAGGGTCATCTGAAGCGTCTGGGTCTAGAGATATGAGTCATCTAAGCTAGGGCAAGTGGAAGATTTTATTGGGTATATTGTATGCCCTAGTTTATTGTATTGTCCATTGATACTTCACCTTACATTGCATATTGATACTTTACTTTCCCATTCGTCTTTTATTGTATTTTGATACATTTCATTAGCTTTTGACAAATAGAAGATTGTTGGGATTGATGTCCTAAATCTAGTGTATCTCGTGGTTTGTAGTTTTGTTAACACAAATTATTTATCTAATAAAATCAGAGATATTTTATTTGACATTTAGATAACATTAATTCAATCAAATAAACTAAGATCCAAGGTTATATGATGTCACTTGAACAATATGTGGTTGACATACAGATGGTTCATGTTTAAGTAATAACCTAAAAGGTCTGCAGTAAATTGATGAAAGTTGAGTGCCTTATCTTGATAACACTGCAGATATAACACACTTTGTAATTGTTACATGAGATGTAAGTGTTACAAACAATATGAACCATATTGTTCGTAAAAAAACATTTGAGTAGGGGTATTATGTATAAAGGAGTTTATACATAGACCGGACCACAAAATAATTAGTTTCCCTTTATAACACCATTACTTGAAGAAACTAATATTTCACGATGAGGACCTTAGGAGACTTGACCTTAATCCTGAGTGAGTTGTCAATTCCTGTTTATGATGGTAGTCCTTTGATCTGTATGGATGAGAGTGGACATGATAGCTGACTCAATAAGCCTACCATTTTGAGGATTTGTCTAATTAAAGAGTTAGGAACACAACTACATAAGATGGAATTCACTCCTTCCCATTCCTTGGGAAGGTAGATAAATTGCTCCCTTAGTAGCTGGTTTTGGGTCTTGAACAAAGAGGCCTTAACCTCTCACTGACCTGAGAGATAGTTGGACTATAAACTATTTGTTCATTAGAGGAATCAATGATACTAAGGAGTTAGATGTAACTGTAGGGGCAAAACGGTATTTTGATCCAGCTGTAATTATGAGCATTTGTGAAGGTTCACGTGTTGTTGATTGGTTATATCCATGGACACAGAAATATATCTACAGTGCGAAGAGTACAATTATCGATCTTTAATGGAGTGATCGATAGTTAATGAATATTGATTAATTGGATTAAAAAATTTTAATAAATTAATCTCATATCATAGAAGCTTCTAATCTATAGGTCCATAAGGTCCCCTTGTTAGATCACTAAAGGATAGAATGAGGAATGATTTAAATTATTCAAATAAAATGAGGGAATTAAGATTAATATATAATAGTTAATTATAGATATGATATATAATCCAAATTATGTAAGAAAGATATATTTGAATAAGATTCAAATAGTAGATTTATATGAATTGAATTCATAAAGAGATGCACACATATAAATATGTGATATTTATATGTTAATTAATTCCATATTAAATATGATTTAATATAGTCATTTAATTGATTAATTAATAGTTAATTAATCGATTAAGAGATAATGGAGATTGAAGGTTAGTATAAATATATGATATTTGTGATAATTAAATAGGATTTAATATATGGTCATTTAATTAATGTGTCAATTGATTAAATAAGAGTTAGCTAATTAATTAGCACTAAGGGTATAAAGGAAAGGTTAACCCTTCTCCATATAAATATATCCTTATAGCCCATTTAGGGCAAGAGATTTTTATTACACAAGCCTCCACTTTCTCTCTAACTTCTCTCTAAAAATTCTCTATCCTTTTCCTCCTCAAAAGTTCTTGGAGACTACCATTCCAAAGAGATTAGCAAAGTAACTTTGTTGGTGGTATCCTTCTTAGTTCGAGACCATTGATAACGGTGGAAAAGGAAAGCTAGAAGAATCTTCAAAGGTGAGTTCTGATTTATTCTTTTCTACCTCTTTTCTAGCATGCTTATAGTTTTGTTTGAATGTTTATCCTCGAATTGCATGTTTTATTTTACTATTTTTGTTTTTATAAAAATCGAATGTCTAAATGTAAGCCATGGAAATTAGATTCCTTCGCCGATGTTTCCTTCGCAAGGCATGGGAAGCTCCGTGGGAGACCATGAATAATAAGAACCTTAATCATTGACATAAACCTTCTTCGGTAATTGATATTATTCCAGATGAAGATTGTTATGCCGTGGATGAACCCACTACCTTGAAAGCAAGAACAATGCGACCTGAGTGCTATATCGCAAGAAGTCGGTTGCTCCCCAAGGTTCATACAACACCGATGTGCACTCGTCAAAGAATAGATGGGAATCAATCGAAAAATTAGCTCAGAAACAGTGATAGAGGGTAGCAGAGCAAATCTGTGAAGATTATATTATTTTAAAATTGCAATGACCATGGTAACTTTAGTCCATGATTTTTGAGTTATGTATTTATTTAACTACTAATTTTTCAAAAGGATCCATCATAAGTCATAAACTTTCCATTTTGTGTGTTGATGACAAATTAATTTTTTTTAATTTTTTTTTCTTTTAGGTAAGTGGATATTAATAAGATATAAAAATTTGTTCTTATTTTTAAATATATTTTTTATGTTATTTATACAAAATTCGCTTCTTCTATTTGGTTCAATTATCTACATCGGCTTTGAAAATTTTACTTTTGCTTCAAAATTTGCTCCAAAAGCTACCTTGAACTTTGGTATTGTTAATAATAATAATAATAATAATAAAAAAAAAAAAAAAAAAAAACAGAAGCTTTCCATTAAAATAATGGAAGTAAATTAACCTCAGAACTTATATGTGTAAAAGTTACCGGACATATTTGATATTTACAACGGTATAAAAGATTTTGACCGTCGTTCTTATTTATTTCATCATAAAGATATCATTAAAATAATTATTTTTTACACCATTTAATTTGTCGATTTATATTTATTTATTTATTTATTTTCAAAGATATTGTAATTAAAGTATGAGGTGTGAGAATCAGACCTCCGATAGTACAAACACTATCCACTTAGCGTGTTATTATAAATGACGTAAAACAATGTCTTAATTTTTCACAAATTTAGGAATATATTTAAAACCCAATTTTAAAAGTTGAAGGTATTTCGTATGATTTAACATATCTTTTTGGCATCGTTGGATTTTAAAATTTCATAATTTCTATATTCGATATGGGCTATAGATAGAGATGTCCAAATTCCCCACGGAATGTGGGATTCCTCGATTAGACGGAGGAAGGGAAGGAGTGGGGAAAAAAATTCCCCACCCCACCCCGACCCCGTTCCCCTCCCCATCCTCGCCTCGATTAACTTCTACATATTTATTTAGTATAGTTATCTAATGCTATGTTATTATTATTATTATTATATAATATTACCTTTTAAATTTTCAAATTTGATTATTTATTGAGAAAGATAATAAATATGTTTAAATTGAATATTTAAATTTAGATTATATATGTGAATAATTTGATTTATATTTATTTCTTTCTAGGCCAAAATTTGACTAATTTATCTTTAAATTCAAATTTTCATGGAAAACTAACCATAATAAACAATTTAGTGATAAAGTTAATTATTTAATTAAATTTGTTCACATTAGTGATTTAAGTTAATTGGATTTTTACAAAAAAAAAAGTAAAGTTTCCCGATCTCTGTAGGGAGTTTCACGGAGATGGGAATGAAATGGGGAGCGGAGAATGACATCCTCAGCCCTGCTTGTGGACATCTATAGAGGAGAAACATTCAATTTCATCTTTTGCCCCTTTTAAATGATGATTATAAGGGTAACTTAGGTAATTTCACTTTTAAAATTATTAATTAAATCATTTTGCCTCTATTTTTTTAGCCTTACACGCAAAAGAAAAAATAATCTAATTTTATCCCTTTTTTAGCATCAAAACGCATATTAAATGTTTTTAAAAAATTGTTTCATTTTAACATGAATGATATCTTGATTCATTTGAAAAAAGAATATATATATATTTTTTTTATCTACTTCGATTTATTCTCAAGATTTGATTCAAGATCAAATCAAAATTTTTCTATAAAATCCTTACCCTTAAAATTTTCATCGATTATCTCTTTCTTTGTCAAGATTTTTTCTCCTTTTTCCATTAATAACTTTTTGTTTATAACGAATTGTGAATTTTTCAAACTAAAAGAATTAAGGTATTAGTCTAATCATCCAATAATAAAAACAATATTTTTTTGAAATAAAGTTCAAAATCAAGAGAACATTGCAAATAAGTTTGCAGGATTTATGTCTAAGAAAAAAATAATATTAAAAACAGGAAAAAAAATATTTAAATAAAAATATTTTTTTACTATGCAAATTATCATGAAATAAAAATATTAATAAAATTAAAAGGATAATCAAATCATTTAATTACAAATAAATAAATAAATACAAATTTTGTGGGTTTTTTTTAAAAAAAATTTAGAGAGGATTATCACGAAATTAAAAAAAAGTAAATAATGATCTTTTCGTTAATGTGAAAATTTGAAAGATCAATAAAACCATCCAAATCAAAATAAATGAAAAAAAATATTTTTTTAACTTAGGAGATGATTATCATGATTTTTAAAAAATCAAAAAAATATTTTTGTTTAAATTAAAGTTTAAGATAAAGAAGATATCTAAATCAAAATAATTTTAAAAAATAAAAGATAATTATCACAAAAAATTGAAAATATATATTTTTAAAATTTAAATTAAAAGATAATCAAATCATACAAATAAAAATTAAAAAAAGAGAATTATTACAAAGTTTTAAAAGACTTAATTTTGTAAGAAAAGGTAAATTAACCAATATATTTTTTGTTACATATTTCCTTAAATTATCCAAGAATTTATTTTATTCCTATAAAACACGTGCAATACGTGCAAACACATATAGTATTCATTTAGTCATAAAAAAAGGGAAAGCTCAATTTATGTCGTTGGTGGGTAAAGCACCAATTATGTACTTTATCAATTTTTTATTTTTTTAAAGAAATTGAAGGAATTGTGCTAACAAACCAGGAACAAATAAAAAAATACCTTTTAAACCAAGATTGTAGGATAACTATTTTATAAACTTGCAAGTTGTAACATCATAATTTGATATTAAAAAAACACGACCTCTATAACTAGGAATTGTCAACGTCAACAAAAATTTCAAGTTTGTATTTTACAAAAATATTGATGATATATCATCCCTTCCAGATATAATTTGGTACTTCCTTATGAACTAATTAAATACCCTTCGGTTTCAGACTCTAATAAGATTTTCACCATTTTTCTACCTTCGCTTTTTCTTCCCCTGCAAAGGAGACATCGTTATCGGCTTTGCTGCTCGCTTCTTATTGAACATGGCGGTTCTACTCTCTTCTTCTTCTTCTTCGTCGTCGCCATCATCATCTTTATTGTTAAGTACAGGAGTATCCTCCGACATTTTTGTAGAAGCTTGTTTTTTCCCAGCACCTAATTTGGCATGTAGTTTTCTATCAAGTGGATCATTAGATGGTCCATTTCTGAAATGGCGTGTTACTTTGGCCCCAAGTCCAAGTCTGGAGAAACATGTCCAGAGTTAGTAAAAAGCTTAGTAGTATGAGGCATATAATAAACAGGTTCATTGTATACTGACCTAGGAGGTCGAATCTCGGGTTCAATCGCAGTTGATTCATTATCAACTGTACTTTCTTTCCACTCAGAATTAGTCATCTTGCTCATCAACTGCGCTGCCTGCACATAAGATGGATGAATATTCAGTTTGTCGAATATCAAGACATGTCTTTATGCACGGCATTATGATGCAGAAAACCTACACAGCAAAGATACGGATATGAAACACGTATATGACATGATACAGACACGACGACAAGCCATATTCTAAAAATCTAGGGCACGAAACGGTAAGGACACGTTTATTAAAATATACATTTTTAAAAATATATATAATTTGTATACCAAAAGAAAATTCAAAGTAAACGGGTTGATGTATTTATATACTTAGAAACTTTGCTTGATGTATTTCACACTCAAAAGTTATTATTATTGTCATATATGTGTCTTTTTAGTCTACTCAACAAGTGTTTTATGCATGTCTAACACATTTGTTGCACTAACAAGTGTCCAATACGTGTCCAACAAGTGTTGGAGTAACCAACACGTGTCGGACATGGACATGCTAGCCAAACTAAAGTGTCCATACTTTTTAGTAGAAAACCATAGATTCTCTAATCCAGAAACATAGGTTGGAGAATGGGTTAAGGAAGAAGATGAAAAATCATTGCAAAGTTAGGGATGGGGAGTGCATCGCAATCCTTCCCACCTCGATGTCATCTCCAACATTTTATTTCCTTCTCAATATTGACAAGACTGGATGTAAGTTTCCATAACCAGCGAAGCAAGACCTATTAGCAGACACACACCTCTACATACATCCTTTAATAAAGGCTGTCACATTTTACGGCAGGAAGCTGGAACTTTGGCCTCGCCTCATTGAGGATTCATACCCACAAAATGAGGAAATGCTTCCAGAGACGAAATATACTGATATTATGCCGTTTTGGGGAAATTGTAGGTTATTTCGTGGCAACAGAAGAAAAGCATTTAAAGACAAGTTTGAGGATATCCTTTTTCTTTTGGTTGAATTTCTCATCCAATCCTTATAATTTGCATGTCCATATAATTTTCTCCTTTTCTAGAGAATGCAAGTTCTAACTCTTCATAGAAAGGCTCAGTATTTCACTTCAAAATGGACCTCAAATGTTAAGACCTTTTAATCACCAACCTTTATTCATGTTGCAACACAATTAGTTTAGAGTGCTAAAATTTAGTTTACTCCAGAAAAGGCTATCTGACCCAGTGTAAAAGATTAACGTTTTAGCAACAGAAAACTGAAAGAAAAAGTGGGAAGGAAGAACACAAAACAGTAAATCGGTACTAAGCCCAAAAGCTTAAGCTAATAAGTCACAGTAAATTTAATTATATCTATTCTTTTAACACTCCCTCATCAGTAGGCTTGAAAATTAATAGAAAATCAAACCAGTAGAACCTAATATTACTTGGGAGGAAATCACACTATAGAAGTTCGAACACAAGACCCTCGGAGACCGAGTTAAATCAACACTTAGCCCAAAAATGTAAGCTGATGAGCTATGGTAAATTTAATTATATCTATACTTTAACAAAAATCTAACAATATATTGAGCAAGCTACATTGGGGTAAATGTAAATCCAGGTGCATAACAATCCTAGCAGCAAAACCCAACAGCAACAGCAAAGTAGAACAGGAATGAGAACAAAACCATGATGAAGTGACTAAAGAAACTTTAACTGATTACCAACTTCGCTGCATCATTCAGCTTAATAATTTCGGGAGGTCTAGATTTCTGCGGCCTCTTCATTTTGCTGCTCATTTCGCTTACTACTGCAACTTCAAGCCTGCGAGACTGCAGACACGACGATCCACAATGAAATTGTAATGATTTCTGCAGAAATTTAGAATAAGCCGTCATTACTTCATGAAACGCCCCGAGTTTTTCTAATCTCAGTATCCAAAATATAAACTGAAATTATAGCATGCTATCTTATCAGAAATTATTAAGATAATTAAGAATCCCGAGGTTATTAAGAATCCAAAATACACACTTCAATGGAAGCATGTCAACCCTATATAATCTCATCAGAAATTATAGCATGCTATCTTATCAAGTCCCCATTTATTACATAAGAAAATCATAAAGCAATCAAACAAACAACACACGAGCACTAGGACGCTAGAGTTCTTACTGATCCAAAATTTATAAACAGAAATACAGGTTTTCGGTACTAATTGAGCCAAATTATAAACTGAATCGATGTAGTAGTTCCGAAGGACTTGATAAATTTTACCGCTGGTATGTCGCGCCGGGAGCGAGAGGGTTGCTGAGGAATGTTCGTGGGCGTCGACCGCCTTCCCGGTGGGTCTATCGCCGTCCTAGGATTTTGTTCGAAAAGGGAAGTATGTACTTGCCGGAGAAGAGTGGCGCCGGTAAGCTGCTGCCGCGGGAGGATTAGGGATCAGGCGAGTGTGGGAGGGAGATGGAGAAAGAAAGGCGATACAGGATCAAAACTCACGTTTGAATAGTAATTTCACTGTTCAGTATCTCTCAAATAATATTTAGGGCTGTTTGCAAACATAGGCTATTGGGCCAGTAAATATAACATTAACCAAAACAAATTATAAATATAGACAAATTTAAGTATAGGCCATACAAAAAGACTAAAAAGCCCATAAAAATATAATAGGCCCACGACCCGATATTTTTTCAGCCCATGAATCCACAACCTGTGTTCTTTGTTTAGCGTGAAAACAAGGAAATTTATAGTAGCCCTAACCCAATCGTCAACTCCTAACTCGATCTTCAGATTCTTCCAATCTTCTTCAATTGACGATTATTCATTGAAATCGACGATTCTACTATCTTCTTCAATCGACCCATTCTACTATTTTTATTCAATCTTCTTCAAAACCCTAACCCTATCTTCTAAAATCTACAAATCAAAAAAGAATCCTACCGTCGTTGACGATTATTCACTGAAAACGATTGCGGAATCACATTCAAAGGTAACAAAAAATATAGTTACATGACTTTTTTTTCCCCTTTTTTGTTGTTAGTTGTTTGATTATTGTTTGTGTGCTTTAAACTTCAAATGTATTTTTGTTGGGGGTCTATTGGTGATAGATTTTTGTCACCAATAAACTTGATTATTCACGGATGTTATTTGTTATTATTGTTTGTTATTATTGTTGTTATTTGTTGGAGAATGCCTAAACCAAAAAGGCAGCCTAAACCGTGAAAGAAGATGTTGAAAAATACAAATGACGAGAAGATTGCAAAAGAGCAAAAGGATGCAAAGGACCAAAAGAATGCAAAGGACAAAAAGAATGCAAAAAACGAAAAGAAAGCTTCTTCAAAACAAACAAAGCATTCTCCTAGAATCAAGGACATTGCCCCTAGTTTTGACTTAAAAATCTCAAATGTAATAATGTAGTCGTGACTTAGTTTAATATTGTGGCTATTAGACCTTAGTTTTTGTGGATATGGGATATGGCTATCAGTACTTTAATATTATGGGATGTGGGATATTATACCCTAGTTTTTGTAGACACATTTGTAGTATCAATGATAGAAACATATCTGTGATAGAAATGATCCATGATAGACTTCATATGTAGTTCATTTTGTCGTATAAATATAGGAAATTGTTGGATTCGTTAGTTGAATCAGTGCAAATTATATCCATTTGTGCTTCTATTTTTACAGTTGTGAGGGCTAAAATCTTGTAATTATGTAATGGGTGAAAAGTGATATATCAATGTCAATGACAAACCAATATTAGTGATAGAAATCACAGTGACATTGCTTGAAATTACTCATAAAAACTTCATATGTAGTTCTATTTGTCATATAAATATAGGAAATTATGCCCCTTTTTGCTTTCTATTTTAAAATTCTAAGAACTAAACTCTTGATATTGTGTGATGGATGGTCAGTGATAGATCAATGTCAATGATAGACCAATATCAGTGATAGAAAGCATAGTGACAATACTTGAAATTGATTTTACTTTCTTTCGTATGTACTTGATTTTGTTTTTATTCCATAGGAAATTATATACTTTGTATTGAGAAAAAGTTCAAAGGACTAAAGTTTGTACTTTTAAGTGACATTACTTCACATTAATAAGAAGCAAAGCGAATACATATACTATTGACAAAAAATGGAAAAAAAAAGGTTCTATATTTCTAAGCAGAATGTTATGTTCGTATGAACAATATAACAATCAAACTAATGGTAAAAATAGCAAACCCTACAACATTCTAAAAATGTTCACAACCTACACGTTCACATCTATAAAGATCATATTGATATTAAATGTTGCATCATTGTATAAATGGTGGAAATTTACAAGTTCTACGATTATGACCAATACGATGATGACTGCACTTTGTCTGACTTTTTTGCTCGCCAATTGATAATATTCGTTGTTTTCGAGGTCGGCTTGTTGGGCGCTTAACAATTGGAGGTAATATACTCACGTCAATCCCTATAGGCTTCCAATTAGCATGGACAGATCCAACATAGCATGAAATCAAGGTGCTTGTCAAAAAATACTTATGAACAAATGAGTAAGTATCCATGTTGCATCCACGAATAACAGCAAGTGCATGGACACATGGAATTTCATCAAGATCCCAAACACGACAAGTACATGATTTGGAATCTAAATGTACCATAAAATGATTGTTTCCATCAATTACTTGAAATTCGACATCATTAATTGCATTAACTTGAGAAAAATGACACATAGACAAGAAATTAATTAAAATCCAACTATTTGAATCTATCAATGATAGAAGTCTATGATTGATAGAACTCAATCATTGACAAATTGTGCTATATTACCCATGAAAACAAGTAACTCTTACAGTGAAGCTTCTTGATATATGATGTTGTGTTCGTAATTTCCCCTCAACCCAAAACAGATTTCATACAATATGCAACTTTACTTTTATCATAAAAATATTTTTGAAGTAATTGTCTGATTGAATTGAGTAGTGATGCCACAGGTAAATCTCTAAGCTCTTTTAAAATTGTATTTAAACATTATGAAATGTTTGTAGTAATCATCTGATATCTTCTCCTTCTACAATATGCACGAACCCACTTCTCGAAACCAACATTACTAACCAAGAAACATCGTTATCTTCATGAATTTCAACCACAGTTTGAATGTCATTGATACCAAAATCCAATGAGATCGATAATTGTATTGAAAAAATAGATACTTTCCAATTGAATTTCCTTTAATATCAAACTCACAAAACTCTCAAAACACATAATTTTATCAACCAAGTAATTATGTTTATCATCCTACTGTCCACTATGAAACACCACTATTGCAAGCTTAATCATATTTCCAAATCATTGCAAGAAACAACAATTAAACCCATGACATTCTAGACTAGTAGAATAAATAGAAAACAATATCTATAAGTGATAGGCTAATATCATTGATACACTATGATATGTATCTATCATCAGAGGACTAATATCAATGATAGGTTCCTGACTACTAATATTAGTGATAGGAAGTTCATGACTACTAATATCAGTGATAGGAAGTTCATGACTGATTGGAGAAAAAAACCTAAATATAAACTAAACAGAAATTAAGTTATGAACACTCAAAGAAAAAATTAAAGCAGATCATACCAGAAAACTGAGGAAATCAATAAAAAAAACAAAGCATACTTCAAGTAAAATCAATGAAACCTACAAAAGAAGAAACCGAATACCTAGACATCCAATAAAAAATAGAGTAAGAAATCGAATACCTAGATATTGGAGAAAGAATCACACAAGAAGAGGATGAAACCATACAAAATCGTGAGTCAGAAATACAAAATTGAACATAGAAAGAAGAAATCATAAGCAGAAAACCTTAGAATTGAGCGACGCAGAATGGAGAAGACATACCTGGAAAGCGCACATTAGCTCGACCAAAAAGAAGATGAAACCTCAGAAGAAGAAGTGGCACTTTGGAAAAGCACAGAAAGAAAATGAAAACGATGAAAAAGAAGGGGGAAGATGAAGCCCCACTATGGAAAAAGACAGAAAGAAAGAAAATAGATTTAACGTAAAGAAAGAAGCCGGACGACGAGGAAGAAGGGGCAGAATAAGGTTATTTTAGAAAAAAAGTAAAGAAGGTAAATGTATTTAAGGTAATTCAGAAAATAATTTATATTTGCAAATAGTTTTAAAAAGGAATATACATATAAATAGAAAAACACCTACTACAAATTTCTTACTATTTAGGCCATGTTTGCTTTACTCTAAGGTCAAGTTTACAGCGGTTGAAAAATAATCCATGAATAGTATTATAAAAGGTAGAAGTAGAATCTAGTTGATTACTTTTGTTGTTATTTACTTGCTTACCAAAATCGTAATTAGATATAGAATTCATCTTGAAATTTGTATTGAGCTATAAAAGATGTTGAATTTAATTGTCGTGGAATACACCATCTTATTGTTACCGTTACAAATATTGTTACTATAACAATATGAAAATTATTAATTTGTCACATTTATTGTTACCGTTAGGGCCAAACAGTAATGATAATAGTAAAATGTGACAAATTAATTCTAGGTAAACGTGGTCAACAACAATCCAATTGTGTTTACGGTTCAGACCTATTACGATTAATCCATTAATGAAATCTCATTCCGATTATGCCAACTTTTATCACGGTTTAATAAACGTGGCCTTAAGCCATTTAGATACGTTACCCGATGACTAGTTAAAAAGATTTTATAAACTATGAATAATAAAAAAAAATCATTACGATTGTAACAATTTGATTAAGGAGTAGAAAACATGACTTTAGTTGAAAAGAAATATAAGTGAGTAAAAATAAATCAGATGACCTAAAAAACTTAATTTACCCAACTCAATGTTATCGTTTTGAGTTACGTTATGAATTTATTTGGGTTGGATAGATTCAACTAAATTAAAATTTAATGGCTTGAGTTGGATGATGTGTTAACTTAAAATTAATTTGGGACGAATCGACCAATTCGAATATATTATTAAATCTAAAAATATTTTTATTACTAATTTTTGTACATGTTTGGGAGTGATTTTAAAATTATTAAATCACTTTTGTCATGTTTAAAATGGTTTTGTTTGATTGGTTTTATGAATGTTATATGCTTGAAATTAGTTATGTGTTCAAGTGTGGTTTTATCAAGTGGGAGAATTATATTGAACTTGACTTATTTATGTGTTTGAGTGGGAGAGTGATTACAAGGTTATGTGTGTTTGAGTGTTATATGTTTGATTGTACTTGATTGTTTCTTGTGTGATTATGCATGTAAGAATTATTGTTGTAATTATATTGATGATTTATTCCATCACCTTTATGTTCTTGAATTGAAAATGCTAAAATGCTAAAATGGTGCAAGTGTGATTTGTATTTCATGTGCTTCAGTTTGGAGGTTGGTTTACATTGTTTAGTTTGAGTTATATGTCTATATACTTTATATTTAAAGAGTGAATTGTTTTTGTTTAGTGTTATGTTATATTGTTCTCTTGGTTTAGTTATATTTATGGTTTTTTGTTCATAATTTGTTACTTTGATGAAGGGTATAGTTATTTTTATTTATATATCTATACTTTGTATTCATTAGTTTCGAATGATAATATATTGTCGCTCAAGTTTTAAAGTCATGGATGAATTTAAATGTCGTGTTTATGTAGAGAAGTGGAATGATGTGACTTCCAAATAACCTCTTCGTTTTTGTTGAATTTCATGTGTATTAACGATATTTTAATTTATGCAAACTTGTTAGAACAATACCTAGTTTTGTAAAATTTGAATGGTCATTTAATTTCTTTTTACTATATTTTATATATGAATAATTTACTTGAGACATCCCACCAAATCTTTATGTAATTTAAATTAAGTTATTTTGTAATATTTGAGACCAAATTTTTATGTAATTTAAATTAAGTTATTTTGTAATATTTGAGAATTATTTTGG
Source organism: Benincasa hispida (assembly GCF_009727055.1). NCBI lineage: Eukaryota > Viridiplantae > Streptophyta > Magnoliopsida > Cucurbitales > Cucurbitaceae > Benincasa > Benincasa hispida. Next base: position 59,376,496 of record NC_052360.1, on the reverse strand, counting down.
ATTGTTGAAGGTTGAATTGAATTATTGCTCAGTGAGGAATTTTAGAATTTAAATTGGATTAAAAGAAAATTTGGGATTTATTTCAGGACATCGAATTAAAATTGGGAGTCGTTGTGTTTGGACTTTCAAAATCAAGATTTGGAAAATTTTGAGAAATTGCCATCAAGTTAGAGACCAATTTTCGGTAGAAAAATTGTTAAAATTTGGTAAGTTTTTAAGTGAATTCTAGCACTTTGGCTCTTTTTGGATTAAGAGTAATTGTGGAAATTTAAGTTATTAAATATGGGTTTTTGTTTTATGTTCAGGTGGCCAAAAGAATTGGGTTTGGAATTAATTTAGGACCAAGCCACAATTTCGGTAAAGTTATATTGGAGATATTTGGATTATTTTGGTTAATTGGATTTAGACCCCAAATGATTAATTTAAATTATGTATTCATTATTTTAGGTTAGGGTTGCTAAATTAAAATATGTAATTTATGTTATAGGGTTGATTCAAGTCTTCCAAAGGTTTTGAGAAGATTAATTATGTGGATTAAAATTTGTGACCAAATTTGAGGTAAGTAATCTTACTACTAGAACTGCTTTTGTGTCAGACGATAAATTTAATAATGATTTTGATGATTCTAAGACTATTTGCATCAAGATGCATGAGGATAAATAAACTGATCTTAATTGTATTTTGAAGCATGTTACGAGTGCAAGCATGAACTAAATTATTTTGTTTATATGATTTGCTAGATGAACATTGAGCATGATGATATGTATTTGCATGTTTGTGGGACTATGTTTTATGATGCATGTTATGCTTATGATATTGATAGTTACCCTTACCCGTAATTAGATACCTACCGGAGGTAGTGATCTTCTTCAGGATTTCACCAGAGGTTCGTGTTTCCTTCGAGATTCACTAGAGGTTTGTGTTTCTTTTGGGATTCACCATGATTCACCAGAGATGGTGACCTCCTTCTGGACTTCACTAGAGGTTTGTGTTTCCTTCGAGATTCACCAAAGGTTTGTGGGTACATCTCACTTACGGTAGGGCGGGTTCAACTATCCATTACATGACCATCCTATGGACAGTAGAGGTTTATGAATGTCCCACTAGAGAATGACATTTAGAGGACATAAATGTTTAGCCTAACCTTGGTAGTGGGGTTACTTACCGAGTATTTTATACTCATTATTTCTCATGTTACTTTTTCAGGTAAAGGTAAGAACACACCGGCGAATGATAAGCGAAAATTTGTAAACGAGCCACTGAGACTAGTCATATGCTTCTGCTCATGTTTTCAGGATTTTATGTTTTAAAATTGCTAGTCTTGATGCTTGAACTTGAAGTTTTGGTATTTGTGCTTTTAAACTTTTTAAAAGAATTTTCTATTATTGTTTTATGGTTTAAGGGTATTATGTTAAATGAATTTCAATTATTTAGTTTTAATAAATTTAATTATTTTATGCTATTTATTTGATTTTATTACGTCATGAAAAATTGTCAATTTAAATTATATACATGTATAGACGTAATGGCCTAGTTTAAGTCCTAGGGAGCCAGGTCGTTACAATACCTCTTGTGTTTGTGGTCATATAAATTTTTTTGTTAATTTATTGCATAAGAAGATTGACTATTTAGGTACCATTATATTATTGAAATCTCAAATTTAATTTAACTAACGAATTAAATTTTTTAGCACACTATTTCCCATCATATAAAGCTGGATAAATCGTCAGCAAATAAACTATTTCCTAACATTGTGACACATGGCGTAAGGAGTAAAGAGGATTCAGTAGGCTCTTCAACTCGTTTCAATCTCTCGATGGTAAAACAATCCATCGGGTGATGATAGAACTCTTGATGCTTATACAAGACCATCAAGAGTTCTAGAACCGTCGACCAAAAATATAAAGCATTGAGAGATATAATAACTTCCAACACAAAAGCATACACGTTGTCAGGAGTAAGTTTCTTTCTCGATGGTCTGTATTTTGGTGTCGAGAGATGATCTTTTGACTGGCCTGTTTTGACGATAACCTTGACGACATATATGACGTTGGGAGATTAGCTCTCGAGTGTTTTTGGATCTCTACCGATGATTACCCACATTGGAAAAGAGTCTCTTTCTTATAATGTCACTAGATATATTTGGTGATTAGGCTAATTTATAATTTAACCTTTGACTACTTATTTATCTCTAAATAAATTGAATGTCAATGTTTCAATTTAAACATAGTAAGTGGATAAGTCACTAGTTACCATCTTGATGACCTGAATGATGTACTTTATGAATGATATTAGATGGGTGAGAATGTTTCATAAAATTGACTTAGAATGTTATCAACATGCTAAATGTTAAGTCGAGTGAAGGAATCAATGAAATGGCCATAAAGTGAGGTATTAGAAAGTGGATACCCGTCGTCAAGATGGAGGTGTTGTTCCATAAAAAATGAGAGGTTCCATAACCAATTAGCCTTATATATTAAGAGTATATTTGTGTTGACTTATAAATGAAAAACTAGCTACTTCAATCCTTAATGGAAAAGGATTGAGCAAGAAATTGTTTTGTTTCGAGGATATAATTTGTCATTATTTTCAGTAAAGACAATATCATCAACTCAAATGAGGATGTAAATTGAGAAACTTTACGAGTATATATAAAGAAATAGATTGATGATCACAATGCATTTATTTAAGCCCATGAATAGATTAATTAGGCAACTTACAAACACTGAGGGTAAGTAGAGGAAGAAAAGTTGAGAGAGAGTTCCATAAAGAATTCCTTGCGTAAATTATCATTATATAAAAAGACATTATTGACATTGAGTTAATGAAGAAATCGATTATTAATGAAGTAATTGAGAGGAGGAGACAAACAATAACCACGTCAAATCTCGTTCAGTATATCATGATGGTCAACTCATTGCTGTTTTGGCAATTAAATGCCTTATAGCAATCAAAATATATTTAATTTTGTATACTCATTTACATCTAGTAAGAGTTTTATCGAGTGGTAAGGACTATGAAATATCCAGACCAAGTCCTATTTGATTCAAGACCACGAAGTTCACCGACATAGAATTACTCCCACAAAAGACTTAACTGCTTGAATATAATTTTGAGGTTTTTTGTGATCCAGAGTTATATAGACAAAAGATTGATCAAAGGAAAAGTGAAGTAGAAGTGTGAGCTGCACCAGAAATATAATATCACTCAAATGATTAAATATTTAATCAAGTACATTTATTAAATGAATTAATTAATACAAATAACTTCTAAAGGTATACCTCTTTAAATAGGTCCCTTTTTGTTTGAGAAATAAATTGGTTCATTGGACCATATTTAATTATTAGATGTTTCAACTCAAGAAGCTTAGTATTGATGATATGCCGTGTAATATATGTGCAATAATTTTTCAATAATTGTTTACTGAAAGTAATTTATATCACGTACCATACACACATTAAATTACTATAAACGTGTCGATTTTGAGTATAATGGTAGGTTCACATTTCTTTATTAAAATTATGATACTTTCTTATAAATAATAATATAAATCCATCTAAAATTTAAGAAGTTCTTTAATTTCTTACCCTTCTGCATAGGTAAATAAGTCAAGTCAACTTTCAATTTCATGAAATTAAACCATAAATTTAAATGCCAACATAAAAGTGGTCTAATGATTAAAGCATCTATGATCCTTTTAGGATGTTATGGTTTTTAATTACCTTAAGAAATGATTTTAAATCTTATCATTTGAAATTTAAAAAGTCATTTAAAATTAATTATTTGGTTTGAAATGAAACAAATTTAGAATGAATATATATAAAATTTTGTGTCTAAAAAATAATCGAAAAAGAAGAGAAAATTAAGAATTTATTATTACAGGCCTTTAGTTATGACGCTTCACAAGGTTAAATAAGTAAAACCTATGAAATCTTGTGAAATCCAACCATTTTAGTCAGAAAAGTTTTTTTTTAATTAATAAAAACAGAATTTGAAATCACTTGAAATTTGTTTAAAATCAATTGAAATCCTAAAAGATCACAAGGTCTTCCAAACAAACAGTTAATTTGAACATTTTCGAGTCGAATTTCTCTTTACATTTTTCTTAATGCCTTAACCTTATGGCTAGATATATTAAAAAAAAAATCAAATAAGAGCTTCATTAATGAAGATAACATAAAAGTATTTTTAAAGAGAAAAGTAAAAGTTGAATTATGATTTAGTAAATAGGGTAAAACATCGAATCAAATATACATATGTAGCAAATGAATTAATTAATGCAATATTATTAATAGGCAAAAGTCAGGGTCTTCTAAGGTGTTCTTCTAAGTTAATTTGATTCAGCCATACTGATCAATAAAGTTAACTATTTATGATATGTCATTGTTATATGTAAGTATAATAAATTCTCAATAAAGGCTTGATTAACATAACTTATAGTATGAGCATATATATCATGACCACTTAATTTAGAGGGTTTTGTTAATTAAAAACAAAAAACATGATTAGGTTTTCAAAATAATACAAAGGGAGAATATTGAGATTCTATTTAATTTTTTGTCATTAATATTTAAACATGATGACGTGACAAATAAATGACTAATGATAATGGATAATTAAACAAAATAAAGTGTCAGATATATCTTTTGAATAACTAAACAAACAAATATATTTGTTTAAAATACAAAGACTAATTTAATATTTGAAAGATGAAAATTGATTCAAATAACTATTTTGTGATATGATTTTAAATAAATAAGCAAAGATAAAAAGATTTTTACCTTGAATAGGACCTTAATTGCATTAATCTTATCTATGAAAAATTTTATGCATTGTTGGTTTTCAAAATGTTATTGTTGTAGGTGAGCTCCTTTCGAATTAATATCTTTTTCACAAATTGATCACATCAATTTCATAAATATATATATATATTTTTTTACTTTGATATAGTAAGATTAAAATTTTATATCAATTTAAATCATGAAAGATATTGATTTTTTAGGTTAGGAAATATTCGATCTTATTATATTGTCGCGAAGAAAAAAAATCCATGAAAGTTAGTTTCATAGATTTTTTAAGTTAGAAACTTTTTTTTTTTTTTTAAAGTTTCTAAATCATTTTTGGGTGTTTAGTTCACCAACATAAATTGAGTGGGTATAATATATCAATTCAATGTTTGGTCCACCAATTTTAGATGTTAATGGAGTTGAGTTGGTATATTTTACTAACTCACCCAACTCTCCCTTCTTCTAATGTTTTCAAGGCTCCACCCATCTGATAGCCCTTCAGCCACTGTTACTAACTATTGCTGCAACATTTTGAGAACCCACTACTCTAAGCTCTGACAACCACCTCCGATGACAACTTCGGCACTAACTTCAGCGACCAATTCCAGGCTCCGACAACCACCTCCAATGACAACTTCGGTGACCCAACTCCAACGACCACTTTTGCGCAATCAACTCCTACGACCAATTTTGGGTTCTAGCAACCGCCTCCGTCAAAAAACTCCGATGACCAACTCGACAGCCACCTTCGTAAATTTCAAAAACCACCTCCGACTACAAATTTCAAGAAAATCACCTTCGATGACTACCTTCTAGCGAGCAACTCCGACAACCACTTCTGATGACAACTCTAGCGACCAATTTCAGCTTCCAACAACCATCTTTGTTGACAACTCCAGTGACCCAACTCCGACGATCACCATCGTGCAACCGACTCCGACGACCAATTTTAGGTTTCGACAATCACCTCCGACAACAAACTCCGATGAACAACTCCGACAATCACCTTTAAGGCTTCGACAACCACCTCCAACTACAAACTCCAATAAAAATTACCTTTGATGATCAACTTCGATGACCACCTTCGAGTGAGCAACTTCGACAACCAACTCTAATACCACCTTTATGCGACCAACTTCGAGCTCCGACAATCACCTCCGACTACAAACTCTGACGAAAATCATCTTTGATGATCAACCTCTACAACCACTTTCGTGTGGCTAACTCCAACGACCAACTTTGGGCTCTGAAAATCACCTATGACGACAAACTTCGATGACCGACTCCAATACCACCTTTACGCGACTAACTTTGGCTTCGATAACCACCTCCAACTACAAACTCTAGCAAAAATCATCTTCGATAATCAACTTCGACAACTACTTACGTCTATTAGAAGATCCATGACTGTTAAAGTATGTTGTAGGGTTATTCATTATATAAATAATATTATTTTGTCTACATTAAGTGTAATACTTATTTGTAGAAATTTGTAAAAACATATATTTATTTAATTGAATTCACATATGAAATTAGTGTTAGTAATATGTGGGAAAGTATGTAATATATAACAAACAAAAAAAAACCCATAAAATGGAGATTTTTTCTTAGAACATTTTATGTCAAGAAATAGTGAAAAGTTGAGATTTGTTCTCTGATGATCCTCCAACTTTGGAGGGAATAAAAGTGAAATTGTTGAAGAAATGTGGTAACATTCAATTGGTTGTTAAGATGGTGAGGGAGATTTAGTTAAGAAAAATTAATGATAGAGTAAAAATACAAAGAGGAAGAAAAGAAGAAGATGATTATGAAATTCATGGAGAAAAATTAGGAATCAAAAGTTTTGATTTCTCTTTATTTCCCATTTCATTTAACTATATTCCTGCAAGAAACGTAGTGGGTTAGTTGTTGTTCATTACTAAGAAAGAAAGAAAGAAAGAAAAATTTTAAAAATTAAAACAAAAAAATTGCAATCCATATTTTATTCAATACAAAGACGTATAAAATTATTGAATAAAAAGTTTCAAAATGAAAATAAACCTCATAAAAACATATTATTTAGAGTTTGAAAAACTGCACTAGATCCCTTAGACATATGAACTCAACTCTAAATAATCTTACACTCCGAATACAGATATATGAACTTCAGACATCATATCTCAACTCAATGTCCCAAGTAACCCATTTGTTTAAGTGAAAATTATAATAGCATGATTAAAAATTTATATCAATTTAAGATATAAATTTTGCAAGTAATCTTATTCTATTGTCTTTTAAGTAGAAAAAATAAATCTATGAAAGTCAGTTCCAAAGTAAAGTAGTGAACGGTATTACCAATACCAAAAAACAAATATATCTCATTGGATGATAGACTTACTCGAAAGAGTAGATTCTTGATTTAGTATAAACTAGAATGGTAAATTTTCACACAAGAAAATTTTTGATAATCCAATCCTTTACTCAAGAAAAATATTATTTAATTAAATGACCATTTTTTTAAAATCGAGTCTAAAAAAAATAATGTGAAATTCAACCTAAAGCGTAATCGATAATTTACAAATAGGGATTACCAAACTGACCATATATTTTTTATACAAATTGTAACCATATATGTATAAACAAACGACTCTAAAAAGGAAAAAAAAAAAACACCTAACAAACTAAACATTAGAAGAAAAGATCTTATTCACTTTCATCTATACTCTAAAAGTTGAAACAAGAAGAAAAAGGGCAATTCTAAAATGTTATAAAAATAGTCTATTTTCCCTTTTCTTGGTAACAAAGGAGGGTCCTACTCTTGGTTTCTTATGGACCTATCAGAAGAAAGAACATCTTCAATCCAAGCCACAATGTTGAATGCCAATCCTTCCAACACTCTCGAGTAACTCTCCAACACTGCCTGTCCTACATCCTACAACATAAAAAAACCATTTGTTTTTTAGTACAAATATTGTGTTTTTAAGAGAGAGAGAGATTTTTTTTTTTTAAAAAAAAGACAACATAAATTGAAAGTTCATAGAGAGGTAACTTACCCTATTGTATTGAATCTTGCTAGTGTCTAAGGTTGTTTGAGAAAGTTCAGGGAATCTTTGTTTCAAGGACAAAAGTAAGGTCTCGGCTCTTTCTGCCAAGATAGTGTTTTTGTCACTTCTATCAGTTTCAGCCATTAGATCCTTTACCAATTCCCATGAGGATTTTGAGTGGCTCAGACATGCTTTCCTTCTCCATGTATACATCGAAGCCTCGATCCGGTCTGCAAGTTCGAGCGCATCGTGTTCGGATCCTATGTTCAAGCAATCGAGCAGATGTTCGGGTGAGAATTTGTCTGCACTATACATGTAACGGTATATTGTATCGCCTATACTCGCCTTTCCACTCTGAAAAAAATGGATAATTTAGAAGTTATAAAATAAAAGGATATACTATGTTGGTTTCGACGAGCTCTTAAAGCGAAAATTATACGGTTAGGGGAGTAATGACCTTTGGAAGAGTGTCTATGAATGACTCTGGAATTTCCATTTCAGCAAGAATGGTGCTGTTGATTGCCATAGCAGCTTTGTGGATTTGATTTGCGCATTCGCGTTTATTTCGCAAATGTTTCCTTGCCTTCTCCGATAGACCACATGAAGGAATACAAGGAACTGGCAGCCACCATTTCTCCTCTTTTTGCAATGACAGTCGACGAAACGAACCAGATTTCGACTGATTAGAGTTCGACGACATGCTTCCTTTTTCGGCATACCAGAACTCAGTGTCTTGAAAGCTATCCAAAATGTCCTGCCAAAAGGAAAACAAGATTCATTGATCACTCTCAAAATATTTCAACCAGATTAGTTTCTTTTTTTTTTTCAAACCATTTTTTGCTGTCATTAATAAGCTTTACCAAGAGCATCAGGTCAAGCTTTTGCAATGCTGGAAGGTTGAGACATATATCTGACCTTTGTCTGCTGCTCAACACCTAAAACACCATCATCATTTCATAATTTTGTAAGATTCATTAAAATAAAAGTACAAGAAACCAAGGCTGCTTGGAAACAGTTTCCTGTTTTTTTCACTTATGTTTTTCCCGAAAATTACCTTTTTAGTCCCTAAAGACCGATTGAAAACGGTTATTACCTCGTTTCAAAAATACCTTTAAACAAACTCACAGTTTTCAATTTCGATGTGTTTGAGTTTACAATCCCAAACATTCAAAATATATTTAAAGACGTTTAGAAAAGAAAAAAGAAAGAAAGAATCACCTCCATTGAAGTTCCATCTTCCAAAGTTTGAGATATAGTGAAGAACTCAACAATGTAATCACAAACAGACAACAAACAGCACATCTCTCTCTTCCACATAGCCTTCTTCTCCGGTGGCAATGGCTCCAGTTTCAGATTCTGTCCAAACACCGTCGCTGATCATTCATCAACACAAACAAACACACAATTATTCTTATCTCTTTGTTAAAAAATCGACAACTAAATAAAGCAAGAAAACGTAAACTGTTGAGAAATCGATATATGGTTAACTAATAATGTGTTAGCTACGTTTACCAATAGAAGGAGAGATCAAAATTTGATAAACAAAGGTACAAAATCTTACGTACCATAAAGATTAGTAATAGCATTTGAAATTGTAACTGCCGTACAAACCCCTTTTCCGCTTCCTGACATGTCTTCTCCTAGTAAAAGCTTTGCAAATCTCTCCTTCATCATCTCCACTTCTGCAACCACCACAATCTTTAAACTTTTAAAACGAACCATACGTGAATGAAAGATTGAATCTCTGACTTTGAAGTTGGTAGCACATATTTGATTCGTTTTGACTAGAACTATTTTAAAGTGATTATCACTTTTCAAAGTTCATAAATTTCTTGGACACGGAAATAAAAGTTTACAAATTAAGTTGGTAGGTTAAAATTTTAGACTATTTTGATAACTATTTCACTTTTAGTCTTTAGTTTCTTAAAATTTACATTTATTTTCTCTCAATCTTTCTTGAAAAAAAAGATTGACTTACTAGTCTAAATTTAAAAACAAAACTGGATTTTTAAAAATGACTTTTTCTTGCTTTTAAATTTGATCGTGATAGAAATAGACATTGTGATAATAGAAGTTTCTTTTTTCTTCTTAAGATATTTAAGATAGGAGATTGAATGGCTCAAGGTTGATAATGACTATTATTTCAAATGAGTTAGATTCATTTTCATAAAAAAGAAATTTAGAAGTGAGAGTAGAATTTATAATTTAAAATTTTAAAAATTCTAATTACTAAAAATCAAATGTTGGCCCAAGGAATGTTAAGAAAATTTTAAAGCTTTTTTAGTGTAATAAAAATGGAGGTATTTAAAAACAACACAAATTTGAGAAGATAAGAACTTAAAATTTAACCGACAATAAAAAAAACAACTTAAAAAAGGGGGAAAACTCCTCACCGGAATCCATGGCGTCTTGATCGTCGACCTTGTCTCCGGCGGAGAGTTTATATTTTCTGGTGCCCTGTCTGGCCAGAATCGCCGGAGAGGGCTCAATGCAGAAACTGCTGTCGTCGGTGGTGGGGTCAGAGAAGGCAGAGGCGTCGGAGCTGGTTCTACAGTAAGAGAAAGAGTAGCCGCTGGCCGGAGACTGGCCGGAGGTTTCAGATATGGTGGATTGATCATTTAGATCCATGGAAGACGAGGAAGGACGAAAACCCAGGTGGAAATTTTCGTCAGAGATGGGAAATTTCTCCATTTTTGAAGCCAAAATCAGTGGGAACGATGAGGGGTTTTTAAAAAGAAAAGCAAACGGTTTGAAAATTTGAAGAAGAAAACAGAGGAACAGATTTTGAATTGGAATTCCCTCCTTGTTGGTTGCTTGCTTTCTTGCTTTCTTGCTTTCTTTCTCTTTTTCTTTCCGTTCTGAAATCTTTTATTTTCTTTTGGAAAAAGAGAGGGAAGATGTTCTGCAACTTTAGGACCACGAAAATGGAAGATGAAGGCAGAGGAATTGCCCGGCCGACATCGACGATAACTTTATTCGATCAAAAAAGGCAGACCCAGATGGAGAAAAACAGAGCTATTTCGCCATGGAAATGGAGTTCTTCACACATTTTTGTAAATATTACATATAATACATAAACAATATATAACATATATATACACACAATAAAAAGAAAGAAAAAAAAAAAGAAGGGAAAATAGAGTTACTCACGTTATAAAGTATACTTTAAAAATGGGTTAGAAGAATTTATAATATGGTAAATTATGGTCAAACAATAAGAATGGTTGTAGTTTAGAATGCAGTTTGGTTTTTTTTTCTTTTTTCTTTTTTAATATATTTTTAAATATAGATACTTTGGTTGGTCTTAATGTTTAGTTTTTTTCAGAAAGAATATATATTTTTTATTCTAAGCTTTGGAAGTTGTATCAATTTCAATTATAAACGTTAAATTTCATCATTTTAAGTTTTAAAATTGGTAAATTGTATCAATTTTAACTTTAAACTTTCAATTTCATTAATTTAAAACTCAAATTCAGTAGATTATGTCAATTTTAACTTACAAGACTTAATTGAGGGTGTAAATTGATTCAATTATTTAAGTTTGAAGTTTAGATTGACGATATTGAAACTTGAGTGCTAAAGTTGATACAATTTTCTATGTTCAAGGTTTAAAATAATAAAATTGAAAGTTTATAATTAAAATTGATACAACATGTCAAGGTTTTTTTTCCTTTATCATTAATATTTTTTATTCATTTGAAAGTTTATGATTAGAATTGATACAATATGTCAAGGTTTTTTTACTTTAACATTAAAACTTTTGGTTCATTTTGATTAATCGTACTTTTTAATGTTGATTTTTATTCCATTCATTTTTTATCTCATTTTTAATCATATTTTAACAAAGTATAAAATAGGTTTCTAAACGTTCAATCAAATGTCTAATAAGTAAATTTAAAAGTGTGTAATAAAAACTTTAAATAGTTAACCTAAAACAGGTGTTGACGTATTCGAAGGTTTTTTATTATTTATTTTATTTTTTAATTTAAGGATTTAAAAACTAGACTTATTAATAGTTTAACTCCACACAAAATTGAACAAGAAAATCACTTGATAATATCAATTAGTATAAATTAGGCTTATTTAATACAAGTATAGTTCAACTTGCATAGTACTCGCACTATCAATCTTGAGGTCAAATGTTCGATTCTCCATCTCATATTTTAATTACAATAACTTTGCAAATATATATATAAATTAGCATATATTCTCTAAATGTTATATATATACATTTTACAAATATAACAAAAAATTGACTTCGATTTTATCATATTCTATATTTGAATTGTTCTATTTAGGTAAAATTTTAAAGTTCTTGCTACCACAAAGATATTATATATATATATTATATATATATATATATATCTTTAAAAAGGAATAGGAGTCTAGTCTATTACAAAGAGACATTAATTTCTAAATCACTTTAATTATGTTTTTCAAGGGGACGATTGTACGAAATAACATATTCGTAAAATTTAGTCTTTTTGATTTAAAGAATGCTCCTATTTTGTTATCTATATAATATTATTGAAGAAATTATTTAAAAGGATTAAAAACTATTTTGAAAATATTTATAAGACTCTTATTAGTCTATATAAATCTCTCTCCTTTTATAGAATTATATAATTTGAATTTTCAGTACTCTGAAATTAGATACTAAATAGTAGATAGGTGACACTAATCTATAGCGAATACTCGTGTTAAATCTCAATAAGTTAAACTGAAATAGACATGATATACTATACAACTAATTATACTCATGATAGATATTAAATATTTGTATTATATTTTTAATATTTTTGGTTCATTTTCTATATTTTAAAAAAACAACCTTCATATATATTTGTATAAAAACTTTCATTTATTCTTCACACAACAAAATAAAAAAAAAAAAATTATGATGAATAAGCTATCTTGTTGAATTATAAAGAATTTTCAAATTTTTATTTTGATCAAATATGAATTTTCGTGATCATTTTAACTTCTTATGTTTTTATTTATAGTAGAAAAGACCAATTTTGGGTTATGTGTCAGGGATTCTTATAAACATATTATGATAAGTTGCATGTGGGAATTATTTTGCAATAAATTTGACATCTTTTCCCCATTGTTCATTGTTGTATTTTCTTAAATAATTTGGCCTCATGACCAACATTATTTCTAACCCTAGTTTGTAATTTGAGTGGTTTTATTTTATTTTATTATTTTTAATTTTGTTCTCTTTTAACAATATAATACAACATACTATATCTTTAAAGATATCCCACCATGAAATAATTAGATCTCCAAATCCTTTGTTTTAATTCTTTTTCTCTGGAGGTTCCAAAAAAAAAAAAAAAGAATAGTTATAGATTATATTGAAGAACTTAACTTTTTAGAAAGTAATCAAATTGAATTGAACTAAATAAATTGAGATTTGATAAACAACGAAATAAAAAAAACCCAGAACAACTTTTCATTTTAAAATTATATTATCAATCCAAATATATATATTGACGAATAATCATTAGTACGGTTTATGACTTATTCCTTCATCTTAAATGAAACTTTTCAGAATTTTTCTGAAAAAAAGAGTTACTCGTTTTAGTAATCAAACTAACCAATTCTAATTACAAACTAAATTATCGACGTCAATTTATTTAGTTTGTTAGGTTGAATCCACTATATCTCCTTGGGGTAACAATGTTTTTAGTCTTTCTACTTTTTGAAACTTATATAAATATATATATATTATATATATATATATATATATATATATATATATATATTTTTTTTTTTTTTGCTTAATTCATTAATATGGTCTCACATTTTTTTTAAGAAATAATACTCAAATTCTTTGTTAATTTCTTAAAACAAAGTTTTTAAAACTATTTTTTTTCAGTGATTGACTTGATTTGAAAAAATTAGTAAAAAAATGGATAACAAAAATAAATAAATTTAGGGGATTTTCAAAAATAGAAAATAAGGGAAACTATTTACACAAAATAACAAAATTTAATCATCTTTTCCCTTCTTCTTCTTTTTCGGTCCGATCTCGATCTTTCTCTCTAAACCATGCACTTTCTTCTTCTTCTTCAGTTCGATCTCGATCTCTCTCTCTAACCACTCTAACGTCCAACAGTCGCTGCACTCATGCCGAATAGTCGATCCACCACCGTTTTGGTCTACATCGTAGATCTAGTTGTACGACGCTATCGGTGAGCCGAATTTCTCTCTTTATCTGGTTCACTCCCTCTCATCCTCTAACTCTTAGATCTGTGCAACCCAATCCTCGCCGTCGTTGTCTTGTTGCTGCTAGCGCTAGAGTTTGTAGGATTTTTGGCCGTTTGAGGTAAGATTTTGGGCGTTTTGGGTTAATTTTGTTTGGTTATTGAACACCCATTAAGTTTTGGTGCTAAAATTGATTTACCCATGAAGTTGGATGCTAAATTTGAATTTATTGTTTTTAGATAGTTGTGATAGACATTGTTATCAATGTCTATAACAAATAGACGTTCATAGAAGTCTATCAGTGTCTATTAGTGATAGAAAATAATACAAGTCTATCATTGATAGACGCTGATAGAAGTGTATCAGTGTTTTTTTTCTTTTTTTTTAGCTTCTTCTGTAAATAGTTTTACATTTTTTCTATATGTGAAAATTCTTCATAAATTTATAAGTAAAAATAGTGTTTATAAGCTTAATTTAAAAAGATTATAAACAAAGAACTAAATAGTTATCAAACGAAACCTTAATTATTTTAATTAACTAAGTCATTCAAGAATATATGTATATACATACGGTATAGACTGCACTCTCCTTCCATAATCTCCTATAATAAAAAAGAGATAAAAAAAAAAAAGGAAAAAAATATATCTTTTTTTTTTTTAAAAAAAATAAAAACTTCATTATATAATAACTTATAATCAGACACTTAAAAATAAGTACATAAAGGAGTGTAACCCGTGATGCACCCATTACTTTTCTTTCTAATATATCAATGGAATGCAAGATTTCGTTCATATGGTTTAGTTAAGCTTGTCGATGAGTACAAGTGTTCTTAGAATAATTAAATAATAATAATAATAATAATAATAATAAAAGAAAAAAAAGTTTAAATAAATTAGATAAAAAGAGTTGCATGGTCGTGAGGAAGACGTGCGGTCCACTTTGTTATATTATGTACATTTTATTTTTTCTAACATTATATTATGTACATAAGATGGGGTTATTTTGAATATATAATAAATGGGTTTTGACTTTGACTAAAAAAATGTAGGTGTAATGAGAGGATGTACGTGTGGCACGTGTGCATTCAGCAATATACGTGTGGCGTGTGTGCATTGAATCTTATTGGTTCAATATATATATATATATTTGTTCAATATGCTTGATTGCATTTATTCATATCTAAATATTATTTTTAGTATTGCATTTATTCATACCTAATGGTTGCATAGTTCATTAAGTTTGCAAATGCTGAATTAAATAAAAGAAATTAATTCTACAATAAATTACCACGTATCTTAATCATGATATAATTAATTGACTTTTTATTATTTTAATTCTAATAATATGAAAAAGTTAGAATTTACCGATCTCTAAATTTTTAATCGAAATATAATACTATAATCAATTAAATTATATTCATGTTGAAAAAATAAGAATTTAGAATTCTGACATCAAATAAAGTAGTATAACGATAATAATTACTGTTCATCAATTTTATACGCTTTGACATAGATAATGCAATCTTAGTATTAAGTTCTTAAATATAGAACTTTTATTGAAAATAATATTTTACCTAGGGACTTCATTTTAATAATTTTTTATGACTTTTATTTAATATTAAACTTAGGGAACACTATGTAGTTAAATTTTATCCACTTGTTTTAAGCAATTAACATTTACCTCTTCAATACCCACCTTAGCCAATTTATATGGTGTCAAGAAAATATGGAAAACCTTGCAAAATAAATAAGATATCGAAGAAACAGATGCAAAAAGGTATGCTACAAGTCGTCGTTTTTTTTTTTTTTTTTTTTTTTTGCTTTTAAATGGTGAATGGAAAATCTGTGGTAGAGGAAGCATAAGACTTTCAGATGATAGTGGTTGAAGTAGCATTTAAAGAAATTAAGATTGGAGACAAGCATATGAAGAAATTAAGATTGGGGACAATCTTACTATTAGCGGTATAATTGATAAACTTCCACCATCATGGAAAAAATTTCAGAAAAAATATGTGTCATAAGCAAAAGAAAATCTCTCTAGAAGTATTAATTACTCGAATTCGTGTGACGGAAGAGGCAAGAGGGCAAGATGCTTTGATTCAAGAGGGTAATGAAAATCTCACAATGGTAAACCTAATCTCTTCTCATGACAATTTATCTAGTGGTCACATTCCTGAAAATAGTCATTTAAGGCCAAAACAGAATTATATTAAAGATAAAAATAAATCACTTTTCTAGTAATAAGAGATAGCCAAAGTGAATAAGAACCAAACACATCCTCCACTCTAAACAATTTTGTTTTATTTGTTGCAAGATTGGGCATATTGCTTGAATTTGCAATTTCGGAAACAAGAACCTGTGCCTCTGGTTAATTTTACCAAACAACCATTTGTGACTAATTAATTTTAATAATTAATTAACTAATATTTTGATGATAACAAACTGGATTTTATTAACTAAGGATTTTAGTATTTTGAAGAGTCATGTAGAGCTCGAAATAACGTACCAAATTCAATGAATCATTCAAAACGAAGCTCAAATAAAAAAGTTATAGCCAAAGCAAACTTAACCGAAAAAAATCTGTCATGTTTGGAGCAATGTATCGTCAAATAAAAAATCTGTCAAATAAAAAAGTTATGACCAAAGCTCAAATAAACGTATCAAACTCAGTGACAGATTTTTTCCATCAAAATGGACAAATTGAAAGGTGTCACTTGGAGCAATGGAGAAACGACACATAGTAAAGTTTTTTTTTTTTTTTTTTTTTTATACATTATCATATTATTTTATATTTGTGTCAACGGCTAAAGACACATTGTGGGCTAAAAAGTATATTATTTTATGTTTGTTTCTAACTGTTAGTTGGTTTTTTTTAAAAAAATCTTCACCATTGATTTTTCTTTTTCAAGATCTAAAGACCCAAATTGAATTTGTTTTTACCTACTTCTCTCTTTATTTAAACTCATGTTATTCTCTACGTTTTTATCAACAATTTCACATCTTTTTACAATACTCCATAATTCATTAAGCCTCCATTATTGCTCTCTAAACTTCAGTTTCTTCTTTTTCATCTCATTTTTTAGAGATATTTATGTATAGTGAGGATTGATTTGTTGTGAGCTCAAAATTTGTAAATCCACTCTTTTAGCGAGTTGCAAGTGTGGTCTTTAATCTTTTCAAACTTTTGAAAGGGTTGCTTTTGATCCTAGAAAAAGAGTTGTTGTAACGGTTTGATCCTCAACCATGGAAATGATCGGGTTTGTTTTTGCATCTGAAAAAAAACATTGTAGCAGTTCAACTCTAAGTCGTGGAAAGAGTCAAATTTGAGTGACATACCCGAGAGGAACTTGGGAAGTGGAGAGCCACAATAATTTTTTTTCTTGTCAATTTCTCTATTCTTTAGTTTTGCAATTAATTTGTTATTATATTTTATCAATTGAAATTAATTGCAATTTTTGTTTTTGAAATTAATTGCTTATATTGGTTTACTTTGATGGGTAGTTCTGAAATTTTCATATCATTTGCCAATCTTATTATTAAAGTCAAATAGGTGCTTTAAAGTATTATTATTAATTTCTTGATTACTTTGAGTGAATTTATTTTGTATAAAATCCTTGTTCAAAATTCTGGTTAGTAAAAAGTATATTAATTTTCTTAATTCGGCCCACAATACGAAAAAAGTTTTATTATTTAAATAAACTCTGTTCAACCCCCCATTTGGGATTGTCATACCAATCCAACAATATATATAAGGTTCAAAGTGTTGAAGGACGGTGAGCTGATTCTGGAGTCGATAGACATACCTGTTATGAACAAAATTGGTTCAAAGTTTATACTCCTTTTGATAGCCTAAATTAATAAGGCTTGGTGATTCTCATACCACCCAAGTTTTGGAAACTGGGAAAGAATTAAAATTCATCTCTAGAAGGGTTCTAATCTTGAAAGATGTACTTTACACACCTTCCATGAGGAAGAATTTAATATCGAGTTATCTTCTTAATAAAGTTGACTCTAAACAGACCATGGAGTCAGTATGTGATAACAAAAAAAAAAAAAAAAGGAAAATTTTCAATTGGGAAAGATTATGCTAATGGAAGGAAGCTGTAAATGATGAGATGAAATCACCAATTTCTAATACAACTTGAAAATTAGTTGATTTACTACATGGTTGTAAAACTATTGGGTGTAAATAATGTGAAGAAGATTTGACTTTTTTTTTTTTTTTTTTTTTTGTTTATAACTAACTTTGTAAATGGTCAGCTGGTATACTCTATAAATACCTCTGATCCTTAAAATAAAGCAGAGAATTATCATCATTTTTCCTATTTTTCTGTAAACAACAAAAACTGTACGCAATCTTCATTAGTAAAGCACTCAGATCTTCCCGTGGACGTAGGCAATCTTGTCAAACCACATAAACATTGTGTCTCATCTTCTTGCCTTATCTTTCTTGCTCTTATGAGTGTTTTCTTTCCTGCAAATCGCGTGTCATTCATTCGTCATTCAAATCACATCGAGTAATCTGAGTATCGAGTTCAATCGTGCAACGATCTTCGCTATCGAGTTGCGTCGAGTTGATCGTTTTCACCTTCGAGTCGCATCGAATATCGTTCAAGAATCATCGAGTAAGATCGAATGTTAGTTCAGTTGTCATCGAGTTCCATCGAGGATTTAATAGAGACTCGTCAGACGAAGAAGGGAGTTCTCATCGAACATCGAGTTTCGAGTATCGAGGATTTGGCATAATATTTCTAAGTCTTCTCTTCATCTTTCCAATGTTGATCTTGAGTATTTGAGCCAAGTGAATCGTGGTTATCCCAACATGGGTTCTGAGAAAAAAATTGAAATCTGATGGTAGCATAGACAAGTATAAAGCTAGACTTGTCGCAAAAGGTTTTAAACAAAAGGAAGATTTAGACTTCTTTGATATATTTTCTCCGGCTACAAGAATCGCATCAATTAGACTGTTAATTGTGATTGTTGCAATTATTCATATGAATATTCATCAAATGAATGTGGAAACAACTTTTCTAAATGGTGATTTAAAAGAAGAAATTTATATGGACCAACCTGAAGGTCTCTATGCTTACTAAATCCCTATGATATGAAAGCCCTAGGATTTGAAAATTAAGAACCCCAAATTTTGAACCCCTAAGATCAAATTCCCCCAATCAATTTGACAACAATCTAAAAGGAAAGAATTAGGTTTGAATTACCTTTTGATCGAAGACCAAGAGATAAGAAGAACTAGTTCTTTACTCTAAGTTCGAACACTCCACAAGCAAGATGATTAGACTTATCTGAATATTCTTGACATTTAACCTTGAATCAAGAATTGCAAAAGTGGTGATGAAACTCTGCCATCTACCAAAGAATTTTCATTCAAAGAAAACTCTAAAAACTCAAACATCCAAAAACTAATATTCTATCTTTTTCTCCCATCCTTTAAACTCATCCTACTTAACTAAAGGGACTTAAAAAGTCCATTCTACCCCTAACTAAAAAGAACTAAATACCCAAACAAAATATATATGGGTCCAATAATGAAAATACCCACAAAATTAAGGTATATTTTCAAATTAAAATAAAATTACAAAGTTCAATCGATTTCATTTTGTAGCATCAATTGAAACCAATTATAAAGCTTTTGGTCAGATGTTGCTGCTTAAATCTCCTCAATTGAGTTCATCTTCGCTTGAATGTGAAAATTCAAGGCTAATTGTAGCTTCTTGGTTCTTGATCATGTGATTGGTCCTAGAGGTAACACAAGGGCACCCTGGTTGATATCATCTTCTCCACCTTTAGAAGAATTCATCCTCGAATTAAGTTCATTATTTGCATCAAAAGAAGTTAAATCAGAAACATTAAAAGTAGAACTCACACCATATTTACCTTCAAGATCAATCTGGTAGGCGTTGTCATCGATTTTTTTCATCACTTGAAAAGGTCCATCTCCCTTTGGGTTTAACTTAGAATCTTGTTGACGTGGAGATCTTTCCTTCTGAAGGTGGACCCAAACCCATTCTCCCTTCTTAAATATCATAGGCTTTCGATGTTGATTAACCCTCTCCGCTGCTTTGGCATTTTCCTTTTCAATCCTTTCTTTAACCTCTTTATGTAGCTCACGAATGGCGGTGTCCTTTTCATTAACTTGAAAATTCACAACCTTGTTAAAAGGCAAAGACAACAAATTAATAGGTGGTAAAGGGTTAAATCCATACACAATCTCAAATAGTGTATATTTAGTGACACTATGAACATCCCTGTTATATGGAAATTCAATAAATGATATAAAATCCTCCCAAGTTTTGGTGTTTCTATCTATGATAGCTCTAAGTATAGTCACCATTGTCCTATTGACTACCTTAGTTTGTCCATCAATAGGATGACATGTAGTGGAGTAAACTAACTTAGTACCAAGCTTTCCCCAAAGTACTTTCCAAAAATGACTTAAAAATTTCACCTCTATCACTAATAATGCTTCTAGGAATGTCATGTAATTTAACCACATCCTTAAAGAATAAGTCAGCCATATGTTTAACATCATTAGTTTTATTACATGCAATGAAATAAGCCATTTTGCTAAACCTCTCAACTACAACAAAAATGCTATCCTTCCCTCTCTTAGATCGAGATAAACCCAACACAAAATCTATTGAAATATCTATCCATGATCCACTAGGTGTTGGTAAAGGCAAATAAAGTCCATGTGGTTTCGACTTAGACTTAGTTTCCCTACATACAATACATCTCTCACACTCCTTATGTACACCATGCCTCATTCTAAGCCAATAAAAATGTTCATTCAACATGTCATATGACTTAGTAACCCCAAAATGTCCCATTAAACCTCCCCCAAGCATTTTTTAACTAATAACTCACGAATAGAACAAGTGGGAATGCAGAGCTATTCTTCCTCAACAAAAACTCATCAAACATTATATAATCAGGCACAACATGTTTTTACTTGAGTTTTTAGGTGCAATAAGTGTCTTGTGAATGCAATGTCTTAATATGTTCAAAACCAATCAATCTAGTGTAAAGGGAGTTTAGCAAGACATACTTTCAAGATAGCGCATCAGCAACTACATTTTCCTTACCTTTCTTATACCATATCACATAAGAAAAAATTTCAACAAAATCCAAACATTTTGCATGTCTCCAGTTCAACTTTTGTTGGCCTTTCAAGTGTTGGAAGCTTTGGTGGTCAGTATGGATAACAAACTCCTTTGGCCACAAGTAATGTTGCCAAGTTTGTAATGCTCTTACTAAGGCATAAAGTTCCTTGTCATACGTAGGATATTTCAAGGCAGCTCACATCAATTGTCTTTGATCCTGCATTAAAATAGCTCCAATCCCTATTCCACTGGCATCACACTCAATTTCAAATGTCACCTCAAAATTAGGTAAGGCAAGTGAAGGCGTATTACATAACTTATCTTTCAAACCATTGATAGAACGTTCTTGTGCTTGTCCCCACTCAAACTTTATATTTTTCTTTATAAGTTCATTAATTGGTGCAGCTATGGAACTATAATCTCTAATGAACCTCCTATAGAAACCAGCTAACCATGAAAACTCTTAATCTCACTAGCATTCTTAGGTGTAGGCCACTCCCTAATTGCTTTAATCTTCTCAGAATCAACTTCCACTCCATGTTTAGAAACTACAAAACCTAGGAAGTTTACCTTTTCCATGCAAAAACAACACTTTTTGAGATTAGCATAAAGTTGTTCCTTTCTAAGTGCAACTAGAACACACCTAACATGCATAACATAATCCTCTAGTGTCTTAGAATATATTAGGATGTCATCAAAATAAACCACTATAAACTCTCTTAAAAATTTATGCAATACATGATTCACAAGTCTCATAAAATTATTAGGGCATTAGTTAACCCAAAAGGCATAACTAGCCATTCATATAAACCATGCTTAGTTTTGAAAGCGGTTTTCCATTCATCTCCAGCATTCATCCTAATTTGATGGTATCTAGATTTTAGGTCTATTTTTGCAAACAGGCTATAAACATATAATTCATCTAGCATGTCATCCAACCTAGGGATAAAATGCTTATACTTAATTGTAATTTTATTAATAGCTTTACAATCTACACACATTCTCCAAGATCCATCTTTCTTATTTACAAGTAAGACAGGAATGCTGCAAGGACTTAAACTTTCACGAACATACCCGTGAGCAAGCAACTCATCAACTTGCTTATGAATCTCTTTGGCCACTTGTGGGTTGGTCCAGTAGGTTGGTCAATTTAGAATCTGAGCATCTAGAATAGAGTCAATCTTATGCTCTATGCCTCTCAATGGCAGTAGCTTCTTAGGTAACTCCTCGAGAAAGACTTCCTTGAATTCCTGCAAAAGTGATGCAAAGATACTAGGCAAAGAGGAGTCAAGGTCCTCAATCAGCAGACAAGCTTCTTTAAATGCAACAATGAATATGGTTCTTTTTGAAAATATAGCTTTCTTTATCACACAAGATTAGCACTCCAACTTGCTAGTTTTCTCTCTTTTTTTTTTCTTTCTAGGCCGCGAGCTATGATCTTGCTTTTCTCTCAGTCCCTCATTTTCTCTCAAGCTCTATTTTACTTTTCTCAATCCCTCATTTCCTCTCAAGCTCTCTTTTTCTTTTTCTTTTTCTTTTTCTTTTGCTATGACCCCTTCTTTTCTTTTTTCTAACTTCTCTTGATCAATAAGCACTTCTTTGGGGGTAGGGGGTACAAGTACAACTTTCCAACCATTGTGTGTGAAAGTGTAACAATAAAGAAAACCATCATAGATAACATTTCTATCAAATTTCCAAGGCCTACCAAAGAGTATGTCACTTATATGCATGGGTACCACATCATACAATACTTCATCCTTGTATCTCCCTATGGAAAAAGGAACCTTCACCGACTTAGTCACCCTGAGTTCCCCACAATCAATAAGACACTGTAGTTTATAAGGTTGTGGATGAGGTGTAGTATCCAAGTCTAATCGTGACTATCTCTCATTCTCTAATGATCTTTGCCCTCTTATTAGGACATTCTCGATTTATGTGTCCCACTTCTTGACATTTTCAACACTTAAGGGTCTCTATTTCTACTTGTGAATGCCTTTACCTTGGTTTTTCTTTGGACGAGGCTCTCCTGATCTTTAGGTTTATCACTTCTTATCTTGGCTTTAAATTTAGAGTTTCTGGATTTTTCACCATGTTTCCAAGCAGTTGAATTGAAAAAAGTTTTAGAAGTGTACCTTAATTTGCGCCTCTAAAATTGCTTTTCAACCTTCACTACAAGGTGCACTAATTCCTCCATATCCTGTACGCTTGCAATTCAACATGTTCAGTCACATTAATATTTAATCCATGAAGAAATCTGGCCATAGTGTTCTCTTCATCCCCATCTATCTCCAATCTTTCCATCAATGTCCCCATCTCCTTGAAATAATCTTTTACACTCTTACTCCCTTGGTGTAAAGCTTGAAGTGTTAGTGCACAATCTCTCAAATAATGTTTTGGCACAAACCACATCTTCATGAGCTCTCTCAATTCTAGCCATGTCTCCATAGGACCCTCCTAATGCTTCCTCTTCTTAGAACACACTTTATCTCACCATGTTTGTGCATACCCCTTAAAGTGTATTACAGAGATAGTTACCTTTTTTCTCTTCAAAGAGTTCGTTATCATGAAAAATATATTCTGCCTCATGTTCCCATTGAAAAAAATTCTTAAGGATCAGACAAACCATAAAATTTTGGAAATTTAACATTAATGTTTCCAAAACCTCGATCTCTATGGTGACTTTCTCTTCTACCTTGCGATCTTATATTGTGAAAACCTCCCTTTCCTCTCGGGCTATGTCGATCCTCTCTCCTAGGTCCATCTATCGTAGGGTCAGAGTCAAATTCATTTTGCTCTGAGTCTTCTTCCTCCTCAGGAACCTCCACAAGTCGCCTCCTTACTTGGGTCCTTTCCCTAACTTGAAACCTTTGTTCTTATTCTATCCAATCTTATATTGATTAAATTCTCCAAATTTTGCATGATTCCCTCAATGAGTTATTCTTGTAACTACCCATGTGGAACAACTCCATTGCCTGACAATGCTGCAAAACAAAAAACAAGTGAAAGAAAATTGGACCTCACCAATCACTCTCTCATGTGTTTCACTCGATAGGTGATGTTCACCTATGTTTACTCTTTTTAATGTAGGTGCTCTCTCACAAAAAAGAACGTTCTCAAAAGAAAAATGAGCCAAAATTTGCAATCAAGGTTAAAAGAGCAAGCCAAAAATAAATCAAGCAAGAATGGTTATAAAGTGTCAAACTTAAGCAAGAACCAGTTGAATTCAACAAAAACGAAACTAGAAATCAAGAACCTAATGTTCAAGATCCAACAAACTAAGACACAAAACAACAAGAATATGATATAAAGAATTAAGAATCTAATATTCAAAATTCAAAGAATTATGCAAGATAAACAAAAATGGCAAACTACTAGACAAATCAATGATAAAAAGGAAACAAGGAATTAGGAATAAACATTAAAGACACTGATTTTATTGAACCCAATTTAATCTTAGAAAGAAAAAGTTTTTTTTAAAGAACTAATCTTTTCTTATGAATTTCAGCCGCTTAAAACTCACGAAATTTGAGCCACTTACTTGACATGCCTGCTTAAAAAAAACAAATTCCACCTCGATTCACGCTCCACATCTAGACCCAAGAACTTTAAACTCAATTGATTTCAAATTTAATTTTTCCCTTCTCACGATTTTCAATTCTCTTCTCGGGTTTCAATTTTTCTTTCTTTTTTTCTTTTTCGTCTTTGCTTTCAATTTTCTTCCTTTTTTCCCTCTCTCAGTACGACGGTTTCAATTTTTCGTTTCAGCCTCAATTAATTTTTCCCAATTCACGATTTCCAGTTTCAAATCTGCAGCAATATCGATCTACCTTTTCTTTCTTCCTTTCAATTTGAAATCTGCAGCTGCAACATTTTCCCCTTTTTTCTTTTTCAAATTAACAATACCACATAACCCTAAGTAGAAAATAAACTCAAAAGAGAAAGCAATAGAAAAATACATATACTCAATCTAGAGCCTATGTTCTGATTCCAAATGATATGAAAGCCTCAGGATTTGAAAATTAGGAACCCTAAATATTGAACCCCTAATATCAAATTCTAAAACCCTCAATCAATTTGACGACAATCCCAGAGGGAAGGATTAGATTTGGATACCTTTTGATGGAAGACCGAGAGATAAGGAGAACTAGTTCCTTACTCCATGTTCGAACACTCCACAAGTAAGATGATCGGACTTACATGAATGTTCTTGGCATGTAACCCTGAATCAAGAATTACAAAAGTGGCATGAAACTCTGTAATCTGCTAGAGAATTTTCATTCAAAGAAAACCCTAAAAACTCAAACATCCAAAAATTAACGTCGTCTTTTTCTTCCCTCCTTTAAACCCATCATACTTAACTAAAAAGACTTCAAAAGTTCATTCGACCCCTAACTAGAAAAAACTAAAAACTCAAACAAAACATACATGGTTCCAATAAGGAAAATACCTAGAAAATTAAGGTATGTTTTCAAATTAAAATAAATTTACAAAGTTCAATCAGTTTCATCTTGTAGCATCAACTAAAACCAATTATAAAGCTTCTGGTCAAATGTTGTTGCTTGAATCCCCTCAATTGAGTTCACCTCCGCTTGAATGTGAGAGTTCAATGTAACTGTAGCTTCTTGGTCACAGAGGCAATACAAAGGCGTCTTGGTTCATATCATCCTATATGGCTTAAAGCAAGCTCCAAAGAAATGGCATGAAAAATTTGATTCTTGCATGTTAAATAATGGTTATAAATCAAATGAATGTGACAAGTGCATCTATTATAAATCATAAAAAAATTCTTGTGTCATTATTAGCTTATATGTTGATGATTTACTGATCTTTGACTCAAATAATTTTGTTATAAATGAAACAAAAAAGTTGTTGAGCAGATATTTTAACATGAAAGATCTTGGTGAGGTTAATTTTATTCTAGGTATGAAAATAACGAAAAATCTAGATGAATTTTTTCTTGACCAATTACATTATATTGAGAAAATACTTAGAAATATAATTATTTTAATTGCAAAAATTTGTGTACTCCATTTGATTAAAGTGTTCACTTATTTTCCCATGGAAAATGAATGTGTTGTAATTAATCAAAAGGAGTATGCTAGTATAATTAGTAGCCATTGATATGTAACTGATTATACTATACCTGACATTACATATGCTATAGGAGTTCTTAATAGGTTTACAAGTAAGCCAGGTAAAGAGTATTGACATGTCATTGATTGTGTTATGAAATATTTATTGGGAACAAAAGATCATGGCTTACTCTATAAAAAATATCATGTTGTTATTGAAATATTTTCCAATGTTGACTAGAGCACAATGTCAGGTGATTCTTTATCTACTACTGGGTATATCTTTATCTTGGGAGGTAGTGCTATTTGTTGAAAATCTAAAAGATAAACAATTATGTCAACTCCATTATGGAAATAGAGCTTATTGCTTTAGTTGACTAGTGAAGAAGGTAGTTGGTTAATAGGTTTATTATATGAAATTCCAATGTGGGAGAAACCAATACCTTCTATCTTGATAAATTGATAGCACTATCATAATTGGCAAAATAAAAAATTGTTTTTATAATGGTAAATCCAGACCTATAAGAAAAAAACACATTACTGTGAGATCTTATTTAAGTAATGGGATCATTAATGTGAATTACATTAAATCTTGTGATAATTTTGTAGATTCATTAGTAAAGGTCTTAACTAGAGAAAGAGTCTGGAACACATCGAGGGGGATGCGGTTGAAGCCTTTATAATTGTCATGAGCCATATAGAAGGATATCCACTTAGTGATCAAAGATCCTGAGAACTAGGTTCAAAGGGAAAAACAAATTATAAGGTGGCCAAGAAATGCACTATCTGTATATTTTAATCCATCCCTATGATGTAAGTGCATTGATAACGATGTGGAGGTTGAGTTTTTCAATAAAATCTTAATAAAATTTGTAGTTTTTATGAGTGGGGTGTGCTATGTTATAAGAGCACTCTTGAAAAATTTTACCTATATGAGTGTGAAACTGAGGCTGCTCTCCATGAGAATTTGGGGCTTATTCTCAAATACATTCATAAAGTACAAGGATCAACATAAGGCCTTAAAGTACTAACCAATAAAGCTCATGTTAACACCTGGATAATTATGTGTGGATAATAAGTTTTCTATTTTCCTTTAGCGTTATAGTTCAAGTCAAGACCACTGATAATTCTAGAATAGAGATTATTGTTTCACTAGTAAAGGTTCAATGTAGAGTTACACTTTTATGATGCATAATTATTTGTCTTTTGGTTAATTCTATTTTGATGCTTACTTAAAATATTAAAAATAAGTGGGAAATTGTTGTTGCATAATCATATATATATGTATGTATGTATATATGTATGTATGTATGTATATATATATGTATGTATGTAGTTTTAACTTATACATGAGAAACTTAGAAAGTTAAAAAAGAATTTCATTATTAAATTAGAAAGAAACATATTTGTAGTGGCTATTTGGAGAAGTGTTAAATAAATCTCATTAATTATATATTAAATACCTAGACCTAAAATCTAGTCTTTCTTTCTCTCAATTCACAACAAAACACATTGACTAATACTCAATATATCTTTCTCCCTGACTCTCTCTCATTAGCTATTTTAAGATCAATTGGCCAATGGAATGATGTTTTAGTTGTAGAACTCAACCTTTCAGTGTAGTGTGGTTTAAGCTACACAATGTTTCAGTTGGGTTGTTGTATCTTGAAGGAGATAGGCCCCAAAATATTTGTTGTACCAATGGTTGATATAAAGATATTCAATACACACTAAAGAGGGCTTGAATCTCCTTAAAGAGAACGAGATATTCATACTTCAACCTAAATGTTTAGGTGTCTGTTTCTCAAAATTTACTCCATTTTTCTCTACATAATCTCCCTATCAATTGACAATAAAATTAATGGTGATTATCGAAATAGTTATTTTATAAAATTTTAAAAATAGAGATATACTTATTAAAATGAAATAACCTAGTAATTTTAAGAATAATAATAGATTTAAACCAATATTTTAAGTAGGGGTGTGCAACAACGACTAAAACCGACGAATCAGGTCAAAACGAACTAAACCGAACCAAACCGATCAGTTTTGATCGATTTTTCATTAAAAAATTGGTTCCTTGGTTCAGAAGTTGAGAAAATCGAGTGGTTCGGTTATTCACAAACCTTAAAAACTGAAACAAATCAAACCAATATGTATATATGTCATGTTTATATTATAGCAAGTTTCAAGCCTATTAGCCCAACCCAAAAATCTGTTTTGAGTTTAATCTCCAAATTGACACATTTTTTTTTAATTTTTAAATTGTCCCTGATATGGTCGATTAATAGTTTTTTCGAATACTGTGTATTTACTATATCATATATAATTTCTCAATAAAAATACAATGTAAATGGAATCGCTTGTTATGAGGTCGTGTATCAATTCTCAATAGAAATATATTGTGAATGGAATCGCCGGTTATGAGACTTCAACGTAACGGATTCAAGAGATAAATTTGTCGAATTTTTCTCTCATTTTAAAATTTGAATTGCCGACTTCATATCTATTTTAATTTGATTTAACCACTTTTTCAAAATATTTAAAATTAATCAATCTTTAATTTGTTTATCACCATTTTGATTTTAATTTATAATATATCTTTAGAGTTTACATTATTTTATTAGTCTTTTAATTTTAAATTCGAATTGATTTTTTTTTTTTATCTTGATTAGGATTTTACTTAATATTTTATTCATATGATCATCTCACAAATTGTTATTTCATTTAAATTTAATCATTTTCTGTATTTTTTTATCTGCTTTTATTCATTATCATCTTTATTATATTAATATACCATTAATTTATCTTTTTGACAAATAAATAAGTATTCACTTTTGTTTTTGTCATGCCTCTACAACTAGTTAGGCTCTTTTGTAGGTTTTTTGATTGATAGGGTGATGGAGTTATAAATACAGTGTAAATGTTGAAGCTTAAATGAAAATGAAATTATGAATATAATGTAATGGTAAATAAACGCGCTCCCTTCATTTTTTTCCCCCAAATTATATATGAATTTATATTTTAATTATTAAATTAGATTTTATCTAACTACTTATTCAATTAATCACATCAAACAAAAACTTCTTGCTTTTTCTCTCCAATTTATATATGAGTTTATCTTTTATTATCAAATTAGATATTATCTAACTTTCGATTTATTTAAATGTTTGTTACAAATTCAAGTGTATCTAAATATTTTTTCATTATTTTATACATATTATTATCAAATTAATTTGATCTTTGTTTCTTTTTTTTTTTCTTCAATTTTTCATATAGAAAGACTAAAAATCTTATTGTACTTAAAAAGAAACATATAAATAGGAATTAAACTTTAAATATTTGAAACATGTGTGTATATATATATATTGTTCAGTTTTTATTAATATTAATAATATTAGTATTATTATCATTATTATTAAAATAAGATAAGAAAAAACTTTAAATCTCATGCTCTTCACCTTCTTCACTTAGGCACCCCTCAAAATCTCTTTTTCTCCTTATCAATCTCATGTTTACGATTCTTGGTTCAACAATCCAATCTCGAATTCCATTATGTTGGCTAGCTTTTGACGACCACGTTATCAGGTTGCCGACCTTTTTCGCTCACACACATATTTTCTGCTTTTGTTTCTATTTTGAACATCGTTTTTAACAATGACGTTCTTGGATTGATCATATGAGCAAAATGGTCACATGGAATGAAGACGATGAAGCTCCCTACAACTAGTTTGGTGTCAAATACAACCATATTACCAATAATCACATCGTCATGAAATTGCAATTTCTTCAAAGATTTACTTGCCAACAACTTCATTGGTACAATCAAAATTTGCTCTTTCTCATCTTGAAAGAAGTCCGTCGTTGTGGACATTGTTAAGTTTCTAATGACCCCCACCGTCCGGTTGTCATCTTCCCTCGTATACACGCATTCTATAAGCAACCAGAAGCATTAAAGGATCATATTGGATGATTTTTAATTTTTGTTTTTGGAATGTGTAAATACTGTGTATTTGTGATTGTAAAATGTTTAGGTAGTGTGTATTTGAGGTGTTAATTTTACTATTTTTATAATTATAAATTTTTTTTTTGTCATTTTTCTAAATAAAATTTTAAAATTTACTATTTCTCTAATTAACCCTTTATTATTGTTATTTTGAAAACAGTAAAAGCCTAACATTAAAGTAGTCACCTCCCTCTCCTCTCCATGCCTGTGATTTTGCCTCCCAAGCCTCTTCTTACTCCTTGTTCACTATCCTCGTTGGCATTGTTATGATTCTTTTTTTTCAATTTTGTTTCTTTTATATTTGAATATTTTCTTATTCTTCTACTTTTCTCATTTCGTTTTTCTTCTACGAGGGTTCCATTTTTCTTTCTATTTTTCTTCTCTGTTGTTGAGGGGGTAAAGTGGAAAGAGAGGGCTCTGTTTTTCCTTTTATCTTCTCTATTCAGTAATAAAGATTATAAAATTCTGTTAAAATCGAACCGAACAAAATCAAACTGGAGACGGATGGTTTAAACCGAAACAATTTTGGTTTTTGCAGTTTAGCAATATTAAGAACCAAACTTTTCGACTTGGTTTGACCGAATCGAATTGTGCACACGTCTAATTTTAAGTTAAGATTGGTAATCATTTGGTTCACAGTTCTGAGTACTTTATAATCAAACTTCAAAGAATTACTTCTACTCATAAATTTCTTTCATATTTTATGATTTCAAAACCAAGCCTCTAAGTTTAGAAACTAAACAAAGTATTTTTATAAAACATATATATATATATATATATATATAATTTGACAATGATGAATTAATTTTCCAATGAATATAATATGAAAGATATATGTTATTTGACTTTTACATTTATGAGAGTGATATGATACTGTCAATAGGTAACAGTGACCCAAAAACCATTCAGCTCAACCATCAACGAACTACTGGCCCAAAAAGGCCCATCTCATAGTGATGAATTTTGAGAGCCAAATGAGTAACCAACTATTTATTTTATTATTTTATCTAGCAATACTTAGGTGTATCTCAAGTTGTACTCATTTTTATACTGCCAATCTAGTTGTCTAATTAAAATTTGTAACATAACATATTTATCTAAAAAAATTTTAATTATTATTTTTCTTCTACATAAAAAATGAGGACTGCATGAGGATAGGTGAAACCTAAGTTGCTTATAATTATTATCCTATTATTTTATAAGAAATATTAAGTGCATTACATGTCTTTCTACATTCTGCACAAGTGTCCAATCACAAATTGACATGTGATAAACTTTTTTTTTTAAAATTATCTTTTTCTTTTGTGATTGAAGGGGGAGTACAAAGATGAATGTAGTCCTATTACTCGTATTTTTAAATCTTAACATTTTAGTAAATATTTCAAGATTAATTGAGCATCAATAATCTAACTATAATCATTTGGGTTTAGATAAATTTTAGAACTCAAATAATTAGTTGGGTTTAAAAAATCACTCGTGATATTAAATAAAAAATTGGAGAAAAAGAGAGAATGATAGCAAACTTGAAACTTGTATTATGCATTAAGGCCACATTTACTTTACTATAATATAATTCACCACTAGTAATTTAAAAATGTAATCGTAATAAAATGTGGGTATTACAATGAAATCTGTAGTTTTGAAATTCAGGTGGGACCCACTATATTTTTAAAATATTTTTGAACCATTTTTTAGAATTGGCCTCAATTATGTTGAAATCGTTTTGAATAATCGCTCCATTAGAGCCCATCTATTGGTAAGATGGTAAAATGGTTATCAATATTATTTGCTCGATAATGATATCAATAAAAAAAAAACCAACAAATATTTAAAATTTTGGGATACTTTGACTCGTGATGAATCTACATAGGAATGACATTAGGTGTCGTAATCATGGCACTCAAACTTGGCATGGCCACCTCTCTCTTGACCAGACTAGTTGGTGAGTTCCACTTTTCCGCTACCTCTCTTGGTGGTGGTTGCTTTGTTCTCCGCTGCGATATGTTTCGTTGTATTCTTTTTCGACTCCACGTTACCTATTGTAGCTAATTGATTGTTACTGTTTTTTTTTTCTTTGTGGGTAAAGAAAATCAAATCAAATCAAAACAAATCAATGGTTTTTTTTAAATCTATTGATTGGGAGAATAGGAGGCGAGAATTGATGAGAGAAACCCTAGTTCCGATAACATGATTATCGATGTTATTTGCTCGATAACTTTATCGATGAAAAAAATCCAACAATAATACAAAATTTTGGCGATGTTATTTTCTCCATAACGGTATTGATAAATGAAAATAAGAAAATTCAAAATTTTGGGTATAAAAACAACGCAAATATATGGGAATGAATTTGGGAATGTGAGGCATAGTTGAAACTCAAAAAGGATTACAAGTGTAGTCACAAATTTTTTTTAAAGGTAGTTTAGAATGATAATGTAAATAATCTCAATCATAATCAAATTTCATTTACAAAATAGATAAGTAAATATGTTTAAAAAAATCTAATTACCTTGATGATTAAGATCTATTATAATTGATTCACTAATAAAAATTTATTTTGTTTGTACAAATTTTGATTATGAATTAGTAAAGTGACAGGTTTTGCAAAATGACATTAATCATCTTGGTAAATATATATATANATAAACTAAAAAGAAAGCATGTAAAGAAGAATAATAAATCTTAGGTTAAATTATTGGATTTAGTTCCTATACTTTGATGTTTAAAATATTTATCTACTTTAAAAGTTCTTAATAATATTAAATTATCTAATATATTCCTAAGCTTAATATGTGTGTAATAAAATAGGCTATTGAACTTTTAATTTTATGTTTAATATTCCTAAACTTTTATTTGTGTGTCCAATAGATCATTGATCTATTTATAAAACTTTTAAGATTCACAAATCTATACAACAAAAAATTAAAATTTGTCTTATAGCTAGATTCATTAATTTTAAAAAGTATTGCCTAAAGTAAAAAAAAAAAAAAAAAATCTATTTGACAAAATATAAGATTTGGGAAGTTAATAGACAAGTTATTATTTTAAAATTTATTTCTTTCTTGTAAATTTATTAAAACAAATGTTTAAAAAAACATAGTTCACTTCTGAACTATGAAAGTAATAAATAATTCAATCTATGTATTTAATTTTGTAATAATTAGTCTCTGTGTGATAACTATTATTAAGATATATGAGAATTTTCATATATGTGGATAAAATGATTAGAATCATAATTTCTTTATAAACAATAAATACTAAGTCATACGCACTAAAAATTCAATCTTAATTTAAATAGAAATTTTCACTCAGATGGTTAAATTGTTTTGAATTTTATGGGACAATTTAAATTGTCACAAATTTAAAAAATATACATACTAAATTATTATAATTTATAATTTAGAGGTTAAATTGTTACTTTCTTAAAGGTAAGGGACGGAAAATATTTTTGAATTTAAAAAAAAGTGATACCATTATTAAACCATATGATATCAATATACATCAACCTCTCTCCTCTCCCATAAAGTTCTATACTCTTATTAGGGACTTTTTAATGTTAAAAAATATGTTAAACATAAACCAAAAAGTGTATAGATTAAGGGTGGGTTTGGAATATATTTTCAAGTGTTTAATTTAAAAAATAAATCATTTTAAAAGATTTTTTTTAGAAGTTCTAATTTCAATTTGATTTTATGATGAGGAATGATAGTACTTTTTAAATTTTATTCATTTTGTAGGAAAAAGAGAGAAAAGATTTCGGTGTCAAAATGTAAATGTTCTTAAATCAATAGCTTAATTTAAAAAATTCAAATTGAACCATTTCATTTATTTATATTTAAAAAGATCACTTATATGCTTAAACATAATGTAAACACAATTAAAAATTATGGTAAAATCTAAAATTAATCAAATACTATAAATAAAATAAACTTAATGACAATTAGAAATAAATGCTAATGTAAAATTCAATAATTACTAATTATTAAATTAAATTGTTAACACTTATAAACATAAAAACTCAGTAATATTATAATTTTATACTTCAGATTTGAGTTCTATTTTATTCTAGTCTCTAGACTAAACGATTTACATTCTTAATCACAATTAATCAAAAATAATTAAGAATTGAAACTTTAAATTTAAATTTAAAAGTGATGAAAATTAGTAAAATTTAATTAATTATGATTCGTTTGGTTAATTTAAATTTATTAACATACATTAACACTAAAGATGAAAAATGAGTATTTAATGAAAAATCAATATTAAAAATATAAATTTTGAAACCTAAGTACCAAATTGAAAGATAATTCAAATGCCAAAGGTAAAATTGTTACATTTTTAAACCTATGGGCTTATTTTGATTTTAACGTTTTTATTAATCTGATTAGTTTCAAACTTTTATTTTAACCAAAATATCAGTATATATATTTAATTTCATGATAATGTCTCCTATAAATTAAAAAAAAAACACACACACATTTTTTTTGCACCTGCTAAATCTTTATTAGATGACTTAATTAAGAATCAATAATAGTTTAATTATAAACATTTAAAAATTGAGTATTATCTCGCATCATGGAGATAGACTAACAATAATCGTTGAAAGGGTCGAATCCTGAATAGAAATATCTTATCATATACAAAATGGAAAGTTCATGGATATATTAGACAGTTGTATCTTATTTTAGATACAAAACAAAAGTTTTAGAGATTTATTAGATACAATTTTAAAATTTTAGAGACTAAACTTATAATTTAATATTTATATATTAAATACATTGACGTAACATCTAAATTAAGTAATATTAATTTTAAAATTACCAAAAAAAATTCATAAAATTATTAAATCTAATATATAAGGAAATGATAAATTTTGAAAATATTTATTTAAATTTCTTAAAACACAATATATGTAAGATATACCTATTGTACCTCCACATATTCCTAGGCGTTGGAGTTGTGTTCAAGTGGAATAAGCTAGACTTGATGGACCAATCTCTGAATCATAATATTCTAAACCAAAGGTTGGCATCATCATTGGACTAACGTAACCAATCTGACTACATGTCTGTGTCATAGGAGACAATTTTTCCATATTGTAATCAACCTCATCAAACTCATATTCTTCTACTCAAGCACGTCTCCTACGCCTAGGTGGAGGTGCAATAGGTATATCATACATATAGTGTATTTCCTCCATGTAACTCTCTTTATTATAACATACGATAAAGAACTATTGTGGGTCATCTACGAAATTACAAAGGCTACTATTGCTCAATATCTATGAATTATAAAATAATTAAACAATATTTAATAAATGAATATAAATCTTATTTATTAAGTGAGGTAATCGAGACAAAAAGTTTAAGTATAAACATAAGAATCTATTTTTTTGCTATAAAGAGTCTAAATCATTATATTTTTTTAATATATAAGAAGAGTTAGAGATTTGATACAATGGTCCGTGAACATATAGTTTATGTTAATATTGAAACTAAGATCTAAATCTTATCCTCTGCAGGCACTTCAATCCTCTATTTTGTTTCTTCTAAACTAAATTATCTCATGAATCTATGTGAATTAAACATATTATCTATTTTGCTCTATTTTGTTTCTTCTAGATAATATGATTTTTTCTTTTTTATAACAATATATCTCTGGAAACAAAATTTGATTAAGTAAAGTATTTAATATGAGATTTTTTTGATAGAGTTAATATGACTAAGGGATGATTAACAAAATTTGATAGAGTTTTGATGAAAAAACAATCAAATAAAAACCTAATTTGAAACCAAATTCACATGAATGATAAAACAAAGTATTTAATATGAGATTTTTTTACAATTTTATTTAATAATTTAAATGTAAAATTACCTAGGATCTCCCTATAGACATCAATGTTGTGCTAGATATCTTGTAAAAGAAGCTCACCATATATATGAAAGAATATATTTTTTACTGTAAAGAGTCTAAATCGTTTATATTTTTGGAGTGCTTGTAAAAAAGGTTACATTAATTAGACCCATCATCTACATATTTATTATTTGTAAAAATGGCAAAAACGAAGTCCAAACCCACATATAAAAGATATAAAATGTCGCAAATGCGCTCACTACTGATATATACTTGATACACTTAATACACTTAATATACCTTATATACTACTCTACTGACATGTTATAGTAGTTCTCAATGAAATCTTCATAATTCATATTAAATCGTGACTGACATGCTTTATTCATTAAAATAATTAGCATGATAAAACCCCATTTACAAAATGATAATGAAATTGAAACTTTATTTGGGTGAGGGAACTCTCAACCTTACTTGTCAAGGTTGAGACTTGACTCTCTGTCTTCTTCTTTCTTGTTAGAAACTTCAACTCTCGACCTTGGTTCTGTCACACTATCACATTTTTTTAAATATTTTTAAAACCACTCTATTTTTCTAATTACTTTTTCAAAGTACAATATTAAAAAAACAATGAAATATAAAATTCTTATAATCATTAGTGTTGTTGATTTTTGGTTTGATAGTCAGCTGAGTAGTTATGTTCTTGCTCCATGTTGGTTCAAATGAGGATATAAGAGATTAAATGAATATTCATAGGGGGTGGATTGAGAATTGATGTCATCTCATCAAACTTTAGTTGACGCTTAAGTCAGATCAAAGTTATGTGAAACTGTAAAATATGACAATTTTTCCCATAGGAGACCTGTCTTGAATGGGATATGATTATTCGTTTGGGTGGAGATCAAGGACGAAAATTTGCAGAAAAAGCATCTCTTTAATTTGCAGAAAAAGCATCTCTTTAATTTGCAGAACAACCACTACCTATAATAGTAATTGTTTTACATAATAAAGAAACAAAACTCCCCTATCAAGTACTTTTTTTTTTCTATAAACGATCCTAATCAAAAAATTTTGAAGAAGATAATGATTACTTTATATATTGTTGCTATCCCTACTCACCGTCGTATCTGATTTATTTGGAACAAATAATGACCCAAGTGTTTCGGAATGTTCGTCATCTATTGTTTAGATAAAATCAATTAATCTCCCAAACGCCTAGTTGAGCATCGTTCCAAGAAAGGGCCATTCGATATTTAAATATATTAATATCTTGTGTTTCTTTGTGTCCTCTTGTTTTTTAATTTCTAGTCTTGCTAATGTATTATTACACATGAGAACAATATAGTCAAACATAGCTCTTACATATACTTACATATGTTGATAGTGAATGGAGATGAGGATAGCATCACACACTTAAAAATGAGATCTCTCACCTAACATTGTATGTGTGCAACACCACCTTTGAAATAAGCTCTTTCATTTACTTTGCTAAGTCTAACTTGAACCTTAGACCTCAAAGAAGGTCGTTTGTGTTAATTATTGTTGAACTATGCTCATTTTGGTTGCTAAGTTTAATGTATAGAATAACTGCTTACTTTAGTTGTTAGGTTTAATTGATACAACTTTGATCAATTCATGGGAACTTTGTTAATATGTACCACTCGAGCTTACAATTATCCTAGAATTTCACCTATTAAAATTATTACTTTTGGTAGATCAACACACACAAAATTGCTGCATTTCGATGAATCTACAAAATTCAAATTTCATGACTAATCTAAAACCTCTACATAGTTTTAAATTCGAATTTCTTTAAGGAAACAATATTATTCATCCTTAAGGAATTTGATTCATCACATCTATGAAATTTTTTATTTTCTATAGAAGTAAAAAAAAAAATATATTATTCATAAAATAAAATGTGCAAAATAACTTTTGAAATTCACCACTTACTTTGTAAAGTTATTTTGCAAAATTAAATAAATAAATTTTTCTTAACCACATCTCGAGTATCCAAACCCAGACTAATTTACTTTTGTAACTTACTCCCTTGTTTTTCACTTAAAAAAGGCCCATAGTCATTCTACATCTTTTTTGGAGTTATTTGTATAGAAGCCCCAAATAAATGTGTAAATTAGTTTTTGCCTCACTTTTTGAAATATAAGAAATATAAGAAATTTTTCCCAAATAAGGGCCATGAGTTTGGGGTATCCGATCTAAGCATTTTTCCCAAAAAGTGGCGAGAGCGAGAAAGTGTTAGGTAGCTTCCCTGCACTTAGGAAAACCTAACAACACAAGGCAAGAAGAACAGAGCAGTAGAGCTATGATGTATATATTGATATAAAATGATAAAGAAAGCTGCTATTACAATGTTCAAAAGAAGAAATACGTACTAAGTAATAGACTGCTCAAAGAGAAATAACAAGTAAAGAAAAGTAAGCAAAACCAACACATTCGAGAGAGTTGATGATCATCTCCTCAAAAGCTCTTTACCCAAAATGTCCACACTCTTCACTGATTCTAATCGAGGGTTTAACAATACCATCTACCTCGAATTGCATCTTGTCCTCAAAGTGGAATTGGGAAAACTATTCATTCATCAAATAAATTGACTCCCATGTACCCTCACTCTCTGGCAAGCCTTTCCATTTCACCAACCACTCATTCGTAGCTAATTCCCCATTCCAACGAACTCCTAAAATAACATCAGGCACCACCTATAATTCAAACTCCTCTGTGAAAGTAAGTGGATGTTGTTGAACTTGAGTAGATTGTCCTAATTTCTTTTTCAACTGCGAAACGTGGAATACGTTGTGTATAATTGCTTCAGGAGGAAGGTCCCGCTTGTATGCCACTTCCCCAATTCACTCCATAATTTTATATGGACCCTAGTATTTAGGAGCCAAGTTCTTACACATTTTTCTAGCTAGAGACCGTTGTCTATAAGGACGGATTTTTAGAAATACCTCATTCCCCACCTCAAAATGTAGTTCCCTCCAATGTAGATAAGCTTGTTTCTTCATACGATTCTGAGCAATCACCAAATGTTCTTTTAAAAGCGTTCAGGATAGGGGCCATCAATTGCTGTTCCACCAAATCGTTCATTGTTTTCTTCTCCCCATATGACACTAAAGGTAGAGGTCTCCTACCAAAAACTGCTTGATAAGGTGTTGTCTTAATCAATATATGGAATGTGGTATTGTACCAAGTCTCCACCCAAGGGATCCACTTACTCCATTTAGAAGGTTGCTTGTTGCAAAAACACCTCAAGTAGGTCTCAAGACAACGGTTTACTCTTTCCGTTTGACCATCGATTTGAGGGTGGAACGTTGTGCTTCTTTTTAACACTGTCCCTATCATTGAAAATAATTTCTTCCAAAAATGGTTGAGGAAGATTTTATCTTGGTCTATTACAATCGATTTTGGAACTCCATGATGTCGTATAACCTCTTGGATAAACAATTCTGCTACTTGTTTGGTTGAAAAAGGATGTCACAAATGAATAAAATGAGCATATATGCTCAACCTATCCACCACTATCACCATGATTGAATCATAACCTTAGGATTTTGGCAACTCTTCTACATAACCCATGGTTAAACCGTCCCAAATTTGCTCAAGAATTGGCAAAGGTTGAAGTAGCCCTACGAGGTTCAACGATTCTGTTTTATTGCATTGGCAAATCTCACATTACTCTACATATCTCTTCACATCAGACTTCATCCCGTACCAAAATAGTTCTCCTAACATCCTCTTGTAAGTACGAAGAAAACCTAAATGTCCCCCTAAAATTGAATCATGGAAAGTATTTCTGGAGCGATGAGATTAAGGAAGATGTTTTTGAAAGCACTAACCTTCCTTTGTATAACAGTCTTCCATGCTTCCATTGGTACTTTGGCTTCTCTCTGGGTTCTCTTTCAATAAGGCAATGATTTTCAGTAATTCTTTATCTTCATCTACTTCCTTAAGCACTAACTCCACATCCAACAATGTAGGAGTAGTCATCATAAATATTTTCGCCATTGGAGGTAATTGGGATAAAGAATCAGTTACTTTATTTTGAAGTCTGGATTGGTATAAAATCTCAAAAAAGTCATATCCCATCAGCTTCGTCAACCATCTCTAAAATTGAGGTTGTACCTCCCTCTGTTCGATCAAGAATTTCAATGCCTTTTGATCTGAAATAACCGTGAACTTGTTGCCAATACATAATGTTACCATTTCTGCACTATTAAAACCACGACCATCAATTCTCTCTCATGGATCATTTCTTTTGAGCCCGGGGTGATAATTTCTCAAAATAAGCAATCAGTTTAGAGTTCTGATTTAGAACAACCTCTAATCCAAATCCGGAAGCATTGGTCTCGATCATAAAAGGGAGTGAAAAATCATGTACAACTAAAACAGGGATTTTCATCATGACTTGTTTAAGTTCTTCGAAGGCTTGTTTAGCTTGCTCGTTCAAACTAAAAGCATTTTTCTGGAGTAACTGAGTTAATGGTGTTGTAATTTGCCCATATCTTTGAACAAACCTTATATAATAACCGGTAAGGCCAAGGAACCCTCTGAGTTCCGTTACATTCTTTGGTTGGGGATCGTGAATCATTGCTTTCACATTTTCTTCATCGGCTTTCACTCCTTCCTGCGAAACCCAATGACCTAAATATAGGATTCGAGTTTGATAGAACGAGCACTTCTTTTTGTTTGCGTACAACTTATGATCAAGTAAGATGTTAAAAACCACAGCCAAATGCATCTCACGAGTAGTAATATCAGGACTATATATAAGAATATTGTAAAAGAAATACCAATATAAAACTCCATAAGAACAACCGAAATATTTGATTCATCAATGATTGGAAAGTAGCCAGAGCATTTGTCGAGCCGAAAGAAATCATTAAAAACTCATGATGTCCTTTATAAGTCCGCTAAGCCGTTTTTTTAACATCCACCTCTTTCATTTGAATTTGGTGATAACCCGAATGTAGATCCAATTTCAAGTATACCAAGACCTGTGGAGCTCATCTAACAATTCTTCAATGACTGAAATCGAGAACTTATCCACCATTGTAAGTTGATTCAACTTTCTATAATCAACATAGAATTTCCAACCCCTACCTTTCTTTTTAACTAATAGAACAAGGCTCGAGTAAGGGCTTCAACTCGGTCTGATTATTCCAGCTTACAGCATCTCCCCCACGAGCCTTTCAATATCTTCTTTCTGATGATGTCCATATTTATATGGTCTCACATTGACGGGTGGTTGTCCTTCTTGTACAACAATTTGATGGTCAATCTCGCATTTCGAGGGGAGTTCCATTGGAATTTCAAAAATATACTCATTCTTTCTTAACAGTGTTTGAATCATGGCGGTAGAACTTCTCCCTCTTTCCTTTCCTCATCAAGAAGCACTTCTCGATTATCAACTATCTCCACCTTCTAAAATCCAATCAAAAATCCATGATCATCTTCTTCCCATACTTTAGCTAAAGCCTTCAGAGAAATTTTCGATCTAGTCAATAACGGGTCTCCTTTCTATGTAAATATTCTTTCTCCCTTAGTGAAACACATTGTCAATAAAGGCTAGTGTACTCCCATGAATCCTATTGTGAATAACCATTGCATTCCCAGGACTACATCCATTTTTCCCAGATCAATCAGAAGAAAATCGGCTCTTACAACCAACTGTAATTTGACTACCACGGACTTGCAAATTTCGTTACCTCTTATCGCCTCTCTGTTGCCAATTGCCACTCCATACTTCACTGTATCAGTTAATGGTAGTTCCAGCTCATTAACCCATTTCTTATGGATGAAATTGTGAGTTGCACTACAATCGATCAACACAACAACCTCTTTTCCCTTTATTGTTCCCTTCAATTTCATTGTACTCCACTTCGAAAATCCCATCATAAATCAAAGAGAGATTTTTGCGTCTTCTATTATCTCGATCAATTTCAACTTTGGAACTTCTTCTATTTCGATGACCTTCGTCTCTTCTATCTCTTCCTCCTCATTCATGATGAACAATATTAGTTCTCGATTCTTTTTTACCTTGCAACGATGGTCGTGCGAATATTTTTCATTACAACGAAAGCACAATCCCTTCTTCAATCATTCCCTATATTTGCTATCGGACAGATGTTTCATCAGCGTACCCTTTTTCACAACGTTTCCCTTGATTAGGATTGAAACTTGTCGTGTCGCTCCCGTCTCGGTCCTTTTAGGATATCGTGTCGCTCCAACTTGGGTTTCTCCCTTGCTTGGCCCAAAAATTCCTAAATGATAAAGGGCCAACTTGAGAGCTAAGTTACGATCATTGACGAGTTGGGCCTCCTTCATACATTCATCCAAACCCACAGGGTGCCAGCTAATGACCTCGGTTTGTAACAACGGCTCAAGGTCGTTCAAAAATGCGTCCTTGAGCACATTCTCTACCATCTCAGGCAATATCGCCGAATAGGTCACAAACTTCTTCAAATAGTCGGCATAGCTTCCATCTTGTTTTATTTATAATAATCTTGCTTCGAGACTACCTTTGTTGATCGGTCGAAAATGTTCAAACATTCGTTTCTTTGACTCTTCCCAAGTAAGGATCGCCTTGCGGTTATAACTTTATCTAAACCAATTGACTTCATCTAGAGCGAAGCTCACCACCGCCACTTTCACTTTTCCTACCTAGTTTATTTCATATATTTCAAAATAATGCTCTGCCCTATAAACCCAGGACTTCAGATTTTCTCCCGCGAAGATCGGCATCTCTAGCCGCTTATATTTACTTTTATCAGCCCCTTCGATCCCTTGCCTTTGTGTTGAATCCACCTCATCCATTTTCCCTTTCATCTTAAGTCGGGAACCATCAGCCACGCCATACTCCTCGTTCTTCCTTACCAAGCTATTTCCTCGGACTTCTTCTGATAATTTCTCCATACTCTTACGAAGGCCCAAGATCATATCCTTCATTCTCAAAATCTCCTTCTCATTCGCATCCATCCTTTCTTTGATTTTTTCCCCCATTTTCCTTGTTCGCCCCAAGTTGGATGTCTTTGATACCAATTTGTTAGGTATTTACCTTACACTCAGTAAGACCCAACAACACAAGGCAAGAAGAAAAGAGCAACAGAGCTCTAGTGTATATATTGATATAAAATGATAAAGAAAGTTGCTATTACAATGTTTGAAAGAAGAAATACATACTAAGCAACAAACTGCTCAAAGAGAAATAACAAGTAAAGAAAAGTAAGCAAAAGTAGCATATCCGAGAGAGCTGATGATCCTCTCCTCAAAAGCTATTTCAGCCTTTACCCAAAATGTCCACACCCTTCACAGATTCCCATCCATTCCGTTTATAGCCATCAAGTGGTCCCCTCTCTCAATTTCCAGCCTCACAATTATTCCCCCCATCATTTATAATCCTTGGTGTAATTCTTC
This sequence comes from Benincasa hispida, assembly GCF_009727055.1. Lineage (NCBI taxonomy): Eukaryota > Viridiplantae > Streptophyta > Magnoliopsida > Cucurbitales > Cucurbitaceae > Benincasa > Benincasa hispida. The sequence continues at coordinate 59,332,997 of NC_052360.1, read as the reverse complement.
TTCTACCCTTTCTCTTATAAGTGTGAATAATCGGAGGTTTAACAGAAAGCAAGATCAAGAGAGAGAAAGGAGATCGAGAGTGCAAGAGGAACAAGAGAGCGAGGAGGAAGAGTGAGAACCTAATCGACGTGCAAAATGGTTTGTTTTGGTAATTCACCCTGATACGACATATCCAAAGGTTCAAAGAGATTTCAACTTTAAAATGTAGGACATATTTCATTTTGGACCTACACTTTGGGTCATTCGTATGACTCCCATATTTTTGTTAATGAAAATGTCAAATCATCCTATGTTTGCTGCTAAAAAATGCTGAAAAGTTAGTTTAGAAAAGGGAAGATTTCATCTCTTGTCTTAGCTTTTGGTTGGTGGAGATTCATTAGTATGCATAAATGGTTTTAGGCCTAGTAATTCATTAACGATCTGGTTGATGGTAAGATTTAGAAGTGTAACTAGCTTGGGTTGGTTGAATAAATATGTTAGTCCAAGAAAATAAAAGACCTACTTAAAATTCTAACTTCATAAAAGACCAAGCACAAAGTTGACCATAACCAACTAAAAAACCAAAACCAACCAAACCTGTTAAAATCAAATCAACAATTGCCATAAGAAAGTGAACCAAGCAACAATAATCAACCTATTGAAAGTGAACTAAGGCCACCAGACCAAGTTGAGCTAGAGAAGTTTTGATAACTCAAGGTTCATATTAGAAAAAGGAGATACGGATTATCTTATTCCCTCCAACAAACTAGCATGGTTCTATAATTAAAGCAATTTGGTCAACTTTTTCATTTGGTTTACACCGTTCGTAAGATACAACTTAAGACCTAATCTAAAATATGCAATTGTTTATAAGTGAAAAAGAAAAGTCAAGGCCTAATCTAGTAGCCAACTTAAAGATGCTTTTCAGATGAGGATACCCATTTGACAACAACATATATCATTTAAAAACATCAACACACCAGTATCTTCATTTAAAGTTACAGCTAAGTATTCCAAATGTTCGGCTAGATCAAACTTTATGGGCTGAAATTAAGATATTCAAACAATGATTACATTCAGAGTTTTTCTAACTTCTAATGCTTATAAAAAAATATTTGGATTGGTCAAACCTCTATAAAGAAGTATCCAAACTCTATAGAACCCAATTAGCACAGAATGACAGAATATATATATACATAACAAAAGTCTGCAGCAGAAAGTTTCCTCCTTACCAGCCTGTCCTGGCTTCATGTAAATGCAAGGGCTTCACATTATTTAAGTTTCCTACAATACCTGCTTGCTCCTCAAACAAACAAAAGCTGATAATATTTTTAAGCATGTCAAGTCAAACCCTTTCACTAATTACAATTATGAATCAGTTTACCCATTTTTCAAAACACTGTATTATTGTTTTTATTATCTTCATGCCGCTTTTCCAAGTGACAAGAATCAACCCACTAATGATTAATACTAAAAAGACAATAAAGAAGAAGTCATGACTATTTGCAACTTTCTTTTTTGAGTTCAACAATTGCAAAGCGGGGATCGAACCATTCACAATTGATGTATTATTTACTAAACTATGCTCAAATTAGTATTTGCATCTTTCTTTTTAAGCAACATAATTATCCATCTATAGAGTATAGGCCAGATATAGCTATAGACAAAATTAGTAGGCAAACATGTCTGTATCTAATGCCTCAGTGGAACTTCCCATTTTAGACATTTCTCAGCCTTTGTCTCCATCTTCCCTTTCTTCACTAGCTGATGCTTGCAAAAAATGGGGTTTTTTCCATATAAAAAACCATGGGATCTCCAAAGATACCTACAACAAACTCCATTCCTTCTCTAATGAAATTTTCAGCCTCCCTATTGAAACCAAGCTCAAAATTGGCCCCCTCTCTTCTTTGAACACTTACACTCCCCATTTCATAGCCTCCCCATTCTTTGAAACCCTCAGAGTCTCTGGTCCAAACTTCTTAGCCTCTGCTCAGAGTTCAGCAGATTTGCTCTTTAACCAAAAGAGCCCACACCAGTTCAGGTACACACAATTCACAACACATCCATTTCAGAATCACTATCTATCTAATCTAAGATCATTACTTCTATTTATTGTCCTAACAATCTACTTTCATGTGCATAAAGTGAGATATTGCAAGAATATGGAGAAAAAATGACAGAGCTATCAAGGAAGATTATAAAGAACATATTGATGAGCTTTGGGGAAGGTTTTGAGAAGACATACCATGAACCCCATTTCAAGAATTGTCATGGATATCTGAGAATAAACAATTACACATCTCCAGAAACCTTGGAAGAGGATGAAGAAGCAGAAGGACTTGGAATGCATACGGATATGAGCTGCGTGACCATTGTGTACCAAGATCAAACAGGTGGTCTGCAAGTGAAATCAAGCGAAGGGAAATGGGTCGACATAGACCCATGTGAAGAATCAGAATTAGAATCCAAATCCGAATCCGAAGCTCTTGTGGTGAACATTGGCGACTTGCTTCAAGCTTGGGGCAACGACAGGCTGAGGTCGTCGGAGCACAGAGTGGTTTTGAGGCGGCCGGCGATCAATCGGTTCTCGATTGCGTTCTTTTGGGGTTTTGAGGACGAGAAAGTGGTGTCGGCGCCGGAAGAGTTGGTCGGCGACGGTGGTGAGAGGCTGTATAAGCCATTTGTTTGCTCGGATTATTTGAAGTTCAGGGAGAATGATGAAAGAGGGAAATTTGAAAAGGTTGGTTTCACTGTGAGAGACTTTGCTGGGAATGGGATTAAGAAGGATTTTGAAGAAAAATGAATTAATTATATTGTTTTTTTATATATAAAATTTTTACAATTTTATTCTCATTAATTAAATAATAATATGGTTTCTGAAATCTATCTTTTGAAGAACAAAATTTGGCTACAATTTTGACCATATTTTTGTTAAATTAGATTACAAAGCATGAGATTTTTTTAATTATTATTAATTTAATTATATTCGTGCGAGAAAATAATAATTGATGTTTTTAGTTACGTTTAGAAAGAAAATTGAGAGTAAACAAAGTTGTTTTTTTTACTTAAAATGCAAAATAAAATTATCATCTGTATATTTTAATTTTTTTTATTTAGAAAGTAATTTATGTAGACTAAGGTGTAGCTTCCATGCAATTTTTTTTACATAGTTGGAAAAAAATTAAAATAATCAATATTTTTTTTAAAAAAAACAACCGTATGGTAGATTTTAATTGGGTGATGTCTGGACTGCACAATAAATATGTGCAATTTAGACTACATCCAAGTTTTTTCATTTATCTATAGACTTTTTTTTTTTGGTTTGCTCCGTATTTCGTTGTCAAAATCTTTTAGAATTTTAATCAAAATTTATAAATAAAAATTTGGTTTTTCAAAAAAGAAAAAACTTTATAAATTTGGCAAGAGTTTTGGATGTTCTATTTTTTTTTTCCTTTTTTAGGAAGAATTTTAAAATTTTTCTGATAATATAATGAAGAAGTAAACAAGTTTATTTATTTATTTTGGGAAGAAAATTAAAGGTTTTTTTTTTCTAACTTTTCATTTTGTAGTTTGATGGAGGATCAAACTATCAATTTTTTTTAATGACAAATGATATTAAGTTATGCTCAAATTGACAATTTAAAGTTTATTTGATCATTTTTTGCTATTTATTTTTCAACAATGACGTCATTTTAAACTTTTTAACGTATTCTAAAAACATCTCTAGCATTATAGCCAAAATTTCAAAATATAGAAAAATAAGAATTTTTAGGTCACATTTGGTTAAAATTAAAAAAAAAATGTTCTCGAACATGAAAAACCAAATAAATAAAGCATGGATATAAAATAGTCTTCATAAGTACTTTCTTACTTTTCTTTAGAAAAAAAAACTTTGTTAGATGAATTTGAAAGAAATAGCTATTAAATTACTAAGCTCATGTTAATGATTTTTCTTATTATTATTCCATAAGCCAAATAATATTTTAGTTCATAAATTTTAAAGATAACTTTTATCAAAGTTAGTAAAATGATAACCATAACAATTTTCATGTAATATAAAATACTATGTATTTTATTTTGTTTAATAAATATATTTCTAAACTTTATAAGTAGAATGTTAATAAAGATTAAGCAAACCAACTCATCTAATATAGTATGTGTTAACGACGATTTGAATCCTTCCATCTTTATTATAATTTAAAAAAAAATAAAAACTACTTTTTTTAAAAAAAAATAACAATAAATTAATAAAAAAAACTATTATAAAGATGTATTGAAAGTAAGAAAGGAATTTTTAGTATGAACTAAAATATAATTTATTTATTTTTCCTTTTTGTGGAAGTGTGTTTCAAGGGAAGAATGTAGGGAAAATATTAAAAGGTAGTCGAGTGTGAGTTAGATTATTCTTGCACAAAAATATTTTGATATTTCATGTCGATGAAACAATTGGTCAATTAAATTTTTTTATAGCAACAAAATTTTTCTTTTTAAAAAATTATTATTTTTATTTTTTATCTAATAAAAAATAAATTATTAGACTATACCTAATCATTATTCGAAATATTTGAAACTTGAAGAGACATACATATGATTTCCTAAGAGAGACACAAAGTGGATTTGATTTCATGTCTTTCAATCACTTCTCCCAACCCCTAGTATACTTCCCCCTTGTTCAATATGTTAATTCTTTTTTACATGATTAGACATTCTAAAGTCAAATCAATCATCAATATATTTTGACATTTTTCCTAAACCAAATGGATGCATTTTTATTTTCTTAATTTCTCATTATCCATATCAAAATTAACGTACAAATTAATATTAATGATCAAATTGAATATAATTCAGTTGACATATAATATATTATTGACTTTGAGATTTGAGGTTTAATTTCGTCATCCTACACATTATTATGAAAAAAGTTAGTATTATGTGGTACAGAAACTAAACATTTTAGATTATAGAAAGACAAATATTTCATCAAAGGTTTGCAGATAACACAACATAATTTCATAAGAAAAAATGAACACAATAAAAAGAAGTAATACATCAAATATTTTATAGGTATATAAGCATTTTGATCTATACTAAAAAAAATCAGCATTTTGATCAATTATATATTGTTGGTATATCATCACTCATACTCAGATATATTAATGATATATTAAATGAAAAAATCGTACGTCTAACCTAAATTTTTCGACTGAAATAAGATTTGATCTACTTTCTAAGATTTAAGGTTTTTTTTTTTTTTTTCCTTTTAAGTCATATTTAGGTAAAATTACCTAAACCTAACATCACACATGCAATTGAGCCTCTCACTCTCGCTCTTCCTTTCTTTGGCTCTCACACGCTCTACAAACAAACCAATTTTGACGAACAGAATTTCTCTCTCTCTCTCACTCTCAATCTCGATCTCCTCTCTCTCGCTCTCGCTCCCTTCAAACAAACTCATTATGGTGAACAAACAAACCCATTTTGGGGACCCCTCTTGGGTGAAAATGCATGTTTCAGCAACCCTTGCAAATGAAAAAAAAAATGTGAAGAAAGAGAAAATTGTGTAGAGAAAGAGGAAAAAAAAAGGGTCTTTTGGTATTTTCGACTAATGATGAACCTAAGTAAGAGGGGAAATTCTTAAGTTTTAAAAAGTAGGACAAAATCCATTTTGAATTTTTTTAGGCTTGCATATTAAACCCTATACAAAGACATATCATTATTTGGGATTCATATTCATTAAGCGTATATTGAAAACTTTTGATTTTTCACGGATTAGACTTCCAAATTTTGTTATTTTTTAAAAGTAAAAATGTTCGTTACCTTTAATTATTTATTTTTTGCTACATATGCAAGCTCATTAATTCTTGCAACATTTGTTTTCGAAGTTATCAATCTTGTTCTAGAAAATGGTACATTTATTTTAACCTTGAATGTTAACTTTTTTTTTTTTTTTTTTTTTTTTAATTTATTAATACAAATACCAAAACTAGGTAAGTACAAAATTTTGTCACATTGAATAAAACATAGTTAAAATATTTAGTTTTCTAAAAACAAACTTAGAGATATAAAATATTTGCATCAATCACATATTTAAATATAATTTGTAATACACGATCTAAACAAGTTTAAATCATCTCTATCTCAAATCTAATAAAGTTTGGGTGAAATGGTGACCTATCTAAGGGATGGAAATTAAAAGGCTCTTTCTATTATTGTAAAGTTTGTTATTGTTCTTTATTTTACTCAAAGAAACAAAAAGTTATGAATATAATATAATATGGAATAGTAAAATCTAATTGAAATTTTGGTTAGATTATGTTGGTAGTGGGTTTGGGTGGGTTGAAATTGGGAGCCACGTTGAGCAAATCCAAACCCATTTTCAAATAATAAAATTAGAAAGCATTGGCATTTAGTCAACTAATGAATTATAAACAAAAAGAGGCAATGCCACTAATCAAAAGTTTAATCATTTCTTCTCTCTCCAATCAAACCATCCAATCTACTATTTTCTTATTTTAAACCATAATTAAGTGTAACACAAACAATCTATTTTAATATATAGATAAAAAATAAAATTTTAAAATTATTTTTTTAAAAAATCTACCACATAATAGGGTAGGGGAATCGAATCTCTGACCTTCAAGTTGATAGTACAAATAAGTTCATTGACCTAAATTTTTTTTTATTACTTTTAATCATATCTTTAATTCAATGTAATTCGGAAAATTTTTTTTGTCTCCTTTTTATGAGTTTTTTTTTATAATATTAATTTTTTTTTAGTAAAGGGGTTGATTAAAAAAGCATATTTGTTTTGAGGTTTATGTAGCCTTGTAAATTAGGATTTATTATTTAATAACATTTTTTTTCATTTTTATTATTATATTATCCATTAATATATAGAAATTCACATGTTGAACCAAACGTGGTTGACATACCATTACTACAAACATAATATCACTTGACAAATATCAAGTAATAGATAAATTTAAAGAAAAACGTCAAAAAAATGTAAAAAACCAGACTTTGGCGGAAATTTTTGGATTTTTTTCAATCTGATACAATACTTGATATTAAAAAAAACGTTAAGTGTAATTTTGGTTTTCTTGTCATTTTAAAGCGTCAAGTTATTTATTTCTTTTTAGTTTTCAATAATTTTAATTACAAAACTTTGCATGCTTCACCCTCTCCGTACAGACCCAAAATTGCGTAAATCAGCCTCCTCTCTTCTTCCCCGTGCTTCCCTCTAGGATTCCCGAAACAGTTCCTCTTCTTCACTACTTCAAGATTTTTAATTTCGTCAAGCTGATCTTCCCTCTAGGGTTCCTCGCTCTCTTCTTGGTGCCTTCAAGCTGTTGTTGGTGGTTCCTCGCTAATGCGGGTGGATTCCGATTACGTGAATTTGTGAGTGTTTTTTATTTAGATTTTAAAATTAGAGTGCAAAACTGATTTTTGCCCCTTTCTTCTCTTGTTCATCTATAAACTAAGGTTTTTTTAGCTTTAATCTTAGCTATGATTTATTTTCCTTTTTCGTAGGTTTTGACGCTTGCCCTTTTTATTTTGACATTAGATTTGAAATATCCACTCCTTAACGACTTCAAATATGTATGATAAAGTGTATTCGAACACCAACAAGCAAGGTTTCAAGTCTGCGTAAATTTTAGTAGGTAAGAATGCTCTAGACTTCCATTCGAATTAGTTTAAGGGTGTTTAGAATTGTCTCTAATACTCAAAAGCCCTTATTGGTAGGTTCGAAGAAGTTTTGGAATTATTCTTAAACTATTCAGACACTTCTTAGTAAAGATCCAAATATGTTTTTATAAGTTTTAGGTTTTAGAACATTGTTTAGAGTCTTTTAATTGGAATTTAGATTATGTACATTTGTTTATAACTATTAGGTGTTCTCTTTTGTGGTTTAGACTTGATTCGAGGAGTTCAGAATGTGATATAAAGTCGTATTAGGTAAGTTTGTTAATTCCAAAATTATTTGAGTTTTGAAATGAGATTTCAAACTAAGTTCTAACCTTGGAACCTTGTTTCTATCATTACAGGAGTTTTTCAAATAATTTAGATGTGCTTTAAAACACATTAAATACGGGATTTCTATTTGAAGAGTTTGTTCATTGTTATGTAATATGTTATGCTTTATTTGCATTATATCTATTAATTACTATGTACATACATTACGTTCTTGAAATTGTTTCATATTCTTGATGTCTAAGCATGCTAAAAATAGTGATATTATTGTGATATGATTTTAATTATTGAATGTCTCAATTCATGTATGAAATATATTATGAGCGTGTTGTCACTTATGTGGACCGGATATACAAATATTGTTTAGATGTAAATGTAAGTTTCTTAAATTCTTTATTTTGGTTTGATTTAGTTCAGTTGCTCATGTTGGGTTTAGTTCTAGTTTAATGTTTAAGTTATCTTTAATGTTGTGGGGCGGTTGTAAAATTCCAAGTTATTTTGTTGGACTGAGGTTGATTTTAAAGTTAATTTCATTTTATTCAAGTTGTTGGTTGTAGTGCATAATAGAATTTGAGATCAATATGTTGAAACCATTTAGAAAGAGTTTTGAACAATGTTGTTTAGCTTACTTGAAATTGTTGGTCATTTTTAACATAATTTTTTTATCAAGTAAGCAAGCGGAATTCGAACTACCATGGCGTGTTCTTTATAAGGTAATATTCATAAGACTTTATGTTTAAAACTTTATTTTATTCTAAAAAGTGTTGGATCATAATAAGTGTTAGAGTTAGTGGTCTATGCTGAGATCCTAAGTGAAACAATAACAGTTTGTGGGAATGACTAATTAGATTGAATATGAACGTTTAGAGACTAATTAGTGTTCAAAACTTAGAATTTTGTTGGCATTTTTGGTTGCTTCCTTGGATTCTTCTTTTCTTGTTCTCGGTGTTACATTTTTTGTGCGATTTCAAATTGTTAAACTGTTGAATGATGTTTCTGATTCCTTATGAGTGAGATATGGTTTACCTTTCCATTTTTCTTGAGTAGAAAATTATATTGTTGCATCTGAACTCTTTAAGGATTTAGGATTTATGGCCTAGCATGGCAACTTTAAGTGTTCTTCTAGAGTTTCAATCATATCAATTTTGTGGTTAAATTAAAACAAAGTCATCTTTTTACAACCTTTCAAGGCTTTATGCGTATACATAAATCTTTGTTGACCTATCCCTTACATCCGCTGGACAAATCACTCAAGAAATTAGGGCTCGGAACCTATATAGTAGATTAATGACATCACAATAAAACCAAATTGTTTTTGTTCCTTTTAATCTAGGGTAAGTAAAGTTCTACTAATCAATTCATTGAAAGTTCTCGTATTAACAGTAAACATATACTACTTGTATTTTATTTAGTGGTCATTGGGCACTACTGGCTATTAACTTGTATGATGATATCGTCTATTATCTTGATTCATTACGAACATCATCTCGAGTAGATATCAGATACGTAATAGACATGTAAGTTAACTTCTTGTCCTGTGATGCTTTTCGTCATTTTAAAGTTTACTTTATTTTACTATTTTGTGGGCATTACTTGGAAATAGGGCTATTGTAATCTTTCGGTCCCAGAAAAATATTCAAAAAGGTAAAAAAAAAAAAAAACATTATAGAAAACCGTAAAGGAAAGTATAAACATATTTTATTCATTAATGAAGTTATATATATGTAGGTTATTCCTGGTGCGTATGCAACCTAAATTATTTTAGTTTATGTATTATTGCAGTGTCCTTTATGAAGGAAATCAGACATGAGGATTTTCATGAGCAACGAAATGATCGTTCCAAATTCCATTCGAAATTGAACATACACAATTACAGGAAACGGAATCTTATAGGTCATGCACAATACGAAATTACAACATGCTTAACAAGATAATCAAGGGAAAGATTATACATACCTTTGAAGGCTCATGCTTCAAAATCCCTCGATCACGAACGCTCGTTCAGTCTCCAAGACAGCAACACACGAACACTTGAATATAATGACCGCAACACAACACGATCAACAGCAAACTCGAACTCAACGATCTCCAAGATCACGAACCCAACGAATGACCTCCAAAACCTCGACCTTAGTCGAGTTGAGTAAGACACCACCACAATGGCTACCTTGGTATTCTCGGTGAGAATCCATAAGTGTGGGTTCTGTGTGGACTTGGTTAGAGGAAGAGACCGGAGGAGTAATAATCGTGTAAACGATTGAGCAAGTGGGAGATGACAAGAGTCTATCGTGTAGACAAATGGTCAATCGTATAGCAAATGCTCCGCGATCATATAACAAATGCTCTGTGATCATTTAGCTACGACCAGCTAAGTGAACTATCGTATAGTGTCATTCCACAATCGTTTAGTCTCTCTTTCAGCTATCGTTTAGTGAATCAAATTCACTTGACAACAATTCCGTGAGTTTTTTCGAGAATAACAACTTCACTAAAATTAGGAAAACATTTTTCCTTTTATCTCACAGTTACCATGAAACCACCAATAACCTCTCATTCAATTGATTACTAAAGAAAAAGATATAATTATCCAATAATTAATATTATTATAAATATATATGATAACCAACTTACCATATTATATTTATAACCTATAGTTTTAATATTTCATCTCATGAAACATATATACAATAGTTCTTTTTCTATTTCATGGTACTTAATGTAAATCTNTAGTTTTAATATTTCATCTCATGAAACATATATACAATAGTTCTTTTTCTATTTCATGGTACTTAATGTAAATCTCATTTACATTAATCCTCCATTTGATGTATCTCATACATCACACCGATCATATCATATATAATCGAATTTCCTCTTGTCAATTTGAAGATTTCAAATCAACACCAAGAACTGATTCTCAACTTGAATCCATTGAGCTACCAAGGGGACCTTATAGACCTATAGCTTGAAGCTCTAACGGTACATGAATAACTGACTAAACTCTTTAGTCATGAGATTCACCATCCATTAACTTCCAGGCACTCCACTAAAGACCGACAACTGCACTCTCCTTACCCACATATATATTTTGTGTCCATATCAATCAATCAACAATGTGATAACCCTTCACAGATCGCTCGTAAGTACAGTTGGGCCAAAACCATTATGTCTCTGTAGTTACATCTAACTCCTTAAGTACCACCGATCCCTCTAATGAACATAAGTCATAGTCTTACTATGATTGAGTCTTCTCTTCCAAAGAGAAGCTGTGGCCACTACGTTCAAGACCCAGAATTAGCCCTTAAGGGAGCAATCTATCTATTTACCCCTGCTTCGGAGAATGAGTGAATTTCATCTTGTGTAACTGAGTTTCAGCTCCCAAATCAGATAAATCCCCAAAAAGGTAGGCATGTTGAGTTGGCAATCTGGCCACTTTCAACCATATCAATCAAAGGACCGCTCTCAAAGACATGAGTTTCCAAAACACTCAGGATTAAGGTCATGTCACCTATGGTCATTTAGGTGAGATGTAAGTCTCAAGTATCAACGGCGTTATATAAAGAGACTAGTCATCTTATGGTCCGGTCTTATACAAACTCTTTGTATAGGACAGTCTCGCTTGCATGTCTCCACATGAATGGTCAGGATCTACCATCTGTAGTAGCTCACAACACTTGTAAACCTCTACAAAGCGGGTCGTATCTATAGTGTTATAAGGATCAGGTATCCCTTCTTAATCCTTATACTACAAACCTTTTTAGGTTATCACTTAAGGCATGATCCATTTGTATATCTCATATACATGCTTAAGTTTACATAGAATAACCATGAAGTTTTGTTTATTGGATATGAATAAATGCCAAATAAAATAACTCTTATTTTATTCATAACAATGTGTACAGTTTACAAACTACGAGACTCCGGGAGAATTAGGATATCAATCCCAACACTTTACAAGTTGGAACCACTGAATGTGGATACTATGTGATGAGATACATGAGAGATATTATCACTAAATGGAGCAAAATAGTCACAGATTCGGCGTGTTTTTAATTAATACCTATTTGCATTATTCTCAATAGTTCAAATATATAACATTTGACAAAACAAGTATTGACTTCAATATTTGGACTTTATATTAGATTGATACGAGGGACTCGTACAGTCAATTTGAGTTGGAAGAGGTGCGAGTAGAGTTAGCTGAATTTTTTGGTTCTCACATGTGATGGTGACGATATGCATTTTTTGGATATTGACATTCAATTTTTTTGAAGATATAGGTGAGGTACATATTGTTGATATTGGATATAGGGGTAGAATGTTCATATGGTAATTTTGAAAACGTGTGTTTTAATCATATGGGGTACCTAGTTCTATGTAGTTGGGTAATTTTTGGAATTGTAGATATTTAGGTTTGTTCTTTTGGGATTTCAGTTTATATTGGGATTGAACATTCTTTTTGAAATTGTTCATACGCATGGTCGGGTTGATAGTCTTCTATATAACTTATAAATTAGCTAGATTGTTCATGTATGGACTTTGGTATGAATTTTGTAAACATTTTATGTTGTAAGTATATATATATGACGACAACTATGTTTAAGGATATATATGCACTTTTGTTAGCTAGGTTCGTGGAAAGTTTCAAATGATTGAACAAGTTTAAAGATTTCAATATATATGTTGTTTGTAATTTCTATATCATTGTTGGACTTCAAAATAGGAAATTATACAGGTAATTTCTAATAGTACAATTAAAAAAAAAAAAAAAAAAGCTTGACAAGCAAAACGTGTCAAGTATTCCTTAAGTTGCCAGTTTTTGGGTGTTAAGAAGAAATTACATTTAGCAAGTAAAAACTATCAAGTAATGAAAAACTTGATCCATAATAAATGTCAAGAATTTAGATACTTGACAATTAAAATAAGTCAAGAGATCCTATATGCTTGACAGTTATAATGTATCAAGTAAATTATAGCTTGACGCTTTTAAGCAGTAAAAAAATTTCTCTTATTCTTGACATTGGATTACTTGACATTTTTAAAAACGTCAAGTAACACTAATACTTGACTGCGAAAGAACGTCAAGTAATACAGATTTTGTAGTAGTGTACATATGAATCATGTTCAAGAAATAACCTAAAGAGTCAATAATATATGGATAAAGTTGTATGCTTCATTATGGTAACATTATTAATACCATCCACTTTGTAATAATTACAAATTATCTTATTCAAATCATTAATGAGGAGACATGTAAGTAAGCCTATCATATACAATGAATTTATATAAGATTAGACCACAAAATATTAAATCTCTATTTGTAAATCTATTAATTGAAAATATCATGTCACACCCCTCCCAGATTCCCTTCCTAACCTAGGAGAATATGTGAAGACAGTAGATGCCAGTCCTTTTATGACAACTACTGCCCATCTCAACTCTCATCACCTATTCTTAAACAAATGATAAGCAACTTATAGACATACACTTTCTCATACACTTTATATCAAATGCAACTAAAAGCACATGCACAAGATTACATACATACATACATACATACATACATACATACATGCATGCATGCATACATACATACATACATGCATACATACATACATGCATACATGCATGCATACATGCATACATGCATACATGCATACATGCATACATGCATACATACATACATACATACATGCATACATACATACATATATATATACATACATATATATATATATATATATATTATATATTATAATAATATAATATAACTAATAAGAAGATATACACTTGAGTTCATAACAACGGGTCCACTCGATCTACCCTTCGTCCCTAATATGTACATGATGTTTATTCTCAACAAGACAAGCTTAACAACCTAGACTTATTTTTCTCTTCCCTTCTTATTAGATCTCGCACTTTGGTAGATAGTAAAACAACTACCTTCTGAGGAGTTGACCAATACCTGGAAAAAAAAAAAAACATTGGAAAGAATGAGCTACTAGCCCAATGAGTGACTTACTTTTAAAAACATTTTCATCAAATATCAATAGAAACATTAACTCAAGAAATCACATGCATCTCTAAACTCAGGGTTTGGAAAACATCTGAAACTCAAACCTCAACTAAAATTAAAAACATCATAAAAATATCATTCTTACTCATCATCAACATCATCAACATGTACATTTAAAACATCATTCCTCTGCGTTAGTTGAGATAGAACCTTTTTGCTCAATCTCTCAACGTCGAAACCTTACCTGGTGCAGAGAAATCTCAACACATTCAGTGTCTTACATCATAGTACCTATGTGCATGTGGTAATACCGTGGATATCGTCATACTTAGGTATCAGGGGACCTGGACACCTTCATACCTTAGTATCGGGTTTCTTCATCATCACATCATAAAACATCATTTAAACATCATGGAAGCATCTTAAATCATCATGGTTCTACTAATCAAGACTTAAGTAACTTCTTAAACTTTCTTTAAGACTCATCGAATAAAACTCAAGGTTTTTCTTTGAACTCATCATATACTCACATAAAATCTTCTGAAAGGAAAGGACTATGGGTCCACATCTTTTCTTAAAACTTATACTTCAATTTGTGAAAAATCGTCGCATGGCAAATAGCCTATGCGTTGAAAACCTCTTTAAGAAAATAATCCGCAAACCTTCGAGCTTAAACATACATTATGCTTTGAAAACTCTTAAATAAAATATTCATCATAAAACATGCGTTGAAACCATTTAATAAGAAAACATTCATAAAACATGTCACTCACAGTCTTTGGCTATTTCTTCAAAGGATTGTAGGCTTTCTCTATTTGTGTTTGTCCTGCAACATCCATAAATATCTTTGGTTAATAAGACTAGCTCCATTTTGAGCTTAACTTTATCATTAAAAATCATCATCAAACTTCAACATTCCTCTTAACTTATCATTGCATAGTTCAACTCAACTCATTGCATCTCAACCCATCTCATCACATCATTAGTACTTAATCAATTTACCTTACAGTTGGTTGAAAAATGACAACCCTTGCTTACAAGTGCTCACTTAGGTGCTAGGACACGTTCATCGTACCTATGCGATGAACATCTATTGCACGTCTCCCTCAGCGTGCCTTGGCTGCCGACACCTCCCTTTCCACAGCCTCATGCTTCACTCTATGCACGCACCTTACCCAGCAACTTCTTTCTCTTGCATAAGCCCTCGCTAATCGCTTATGCACTCATCGCATATCCTGTTCATTCAGCTGCTTGCTTATTCTTCAAGTGCAACTGCCTGCTTATTCATCCAAAATTTCATATTCATCTTCTAAATTTCATAGCTTTAAAACTAGCCATTATTTAGCTAAATTCCCCTCTATAAACTTGCTTGTAAACATCTTAACTCTTTTACCTTAGAATTTGAGCATCAAACTTTTCTTGGTAGGCTAAACAGTTCCTTCTTTGCAAGACTTATTTATACTTGAGTTTGCTTGTAAGCTTATCTTAATTAAATGCCACTTGGCCCATAAATCTTTGATTAACATTTCTAAGGTTGCCACACGACCTACTTACCAAGTGATAAGGCTGAACACTTCCACTTAACCTTATCGCATAGGGTTTGCGTCCACTTAAGCCATTTCCTGGTCTTCATTTAACTTTAACCTTCATCTTAATGTTTTACCTCAAGCACTCATCGCAAGCCTTATCCGGTCATTCCTTCCTTAAATGACTCCATAGCATACCTCGTCGCATCATCTATGTGACACATTTCCTCATGTCATCGCCTAATGCTTAAGGCAGCCTTGCCTACCAACCTCTAAGCCTCTCGGCCAGTCCTCATCTCATGCTCCTCTTAACACTCTGCCTTAGCATTACTTGAAGCACTTGTCTAGGTGACTTGACTGCTTTCATGCTGCCTGCATTTAACCTTTAATTACATCACATGAAACTGGTCGCATGCACCTTCTACCAGCCTCGGCCAACACTTTACTCGACCGATAGCCAATTCAACTTCCTTTATGTTCGTCCGCATCCATTATGGGTCATAATTAGCCAAATTTTCCTCTTCTTAAATACTCGGCCGCATAGCTTGGGATGACTGACCGCGTAGCTTGACTTTGTCACATCAAGCTCTCTGTTTTTCTTTTAAGTACTAGTTCCCCTTCATCTCACCCGAGGGCTTAACATTCCATACTTAGAACATTTTTTCCTTTATCTTATCCTTTCATGCATCCTCATTATACCTTTACATCATTTCAACTAACCCAACATCATTAACTCATAATCACAGAGACTTAAGCATAATTAATCAGTAAAATAGGTTTGGGGGGTTTACAATTTACCGTCCCCTTAGAAAAATTTTGTATTCGAAATTTACTTCAAGCTTCATCATGCAAACAAGTAGGGGTATCTATTTCTCATTTACTCCTTGGTCTCCATATAACTTCATTTGTCTTATAGTTCCTCCATACTACTTTTGCTCATGGAACATTTTTCTTTTTAGCATTCAATCAATATTTAATACATACATTCTAGAAATAAATGAATGAATAGTACTAAAACTATTAATAAATATATAAGTTAACTACAAAGAGTTACTCTACCTATTGCATCATCTAGTGATTCCTTAACATCTTGTGGATCACAGTATAAACTCTACCTTATTGTCGTGGTTGTTCAACCACTTCTTTCCGTTTGACTCTATTGGAACCCTCACCTCCAGTCTCAACTGCTCTGGGTTGATCCACTGTTTAAAGATCATTATCTGTTCAACCTGTGTCCTTTGAACTTTATAAGGGCATTCCCTCTTAAGATGACCAGCCTTAGCCTTGCCATAACTCGAACACGGAGTTTTCTTAACCGTACTAGCAATAGACTCACTAGCACGTCCTGACTTGGACCCTCCGACCGAAATAGCAGGTGACTGGATCTCTTCTTACCTTGTCTTTGTTGATCTTCATCTTCACTATCACTAGAAATTGACTGTCCACTAGAGCGGGGCTTAACCATCTCTTTCTTAACCTTCTAGAGTGAATCTCCATTTTTCACTTCTAAAGACTTCCTTATCTTGCCTATCTTCTACTAGACTTTGTTCAACTCTCATTGCTGTCTCAACTAACTGGGAAAAATTCGTCCAGTTAGCCGTAAAAGTCAAAAGAGTTCGTATCTCCCTTCTCAGTCTACTCTCGAACCTTTTATATCTTTCTTTCTCCTCATATTCAACAACTATCATATTACCCTGTACGAGCTTCAAAAACTCATTCCTCTTCACCTCACGAAAAGAAGTGGGATAGTACTTATCTTCAAAGATTCTCTCGAACTCATCCTAGGTCATCACCTTTCATCTGTTTCTTCTCGAGTCTACCACTCTCCACAAATGTTCTGCTCTTTTCTGTAGCAGAAATACAGCTAACTTGACCTTACAGTCCTCGGGACATTTTGTTACTTGGAAGCACTTTTTCATCTGATTCAACCATGCCGGAGCATCTACTAGATCAGTTGTACCCTCGAAGTGGTGGCACCTAGTGCCTTCATTCTTTCTATATCATATTTTTTCTTTGGATCCATCTGTATAGATCCAACACTTGCTGCTAACCTCTGTGCTATCCTGTTCAAGACTTTATCATCCATCTGAGGATTAACTCTAGCTTACGGGATACTAGATTCCCCCTTAGTTGTGGTTTCCTATACCACTGGTTCTCTAACTGAGTCTCGATCCCCTCAAATTCTGCGATTTCCAATAGGGTCACGATCCTCATCAGCCGTTGGCTTGTTTAGTTTGCCACTTTCTCTAGACATCCTTCCTAAAATAGTGCACAATATTAGGGACATTACATCATTACATGCTCCTAATCTAATGCATGAGTCTATTGCCAAAATCTCTTACTCTGATACCAACTTGTTATACCCCCTCCCAGATTCCCTTCCTAACCTAAGAGAAGATGTGAAAACAGTAGATGTCAATCCTTTTATGACAACTACTGCCTATCTCAACTCTTATCACATGTTTTTAAACACCTAATAAGCAACTTATAGACATACACTTTCTCTTACAATTTATATCAAATGCAACTGAAAGCACATGCACGAACTTATATATATACATATACCCAATAGAGATATACACTTAAGTTCATAACAATGGGTACCACTCAATCTACCTTCATCCCTAATATGTACATGATGTTCATTCTTAACAAGACAAGCTTAACAACCTAGACTTCTCTTTCTCTTTCTTTCTTCTCAGATCTCGCACTTGAGTGGCAGACAACAAAACAACTACCTTTTGAGGAGTTGACAACTACCTGGGAAAAAAGAAAACATTGAAAAGAATGAGCTACTAACCCAGTGAGCGACTTACTTTTAAAAATATTCTCATTAAATATCAATAGAAACATTAACTCAAGAAATAACATGCATCTCAAAACTCAGAGTTTTGGAAAACATCTGAAACTCAAACCTCAACTAACATTAAGAACATCATAAAAAAATATCATTCCTATTCATTATCAACATATACATTTAAAACATCATTCATCTGCCTTAGTTGAGAGAGAACCATTTTGCTTAATCTCTCAACGTTGAAACCTTAGCTGATGGGGAGTAATCTCAATACATTCAGCGTCAACATCATAGTACCTACGTGCACGTGGTAATACCCTGGATACCATCATACCTTAGGTGTCAGGGGACCCGGATACCTTCCTACCTTCAATATCGGGTTTCTTCATCATCACATCATTTAAACATCATGAAAACATCTTAAATCATCATGGTTCTACTCATCAAAACTTAAGTAACTTCTTAAACTTTTTTTTTTAAAACTCATCGCATAAAACTCAAGGTTTTTCTTTGAACTCATCATAAACTCACTTAAAAGCTTCTAAAAAGAAAGGAATATGTGTCCACATCTTTGCTTAAAACTGATACTTCAGTTTGTGAAAACTCATCACATGGTAGATAGCCTATGTGTTGAAAACCTCTTCAAGAAAATAATCCGCAAATCTTCAAGCTTAAACATACATCATGCTTTGAAAACTCTTAAGTAAAACACTCATCATAAGATATGCGTTGAAACCATTTAATAAGAAAACATTCATAAAACATGTCACTCACAGTCTTGGGCTATTTCCTCAAAAGGTTGTAGGCTTTCTCTATTTGTGTTTGCTCTGACATCCATAAATACCTTTAGTTAATAAGACTAGCTCCATTTTGAGCTTAACTTTATCATTAAAACTCATCATCAAACGTAAACATTCCTCTTAATTTATCGTCGCATAGCCTAATCAACTCACTGCATCTTAACCCATCTCGTTGCATCATCAGTACTTAATCAATTTACCTTACAGTTGGCTGAACAATGGCAACCTTACTTACGTGTGCTCGCTCAGGTGCCAGGACATGCTCACCATACCTATACAACAAGTGTCTGTTGCGCATCTCCCTCAACATACCTTGGCTGTTGACACCTTCTTTTCCACGGCCTCACGTTTCACTCTACGTGTGCACCTTACCCAACAACTTCCTTCTCTGGCGTAAGCTCTCGCTAATCGCTTACGCACGTCATTGCATATCCTGCTTACTCAGCTGCTTGCTTATTCTTCAAATGCAACTGCCTATTTATTCATCCAAAATTCCATATTCAACTTCTAAATTTCATAACTTTAAAACCAACCATTATTTAGCTAAATTCCCCTCTATAAACTTGCTCATAAACATCTTAACTCTCTTACTTTAGAATGTGAGCATTAAACCCTTTTTGGTAGGCTAGAAATTCTCTAACTTCTCGGTCGATTAACATTTCTAAGACTGCCACATGGCCCACTTACCAAGTGATAAGGCTAAACACTTCCACTTAACCTCATCACATAGGGTTTGTGTCCACTTAAGCCCTTTCCTGGTCTTCGTTTAACTTTAACCTTTGTCATAGTTCTATTGTTAGGTTTTTCCATTAGTGTAAATATCTTGTTATATTTTCCTTTTCTATGCTTTGTACACTTGTATATATTCATATCTTTGGTGAATGAATAGAGTATTCTGATTCTCTCTCAAACCTAAGAATTTTACAACCTTCATCGTAACATTTTGCCTTAGGCACTCATCGCAAGCCTTATCTGGTCATTTCTTCCTTAAATGACTCCATAGCATACCGCGTCACATCATCTATGCGACACCATTCTTCATGTCATTGCTTAATGCTCACAACATCTTTGCCTACCAACCTTTAAGCCTCTCGCCCAGTCCTCATCTCACGCCCCTCTTAGCACTCTTCCTTGAACGACTCGACTGCTTGCATGCTGCCTGTATTTAACCTTTACTTACATCACATGAAACTGGTCGCATGCACTTTCTACCAGCCTTGACCAACACTTTACTCGCCCAATAGCCAATTCAACTTCTTTTGTGGCCATCCGCATCCATTATGGGCCATAATTAGCCAAATTTTTCTCTTCTTAAATACCCGGCCACATAGGTTGTGATGACTAGCCACATAGCTTGACTCAGCTTTGCCGCATCAAGCTCTCTGTTTTTCTTCTAAGTACTAGTTCCTCTTCATCTCACCTGAGAGCTTAACATCCCATACTTAGAACATTTTTTTTCCTTCCTTTTATCCTTTCATACATCCTCATTATACCTTCATATCATTTCAACTAACCCAACATCATAACTCATAATCATAGAGACTTAAGCATAATTAATCAATAAAATAGGTTTGGGGGTTTACATATCAATATTCCATAAGATGATCAAACGCGATTCGATCTCAATCGTAAGTGAGTTGAACTCTTACTTGTAAAGGCATGTCTTCTAATTTGTAGTTGATTAAAAAAGTCTACCATTTTGGAGACTTGACGAAAAAAGAGAGTTGAAATCATAAGTTTCAAAAGATAGAATTAACTCTTTAGGAAAAGTAGATATAGTTCTCTCAAGTTACCCTCCCATTAGTCCAAGAAGGACTTTAATAGATTGAATCATTACCAAATTGTTGGTCAGAGGATTAGTAATAGTTAAGGTAGACGATGCAAATATAATATTGACAAAAACTTTTGACTTAGCTACGATTATGAATAACTCATGATACATAGTTTGTCTTGTATAAGATTACTACTCTAAATAAACATATTGGTGTATAATTCTCAATTTAAATTGTGTAACAAATATTAAAAAAAATTAAATACGGAAAATGATATTATGTTAAAAATAATTCTGGTTACTTTCATTTTCTTTCTTAAGATACTAGCAGTGTAGAATAGACGAAAAAAAAGGCCATATTCTTAGTTATTCTCCCTTTACATAACAGCAAGTTGTTAAGGTGAAATAGTAAAAAAGAGAAACCCCACATTGAGAATGTCTAATAAGAAATTATAATTCTAAACTGCAGAACTCAACATGATCGAAACATGGTAACTTGATTGTGAGTAGCAAATAGTAACACTAAATTATCAAATTTATCACTCAAAAGTTAACAAGTCCATCTTTATCAGTTGATGCTGAGCTTGCCTAATTTGTGAGCCCCAAGGGGAGGATGCTAGAATGTCAGCTTCTTTTCTTCTCTTAATTGACATTTCAATACTTCTTTGTACTCTACTGAATTGCAGAAAATGCTTCATCATTGATCCTAAGCTTCCTTCTTAGCTCAGCTCTTGTTGGCAACTTTCAGAAGTGCTAGTTTGATCATCCCAACTGATGCAGCCACTATCCCTCGAAACTGAAACGAAATTGGACAGCGTAAGTCACCGAGTATCGATGTAAAGACAGAAACATACTTCTACTCCTAACCAGTCTTCGTTCTAAATGACAACAGTGTTCATTTCAGTTCTATAACTAAGATATAAAGACAAACATCAACGGGCGAAGGACCTCGTCATAATACCATTCACTAAAGACAATATATCAGCATTTCCCTTACGGACAGCAAGTAATTTTGAAACTTCAATAAAGTTGCAGACTCTGATAAAATTTGTGGAATGTAGCCTGGGAACCAAGAGCATTATGATCTATAAGGAAAAACATATATTTTACCATAGGGTAGAGTAACATAAGCCTTACTCGTACATACTTAAGGTCGAAAATGGCATTTCTCCAAGGTTTTCTAGTAGGGATGTAAGTGGTTCAGTTCGTGTCATTTTTTTCCCCCCAGTTTTCTCAGCTTCGGTGTGCACTCCTAATTTCTATCAAGTCATTGAATGGCTATTGGAGAATTGCTTTTTCCCATTTTTTTCCTTTTGGGTGTGTGTGCAGATCAACTGGGATAAGAAATCTATGAAAAACAAATGTCAGAAACTCAGCTACAAACCTTAGACTTGAGGGTCAAGGAGAAAACACCATTATGATCAGAAGATTGAACAGAGTAGGCGTCCAGTTGCAAATCGTTCAAAGCATCCATGACGTCAACCAATATATATTCTCGGTAAGGACAGTGCATGTCAACAAGAACTTCTTGGTCTTTCATGCTGACTTTCACATCTAGCTTATGGCCATCTTTGGGAATGCCGTTCTTCAGCTTCAGGTCAGTTTCATCCAATTCACAGGCTTTTCTTTTGTTGGTTGAAGGTTTTAAGCTGCCTTCAATCTTTTCATAGTCATAGTTATCTGAAGTCTGCTCCACCATGTCAAGATATTTCCTTCTGAATCTTTCTTCATAATATAATGAATCCATGCAAGTTTCTAACTCCTGTACTCTTGCTTCAAGCATCTTCAGATATTTGATTGTATCATTGAGTATCGACACTTTGTTGATCTGCATAAAAGAGTTAAATTACAAATAGTACCACTTGAAGAAAATATGATTGAAGCAAAAATGAAGCAATGGATATGTTTAGGAAGTTGCAAATTCCATTTAAAATTCAAAAAAATTATACCGATAATAGCTGGAAGTACCTCATTAAGTGAAGGTAACATTGACTTGAGGGCCATAAATTTTTCATTTTCTCTCAATTTGTCATGCATGACATTTTTTGTGCAGAAATCATTGTTACCCTGTTCCGAGATCGACTGTTCCCCACCCTTGAGGCCATTTAGAGAACAACCAGAAGATAATAATGGAACTGTAAACAAAATCTTCTTTAACATTCTTTGTTGCATGGGGGGCGTGTGTGTCTCAGTCATTCCTTTCTTCCATGGCACGAAACTGGATCTGCTCGAGAAATTATGGAGAAGGGCACTTCCAACTAGTTGAGTTGAACTTCCCAAAATGGTGAAGATAGTTCTCTTGTAGTGCATGTCTTCATCAGATCTGAGATCTAAGGAACCTGATTTAGTGTGATTCGAGTTTTGAAGTTCTTCCAAAGGTAAATCGTTAGCACCTTTCGATCTTGGAGAAGATGAGACTTTCTCCTGATTTGCCAAAGCTTCAGAAATACAGTCACTAGGATTCATGGAATCTTGAAAACCATAACTGAAGTCATCATCCAGAAATTGCAAACTGTGGAAACGAGAAGCCCCTCCCTCGACACCTTCAAGTCTTAAAGGATCTTCCATTTGGTGATATTGTTCACAACCATTTGAAAAATCATCGAGAGAGTCAATGCCGAACTTATTGTTTTTCCTTTGAATCTCATTTATTGCCTTCCCATTAAATTTCACGCCTGTCAAGCAGTAGAGGTTCTCGATTGCCAAAACTTCAACATTGTCAGATTTCACAGTCATCGGTTCTTTACCATTATCATCTTTATAAGCAGCGGAAGAAGGTTTCTTAGAACATATTGACTTTGAGAACTTCAGTAAAAAATCCTTGACGTGTTGAAGAAGACTAGGATCCTCCGAGACCTTCAAAAGAAAGCATGAAACAGGAAACACGGTCCACAAACATATGATGCCGATTCATAAAAATTTGTGTAATGTATGCTTCTTTATGAATATTACCTGCTCAATTACACCTAGTTCAATAACACCGCCAAGGCAAGGAAAGCAAACCACAGTCTACAATACCACAACAATTTTAAGATCAGGTCTACCAGCCTTGAAATTAGAATTGTAACATCAGTCCATTCTAAGCGCTTTAGATGATTCATGTAGCCAATAACCAAACTCGGTTTCTCGTAATAGTATCTTAAATACCATCATTTTCTTCTTCGTCATATTGTGAAGAAGATAAATAAGGTTCTTAAAAGAAAAGCATTTGTTTGACTTCTTTGATAAGACCAGAGAAACACTATCAGTACACTATACAACCACATCTACCAAAAGAATTATTTTGTTAGCATGGGGTAAACAACATATTTTGGTTTTATCCCGAGAGGTTACTTTTTCCTTTACAAGGCACACTGTTACTAAAAGACTTTTGGTTTTTTTTTAATCATCATATTTAGCACTAGATGATGTTGTACCTGAATTGATGCACTCTGTAATTAGTTGATTAACGACGTCCAAAGAATAGGAACCCCAATGAAAAAGAAAAAGAAGAAACTGTCAAATTTTCTTACTGATAAGATCTTAAGGAACTTGAAATAGGCATCAAACTATTCAAAATCAAATGAGTGATCTTTTCCCACCAAATGATAGCCAACCTTTGCAAGCAAGGAGCGAGAGAATACACTACTCTCCGCATATTGAGCATTGCATAACCAGATAGTTTGATCATCAGCTAACGCTCTTCCAGGCAAACTAACCACAATAGATAGATAGTGCTCATAATATCACAAGTTAAACAAAAAATGTGAAGGGATAAATACCAGTACGGATCAGAGTGAATACCCTTGGCCTTGATTGAAAAAGAAGGACATGCAAACCAAGTAATACCATTCTGCATCAGATAGATCTTCAGGAGACAAAGAGGCAGGAGGCTTTTTCGCTTGTTGTTCACTTTCGCCTTCTAAGAGAGACTTGTAGAGCTCTCTCAATTGTTCACTTCTGTGTAAGCCCATATTATCGACATGGACATCCTCAGCTTGAACTGTTTTCCTCGTCTTGATGTCGCCATTGTAGTAGCCATCGCACCATTCCAGCACCCTAAAGTATAAAACCAAATCTTTTATTTAAAGTACAACAACTACGTGGAAAAGAATCAGTGAAAATTCTGCAGCCAGTGGCCAAATCAGTGAAAATAGTCTATTCCATAAAACAGAGAGCAAGTAGCACAGAGAAAGACAAACTGTGAAGTTTGCAAGCAACTACATTATCATCCCTCACCTCTTCCGAGGTCGAAGAGAAATTTTTCAACACTTTTCTTTCCATAATTCAGAAATCAAGAGTCCCACCCCTTACACTACGCTCATGACTTGCCTCTAACCCCACTATTCTCCCAGAGGCTTCACGATGGGCCAATTTTAAGTTATTAGTTATAAGTTTTCAAAAAAAATGCTTGAAATCCAGATTCTGGGGAATACCTCCAAACAACCAAGCTTAAATCACCAGGGTAGCTAGGGAATTTACATGTTATTTTAGATAAAACTCAGATTTTGAGCTCCTCAAAAGTGTCCAGATGCTCAGTAATGCTGTGAAATGGAAGTTCGGGAAAGTTGAGGTTAAAAGAAAGAAAGGACTGAAATCAGATCACAGTAAGCCTAGTTTAAGATCAATAACCAACTTCATTTTCATAAATTGTTGCCAAAAACAATCCCCACAAATTTGAACAATCGAAATGGTGAAATTGATCTGTCAATACAAATCCATCTCAACAAAACAAAAGTTACACAGGAAAAAGAAAAACCCAGATAGATATACAAGCCAAGAATGAAGAACAATGGCAGCGAGAACTGATCATAAAAGAAAAATCCATACCCATGTTGCCTAGTCGATGGTGACCAGAAAATCGCATAGCTCCATTGGATGCTCTTGACAGCAACAGCAAGCTGCTTTCTGAGAAACCCAGATTCGCTGTCACAGTTTTCAAGTCCATTAGCCATTTTTTCCAGAAAAACAAAGAGAGACTCAGAAGAAATGATGATGAAAACCGAAAACCCACCAAGCCATTAGCCATAAGGGGCTTAAGATTTGGTTCCAACGCCAAAGAATGGCAAAACCCAAAAGCTTTTTAGGCTTTAGCCGTGCGACACAGAGCAGCAGCAGCTTTCTGAACAGAAAAGTAATATACTGGAAAAAGTGGAAACCATCTTCTCAGCTGAAACCCCTTTTTTAATTTTGGGTTTAAAAGTGAGGCTTAATCGATTAGTTTATGATTACTTTATGAGAAATCTGATCGTGGGGCTGCCAAATTCTAATTTGGGGTTACCTTTTTGACTCACCCTTTTGAGAAGAACTTCAGAAATGAAATCAAATGGAAAGAGGAAATTTTTTCATAATTTAAGCTTGTTCACTTCATAAATGGTGAAAGCTCAAGCTTCCTTCTGTTGTCATAAATTCTTTGCAAAAATGCACCCGACAGAGACCGCTCGGGTTTTCTGCTTACTTAAGTGGTTTTCATCCAATAATAATGGTGAAAGTGGAATTACAGGGATAGATTTGATCAGGGGTTCAAGAAAATGAAGTCGGAGCAACTCAACCCAATCCAACCTACTTGGTTTGAGTTGGTTCTAAAAAAAATGGTTTGGTTTGGGTATTTTTTAATAAATTCGGACAGGCCAATTCGTTCTCGAGTTCAAAGAGCAAAAAATCGGTTTGAACCGAATCAACCAATTACATAGCCCAGTAGCTGCAACCCATTTAAATTTCTTTAGAGTTTCTTCACCTTTATTGCACACGAGCTCGACTAGAGATGTCCATGGGACAGGACGGGGACAAAGAAGCCCTCCCCGTCCTTGTCCATGCCCCCTATTCCATTCCTTGTCCCTGTGAATTTTCCCGCGGGGATTGAGTTCTCCGCGAGGAAAATTTTTCCGCCATCATTTTTTTCTAACAATTTTTTTATTTCAATTAAATATATATTTTTAGCAATTTCTTTTACATATTCAATACCACTTTTATTTAAATTAAATATTATCAATTTTGGTACTAAAATAATAATATACATTCAAATTAAAAATATATAATTATAATGCTAAATTATCATAATCTTTATAAATTAAAATTCAACAATTAGAACATCCTATCTTAAATATTAAGACATCTAAGGAATTAAAGTAACAAAGTCTTAAACTTAAATAATTAAAACCTCCATAATAATCCTAACGAAGTCTACAACCCCAAATTGCAAATGTGGAAAAAAAAAAAACTTCCCACTCCCTCCCCCATTCCTCGTGTATTTAAGGATTCCCTGTCCCGTCCGGGGTGGGTCCTTGTGGGACCCCGACCCATGAGTTTTTTTTACATCTCTAAGCTCGACATGTGGCTTTTAAGGATTCGTGTAAGGGATTTTTTTTTCAAAACTTCTGTCTTGCTCTCGATCTCCGTCTGTCTTCTCGTCCGTCTCATGTCTTTGTCTGTCGTCTGCCTTTAGGGTTCATCTTCATTCTCATCCTCAATCTCACCTTGTTTCTTCTAAATCTCTTATTTCCATCTCCGATTCTCCGTTCTGAATCTCTGTCTCCGTCTGCTAGCGTGTTCCGAATCTCTAACTCTCTGTTCCAAATCTCCATCTCCGTCGTTTCTTCACCACTATCTAATGGCTTCTTCTTCTCCATTTCTTCACATCGTTTCCTTGCCTTCACATTGTCATTGGTTAGCCACCCATGATCCAACTCCCGTTTTCTTCTTTTTATTTTTTATATATGCTCAAAAACATTTTTTTTTTGTTTTTCTTTATTTGTTAATATTATAATCTATAGATGAAAAGCAGTGAGTTGATCAATAATGAATCACACCTATAAATATTCCAAATGCATGTTCTAAGCCATCAGAAATTGGCAAGAGAAAACCAACTAGGCCATCTTCAGTGTGGGATCACTTTACAAAGATGGAAAAGTCTAACACTGAAGGTATAAGATACAAAGGGAATTACTGTGATAAAGATTATGCTTTGTGACACTTGTTCATGTGGAACTAGTACCTTATGGAAGCATTTGAGAAAACAATGCAAAAACTATCCATTCAGAAAGCAACCTAAAGGGCAAGCCATACTAAAGTTTCAATCGAATGAAACTGATGTTAAAGGTGCTATCAATATGGATTTTTTGTCTACTGCCTTTAATCAACAAAGAGTTAGAAATGCATGTGGTAAGATGTTAGTATTGTCTGAGTTACCATTTAGATTTGTAGAGATAGAGGGGTTTAAAGACTTTTGTAATGTTGTATGTCCTAAGTTTGATATTCTTTCAAGAATCACAATTGCTAGGGATATTTATCAAGTGTATGTGGATGGAAAAAAATTTATTGAAATCAACTTTAATCAAAAGTGGTCAAAGAGTGAACCTAACAATAGATACTTAGACTTCCTTACAGAACATCAATTACGTTGTTCTTACAGCACATTTTGTTGATTCTGAATTGAATTTACATAAAAGAATATTGAATTTTTGTCAAGTGCCTAATCATAAGGGAGAGATAATTGATAAAGTAATTGAATGTTATTTATTGGATTGGGGTATTGATAAGATTTTTTTTCAATTACTGTTAATAATGCAACTTCAAATGATTCGGCAATCTCATATATGAAAAGAAAACTAAAGATTTTCATATGAGATGTTGTACTCATATTATGAACTTGATTGTCAATGGTGGATTGAAAGAATTACATGATTCGATAGCTAGTGTACAAAATGTTGTAAGATATGTTAGATCTTCTCTTAAACGATTGAAAAAAAAAATTAGAGTGTGTTGGACATGAAAAGATTGAATCTAAAGCCCTTGTTTATCTTGATGTGTCTACAAGATGGAATTCAACGTATTTAATACTTGATCATGCTTTAAAATTTGAAAAAGCTTTTTAATGCTTAGAAGAAGAGGATGAAGATTGTGTAAATCACTTTACTGAAGATAAGAATGGAAAGAAAAGAAAGAAGCCGCCGACCTTAGCCAATTGGAACCATGTTAGAACATTTGTCAAATTCTTGAAGATGTTCTAAGATCTTACATTGAAGGTTAATGGTTCAAATTATCTCACTTCTAATACATTCTTTCATGAACTTTGTGGGATTCAATGAAATTTAATAAGTTGGAGCCAAAATATAAAGTGTGATATATAGTATGGCTTCCAATATAAGAATGAAATTTGATAAATATTGGGGGTCTCTTGACAAGATGAACAAAGTGTTGTTTCTAGCTATTGTGCTTGATCCACGATATAAGTTGGATTATATATCCTTTTGTTTCCTAAGTATCTATGGGAATGAAGTTGCTAGAACAATGACTAATGAGGTGAAAGTTAGTTTGATGCAATTGTATGAGTTTTATAAGACAAGTGATTCAAGTGGTTATATTTCTGAACAACCATGTCACATAGTTGAAATAAGTGAGGATTGTGATGACATGGAAATGGATTTACAATTAGAATACAAACGAAGAAGAAAAGAAAAAAATTTGAATGAAATAAGAAATGACGTGGAGAGATATTTGTCATAACCTAATGAGGATCTGGCTAAAAATTTTGATATTTTAAATTGGTAGAAATTAAATACTCCCAAATACAAAGTTTTATCACAAGTTGCTCGAGATGTTTTAACCGTACCAGTGTCAATAATTGCTTCTGAATCAACATTTAGTACCGGAGGTAAAATACTTGACTTTTTTAGAAGTTTTTTAAGTCCTAAGATGGTGGAAGTTTTAATATGTACACAAAATTGGCTACGTGTGAAGCCGATGTTATTAGATCTAACTCCACAAATTGAAGAATTAGAAACTTATGATCAAGTTTTATAAGATATATAATGTCACCTTTTAATATTTACGCTACATTAATATATTGAAATTGTGATAACATTCTTGTATAATTTATTTTCTAAATCTTTTTTAGGGTTCATGGAGCAATGCAAGATTACAGAGGAAGGGCTTGGAAAATTATGAGAAAGTTTCTCAGAGAAACACTCACAGAAAGTCGATTTTATGGTAAGTGATCATCAATAAAAAAAAAAAAAAAAAAAAAAAGTTACAAAAATTTGATAGTACTATAAATATTTTCCATACATATACAGGATCATGAATGGATTGTTTAAGTTTGTTGGTTGTCATTCAAAAATCCAATGGACGACTCTTGTTAGTGGATTTTGTGGACACTATAGTCGTGTTTATGGATTTTGAAGACTTTTGTAGGCATTATAGTCCTACTTACGGATTTTGTAGACATTTGAAAACATTGTAATCTTTATTGTGAATTTTGTTGACAATATAGACTTTTTTGGTGAATATTATGTAGTTACTTCATATCTTTGAACATTATTAGGTCATTTAACATTTTCCATATAAGATCATGAGTAAAGAACTAAGAAGTAAGATCCTCTCAAACTTTTTTTGAAAGAGAACCGACGGAACCGAACCAACCCAACCCATTTTTTACGGGTTGAATTGATTTTGGATTTATAATTTAATAAGGGTTAGTTTGGGTTAGAGAAATACATAAACCGAAGTATAGGATTGGGCCTAAAATATCCCTAAACCCAATCCAACCAACCCACGAATACCCTTAAATTTGATAACTATTTTACTTTTTTTTTTTTTTTTTAAATATGTGTAATTGTTTTACTTATATTTTTTTCCATGAATGACTTGATAAGGAGATATTTAGAGCACATTGTTCGTTATAATAGCTTGTAGAATTGAATAATCTGAATTTAGAGTGCATATATTTTAGTTTGGATTTAAATAGTTTGTGTTTGGGGTGACTATTTTAATCTAGGTTCTAAAAGTTTGTGTTTGAAATGTATATTGTTTTAGTCCGAGTTTAGGGTTCATATGTTTGGGTTGTTGATTTTTTTAACGTAGAGTTCTTTGAGGGTTTAGGATTGTTGTCGAGTTTTTTCTTTTTTTACCTCAAATATCATATTTGTAGATAGAAATAAAAGATTTATTCCACCCATTTTTTAAAAATGTTTTGGATTTTCTGTTACATTGGTCTCCGTTCATTTGGTCATTTTTGAGATATACCAATCCCGTTGATTAAGTAAGAAAACTCCATATTTGGAGATGTACAAAAGCAACTAATTCTCTAATGCTATAATATTGTATAAAAATCTATATCTAGGAATGATAGTTCCAAGTATAGGTCACCATTGCGATTACACACAAAAAAATATTGTCAATTTAGATATACGATTCTAAAAAAATTGATGGTATATTATCATTGAAAAGCAGTTCAAGAAGAATGGTTTTGATCAAGTGTGTTTTCGAGAAAGTAAATTCAATACTAAAATAAGTTATTATATTACATCAATGGTTTTTTTTTTTTTAAGAAATAATCACAACCAAACTATAAAATTACATAATGATACAAGTGATATAAAGTACACCATTCAAGTAAGGGGAAAGAAGAAAAGTAGAAGCTTGTTCTTCCAATTTCGTACTCGGCTAAACAATTTTTCTCTGCTTTAGTGTACAACGCTTCTTTGAGAATTCTACTAGCAAACGTAGTATATTAGCTTTCCTTGACCGTTTTGATTGGTGTGTGATTATATCAATTGAATTAAAATATAGAAATTGTTGTAAAAGATTCATTAGGAGATTTTTTTTTAAAATTATTCTCCGGTTTAATTTTATGAATGACTTTCTTTCCATACATACATAATTTTCTTGTTTTAAACGTTGGTAGAACCCATGAAACAAGTTATATATTAACGGATGTTTGAATTTACTAGACAAAAAATATTTTTCAAAAAGTCATTTTCATTTAAATATTTTTCTCAAAAGTGTTTTTATACACAAGTTTGTTTCGTTTGCTATACTCAATGTGTTTTCAATTACTACCAATGTAAGCATAACTCAACTGATATAAAACTTGTACTATTAACCTTAAAGTTAAAAGTTTGATTAAACACTATGGACTGGTCGCAAAGTTGGGCACCAGTGGGAGTCGTCAAAGCTAGTTGCTGAAATTGGGGTTGGAGGTGGTCTTTGTTAGAGTTATCCACCGGAGTTGGTTATCAATGGGTGTGAGTCATTGGAAACATTGGAGGAAGTGAGGGAGGAAGGGTGGATCATTTTAACTATTGAGTTATAATAGTTGTACTATAATAAAATGGGGGTTAAAATCATGGACGAAAATATCGTTATTGGTACAAATATCGGTGAGTCA
Source organism: Benincasa hispida (assembly GCF_009727055.1). NCBI lineage: Eukaryota > Viridiplantae > Streptophyta > Magnoliopsida > Cucurbitales > Cucurbitaceae > Benincasa > Benincasa hispida. The sequence continues at coordinate 59,300,991 of NC_052360.1, read as the reverse complement.
AATTTATGGATATATTGACAAATATTTAAATATCGATAGATATTCTTAGAAAAATCACGGATATCATGGAAATTCATAAAAATATCATGATTTTTTTAGTGGAATTTAGAACAAACTTATTTAAGTAATAAACTATGCCTTCTTAGAAAAATTACGGATATCATGGAAATTCATAAAAGTATTGTGATTTTTTAAGTGGAATTTTAGAATAAACTTATTTAAGTAATAAACTATGACTTAAGCATATAAATCAATTATTAGAAATCAAATATGATTGGTTATGGAATAATAGATAATAATGAAGATCAAAAAAATTATTATAAACTGAATATTTTATTAATAAAGTCTAAGTCATATAAAATAAATGTCAAATGTAAGATTCAATAATAAAAAGATGATCTAAGAGTAACTAGCCCAATATTAGCATAATTCATTTGACAATGACAATATTGCTCCCAAGTTATTATATGTTAAAAATTTATAACATAGTTGGAAGTATGTCATCCATTAGTCATCTCAACATCAATCCCAATACTACCAATAGAAGGATACCTTAGATCAAACTATGTTTCACTTAAATGGGGATGATTGGAAGAATGTAGATTGTATAGAGGTTCCAAGTCTGAGCCTTCATTACTTTCACGAGAAAATTGTCCTCGTGTATAGATTGATGTGTTAATATGATCACTATAACTACAGGAACCATAATCACTTGAATGATTATAATAATTACTATAAGAATACCTATAATTACTATTGTTTTAGACATATTGACTGTCTAAACTCATCCCCTCCATATTTGAAACAAGGGAGTCAACATCAATCTAAGCAACATCATATGTGCATATTCTATGAATGAAAGGTTCCTGATGCTCCAATCCAGTGAATGAAGTTAATTCCTGCTTCCTCTAACTTTATGGCCCTTGTCAAAGTCTTTTCTTATGGTTTTTCCAAATTTAATTTCTTTAAAAATGAAAGTTTTGGATTGACAATCGAAAAAATTTGAAAATTGGAAAAGCTAGCCCATTGTAAAAGCTTGATATTAGGAAAAATGCTATATATATAGAGAGAATCACATGTAGATAAAATATCAACATATTTCCAAGATAATTTTGTTGAAATGCAAAAGATATTAATCTAAAAAGATATATCGGAGATATATAGCTAATATTGCGATATATATATCGTGAAATTTGAAAAAAAAAAATCTTATCCTCATATCTCTATTGATGATGTGATTTTACGATATATTTATTATATCGAGATATTTTCGGTAAAAATAATTCTTATTCCTCCAATTTTTTTAACATACTCTAAATAGTAGCCACACAACCCCCAAATAAATATTTTGAAATAATTGTATAGAGATAAAAAATCAAAACACAATAATTGCGTACATCTTTCAATTTGTAAAGGGTTTAATATCTTTTTTCTTCCGGAAATAAAATAAAACATAGAATAAAAATTCTTCGCCGTCTGTGGGGATCGAACCCACGACCACGTGGTTAAAAGCCACGCGCTCTACCACTGAGCTAAGACGGCAACAAGTTTGTACCAAATGTTAACATATAATACAAATTTCCATGGACTACCACATTCTAGACAATATTAAAGTTTTTTTTTAAAAAATAAAATAAAATAAAAGAATTCTTATAGAACTAAAGTAAAATTTCATTGCCACACATTGAAAAACTAACAAACGATAGGTTGTGTTTAGCCTAAAGATTGAAAATCGATAAAATAGTATGTCCAAATGAGATTGATGTGTTAATACGATCACTATAACCACAGGAACCATAATCACTTGAATGATTATAATAATTATTATAAGAATACCCATAATTACTATTGTTTTAGACATATTGACTGTCTAAACTCATCCCCTCTGTATTTGAAACAAGTCAGTCAACATCAATCTAAGCATCATCATGTGTGGATATTCTACAAATGAAAGGTTCTTGATGCTCCAATTTCTAGTCCACCAACTCTATGGTAGTTGGAGTCCTGTGTGGCATGCATGAATTGAGATTCTCTAGTGAAAGAAGTTAATTCCTGCTTCCTCCAACTTCATGGCCCTAGTTAAAGTCTTTTTTATGATTTTTTTCAAATCTAATTTCATTGAAAATGAAAGTTCTGGATTGAAAATCGAGAAAAATTGGAAATTGGAAAAGCTAGCACATTGGAAAAGATCAACGATATTTCTACGATACATTCACAAAATATCTATGATATATCCATAAAATATCTACAATTTTGTTGAGATGCAAAAGATATATCGGAGATATATAGCTAATATTGCGATATATATATATATTGTAAAATTTGAAAAAAAAAAAGATCTTACCCTAATATTGATCATATGATTTTACTATATATTCAATATATTGAGATATTTTCGATTAAAATAATTCTTATTCCCCATTTTTTTAAGATACTCCAAATAGTAGTCACACAATCTATTTCAAGTTGGAGGCCCAAATAAATATTTTGAAATAGATGAAATTGAAGTATAGAGATAAAAATCAAAACACAATTATTGTGTACATCTTTTTTCTTCCAGAAATAAGATAAAACGTAAAGAATAAATATTCTTCGCCGTCTGTGGGGATCGAACCCACGACCACGTGGTTAAAAGCCACGCGCTCTACCACTGAGCTAAGACGGCAAGATATGTATTGATTTTAAAATATAATATACTTTTTCATGCACTATATATAATATTAAAGTTGTTTTTTAAAAAAATAAAATAAAATAAAAGAATTCTTATAGAACTAAAGTAAAATTTCATTGCTTGAGAAACTAACAAACGACAGGGTGTGTTTAGCCTAAGGATTGAAAAATTGCTATAAGTCAATCAGTAAAATGGTATATCCAAATGAGATTAGATCTTTTTTTATGAAATTCCACGATATATCGCCGATATCATAAAATTTTGGAAGTAGGAGTTATGAACTTCACTTCTTGTTTCACCTAAAAAGTTGGTGGACCTCATTATGAAAGAATATCAATTTTATATATTATCAACTTCTTATACTGACGGTCTCAGGAGTTCACAACTCTTATACTTTATAATTCCTTACTCTTTATTATTTCATTCCTTATCCCAAATACAATCTTAGATTTTATCTGAGCTCTCAACCATTAATTTGAGACAAAAAAATGTTTGAAAATCTATATTTAAAAACTTATTGTATTATTTTTTATAAATTGAAAGATTTATTTGATAACGGTAAAAGTTTAAGCCTAAATAGGGAAAAAAAAAGAATTCTCTTAGAAATATATTGCAGTACTTGGCGTCTGCCAACCATTTTATTATTGAGCTAAAACAGCTCAATGTGTAATGTTAAAAGTTCAAATAGTTATCGTATATTATATAGCATTGAATGTTTCAACCTAAAATAGGAAAAGAAAAGAGTGATTGTTTTAAATGATAAAACCGCTAAAAATATTTTCAAATCTAGCAACGTGTCACTATTTATTAGTCAATTAAAATTTTTTTCATGTTAAAAATGTAAAATTCCATTTTGTGTCTAAGCATCAAGCCAACAATCATGTAATTTAAAGGCGCACACTATAACACTAAGCTAACACGACAAGACATACCAAACGATACTTTTCAAGCTTTATTACATTGTTTTACATAAATTTGAATGTTTTTAGACAATACTAATTTGATACATGTGCTACACATATTTGACCTTTATTTAACTTGAAGTAGATATTAGAGATAAAATGTGATTAAAAAAAATATCATGAATAAGAGATTAGAGGATAAAATATTATTTTTTTAAAAATCATTTATTTATAGAAAACTAGAGATTATTAGAGATAAAATGTGGATTTTTTTAGATATTTTTTGGGAATTAGAGATTAGAGAATAAAATGTGATTTTTAATTTTTTTCCCTCTTCATTCAATGTGAAGTATAGATATTAGAGATAAAATGAATTTTTTTTATATATTTTTTTTAATGATTTAGATGAGAAATTACGTAAGATATCCCAATCAACATCAATTAAAAGGGGTAAAAAGAAAAATCAAATGTTTTTCACATAGTATAGACAGATTTAAAGTTTAAAATAAAATTAGAAAAAAGGATAAAAAAAAAATTACCCTAAAACTAATATTGTAAAATGTCATTGTCATACGTGAGAGAAACTAAATAATTTCAACAGTGACCTACGGCGGCAAAAGTATGAAAATTTATATTTAAAAGCTTATGAAATAATTTTTTTAAAATTTGGAAGACTTATACAATGATAAAAATTCAAGCTTAAAGAGGAAAAAAAAAAAAAGAATTCTCTTAGAAATAAATTATGATAGTTAGTCATTGTGTGACACATTTTACCATTGAGATAAAACGGTTATGTGTCATTTTAAATGTTCAAATAGTTATTATATGATAGACTTATTATATAGTATTGGAAGGTTTCAAAACAAAATAGAAGGAAAAGGAACCGTAATTTTTAGAAGGATAAAAATGTAAAATTTTGTAGTTGTTTGTTAGATTTTTTAGTACATTACTTGGAAGTGTTTATAGAGTTTTCTTTTTTCAGCTATGTAGTTTATCCAATTTTCAAGGAAAATTCTCCTGAAATTTTTAATTAATATTTTTTTAAGAAAGTATTTACTAGCCACTTGTTTTGAAAAATGTTACTAGTCACTTGTTTTGAAAAATGTTTTCAGGGTTTGACAATAAATTTCATAGTTTAATTGGAGTCTATTGTCATCATGTCACGTTCTAAGTTTAGTAGGGTAACTTGGAGTGTGGTGTGACAAAAATCGAACCTGAAGTTAGAATCCTCGATTAACCCCTAGATCTCTATTCTCAAATAAATTCTTCTTCAATCGAGCTTCATTATTCTTCATGAAATTGCTCATCAACGGTGTTCTCTACAAAGTATCATCTCACTTACTGATTGACCGAATGTATGAGTAATAAAACATTATGGATAAGTGAGGTCTTAGTGCAAGCATACATTATCGATGAAGCAATAAAGTCGGAGTCTTCCAATTGTCGAAATCCACAACAGTATATTGATTTTTAATTTAGCTATAACTATGAATCAATAAAACTGAAGTAACCAATGAAGAGTTTGGATTGTGATGAATGAGAGAGAGCTTTAAAAATAGTAAACAATGATAATCGAACATGGAAAAACAATATTTCATACTTTCGGGTGTTGTATCTTAAGTGATACGGTCGTATCATATCTTAACAATGAATTACACATAAATTGAAAACTACACTATTTGGTCTTGTGTCAAGTTCCTTTAGGAGGTCTAATAAGCTAATGCCTAATGTTTCCATGGTTACCTGGATCTTAAATTAGCTCAAGTTCAGTTTCTTTATCCTATGGTGCCCCTTGTTTCTAAGATGACGTGATAATCCTATTTCTAGGCTCTAAGTCCTATATCCCTTTGTGATATCCGCTTATACCCAACCTTCTCAGTATTAGAGCTCTGCTAGATTGTTAAATTAAGTGGCCAGTTTAACTTATTGATTTTATCTTTAAACTCAACAAAGAGGATATGTAAACCAAAGTGATATGAAATGCAACACAACTTAAGCCATAACTGAAGGGAATCGGATTCTCGCGGAAGCGTGTGATCATCGTGCAATTTGAAAATCGATTTTATAAAACATAAAAAAGTGAATTAATTCACACAAAAATAGGATAAAAATAAGTATGAAGGAAATAAAAATAGAGGTCTGTATGAGTAGCGGAAGTGGATCGTTCCAAATTCCATTTAGAATGGACACAACAATTACAATCTTAAACGGAAACGAAACAGATTATGCATAAATCGAAATTACAGCATGCTACAAAAGGATATAAGAGATAGAGTATGCGTACCTTTGAAGAACCATTCTTCAAGTATCCCTTGATTAGTCTCCAATGCGTCCAAAGCAGCACTCGAACCCAACGAAGAGAACACGAACAACACGAACAACTGAATGCTCTTCATCCATGTACTGAGTTAGAACACCACCACAAGTGTTACCTTGGTAAGAACACCACCATGGTATTCTCGGTGTGAGAATCTAGGAGTTGTGGGCTCTGTATGATCTTGGATTGAGGAAAAAAGGAGGTATACGATCAAGTGAGTGGGAGATATGAACACTGTCTATCGTATAGACGATGTACTCGATCGTTTAGAAACGGAAGCCTATCGTATAGACTTTGCTACTTGATCGTATAGCAACAATCAACATTGTATAGTCAACTCTTAACGATCGTAAATGCTCTCAATGACTATCGCTTAGTAAAAACTCTTTTTACTTGATAGTCTTTTTCTGTGAGAATTTTTTGAGTGAATCAACAACCACTAATTTTTTTAAAACAATTTTCCTTTTATCTCCCACTCAAATCGGTTATTAGAGAAAAAAAATTAATTATCATATAATTAATATATTATAAATAATATGATAACCAACTTATCATATTATATTTATAATCTATAGTTTTAATATTTCATCATATGAAACATATAAACCATAGTTCTTTTTCTATTTTATGGTACTTAATATAAATCATATTTATATTAGTTCCTCCAATTAATGTATCTAATACATCATATCAATTTTATCACATATAATTGAATTTTCTCTTGTTAATTTGAACACTTCAAACTAACGCAAAATCTGATTCTTAACTTGAACCCATTGAGCTACCAAGGGGATTTCAAGGACATGTAGCTTGAAGCTCCAACGGTACGTGAATAACTGACTAAACTCTTTAGTCACGAGATCCACCATCCGTTAATTGTTGGTCACTCCACTAAAGACCAACAGCTGCACTCTTCGCACTACAGATATATTTCTGTATCCATATAACCATTCAACAGTGCAATAACTCTTCACAAATCGCTCTTAAGTACAGCTTGGTCAATTTACTGTTTTGCTCCTGTAGTTACATCTAACTTCTTAAGTACCACTGATTTCTCTAGTGAACAATAAGTCATAGTCCTACTCTGACTGAGTCCTCTCTTCCAAAGAGAGGGTGTGGCCACTATGTTCAAGACCCGGAATCAGCTCTTAAGGGAGCAATTTATCTACTTACCCCTGCTTCAGGGAAGGAGTGAATTCTGTCTTGTGTAGCTGAGTTCGCGGCTCCCTAATCAGACGAATCCCCAAAAAGGTAGGCTTGTTGAGTTGGCAATCTGGCCACTCTCACCCATGCTAATCAAAGGATCGTTCTCATAGGCAGGAGTTCCCAACTCACTCAGGATTAAGGTCATGTCATCTATGGTTATTTAGTGAAATGTAAGTCTCATTTATCAACGGCGTTATATAAAGAGACTAATCATCTCGTGGTCCGGTCTTATACAAACTCTTTGTATAGGACACCCTTGCTCGCATGTCTCCACATGAATGGTCAGGATCATACCATTTGTAGCACTTTACAACACTTATAAATATCTACAAAGCGGGCCATATCTGAAGTGTCACCAGGATAAGGTATCCCTCCTTTATCCTTATACTACAGACCATTTAGGTTATTACTTAAGGCATGATCCACTTGTATGTCTCACATACATGCTTAAGTTACATGAAATAACCACGGATCTTAGTTTATTAGATTTGAGTAAATGCAAATAAAGTAATATTTATTTTATTAATAACAATGTGTACAAAATGTTTACAATCTACGAGACCACCGGGAGAATTAGGACACTAATCCCAACAAAGTAAACCTAAGCTTGCTTCTAATGAAGAAGAAGAGAAGAAAGGGAAGAAGAAAACTCACCTTTGAAGATTCTTCTTTCTTCAAGATTTCCTTTCCTTTGCACACGAACAAATTCAAACCTCTCAACGAACAAAAACACCAACGCAAGAGCTTCCCCGTTATGTTCTAGGATTCCAAGGAGCTAGATGTGTGAGCTTTAACACCTTGGAAGAGGGAATGAAGGTAAATGGAATGTTCTTGAGAGAGTAGAGTAGAGAGAATATGAGAGTGGAGGCTAGGGTAATTTTTCACGAAAATCTCTTATCCTAAAAGGGTTATAATGATATATTTATAAGGAGAGGGTACCCTCTCCAAGTCTTCCCACTTTCCACCATTTGTTAATTGATTAATTAACTATTAATTAATCAATTAACATATAAATTAAATAACTATATATTAAATCTTATTAATATACAGTTAATTAATTAACATAAATATCACATATTTATACTAGCCTCCATTCTCCATCATTTGTTAATTGATTAATTAACCATTAATTAATCAATTAATATATAAATTAAATAACTATATAATAAATCATATTTAAAATAGGTTAATTAATTAACATATACATATCACATATTTATATGCATACATCTCTTTATGAATCCAATTCATATAAATCTAATATTTGAATCTCATTCTAATACATCTCTCTAATATTGTAATTTTATATGAATCTAATTCATATGAATTTAATATTTGAATCTCATTCAAATATATCTCTCTTATGTAGTTTGGATTATAGATCATTCGTATAATTAATCATATTCTATAATTTATAAGAATACATTATATATTAATCATATTAATATAAAATTTCTTTAAGTAATTTGAATAATTCAAATCATTTCCCATTACTATCCTTAGCAAGCTAACAGGAGAACCTTATGGACCAACGATTAGAAGCTCTAATGATATGAGATTAATTAATTGAACTCTTTAATTAAATCAATCAATGTTCATTAACTACCGATCACTACACTAAAGGCTGATAGTTGCACTATTCATACTGCAAATATATTTCTGTGTCCATGGATATAACCAATCAACAACGAGTCGACTCTTCAAAAATTGCTCATAACTACAGCTGGGTCAAAATACTGTTTCACCCTTGTAATTACATCTAACTCCTTATGTACCACTAATTTCTCTAATGAACAAACAGTTTATAGTCCAACTATAAACTAACACCTCTCAAGCTAGTGAGAGGTTGAGGCCTTATTGTTTAAGACTCGAAATCAGATGTTAAGGGAACAATTTATCTACTTTCTCTATAATCAGGAAGGAGCAAATTCCTTCTTGTGTAGGTATGTTTACAACTCCCTATTCGAACAAATCCCTAAAATGGTAGGCTTATTGAGTCCGCTAACTTAGCCACTCTCACCCATACAGATTAAAGAATTGCCCTTATAGATAGGAGTTCCCAACTTACTTAGGATTAAGGTCAAGTCACTTATGGTCATCCTAATGAAATATTGGTTTCTTCAAGTAATGGTGTTATAAAGAGAAACCAGTCATTTCGCAGTCTGGTCTTGTATAAACTCTTTATATAGGATATCCTCATTCACATGTCTCCACATGAACAATATGACTCATATTATCTCTAACATTTATAACTCATGTAACAATTACAAAATGTGTCGTATCCGCAGTGTTACCAGGATAAGACACCTAACCTTATCCATTTACTACAGACCTTTCAGGTTATAAATTAAACATGAACCATTTGTATGTCTACCATATACTGTTCAAATGACATCACATAACCTTGGATCTTAGTTAATGGATGGAATTAATGCAGTCTAGATGTTAATAAAATACCTCTTATTTTATTAAATATATAATTTCTTTTTACGAATTACAAGATATATGAGATTTAAGACACAAATCCAACAATCTTCCACTTTTCCTAAAGTGAGTGGTCTACAGTATCAAATACAATACAATAAACTAGGGCATAAAATATACCCAATAAAATCTTTCACTTGTCTTAAATTAGATGACTCATATCCCATAGACCCAAACTCTCCAGGTGACCCTAAAAAAATTTAGTCGTGAGAGCCTTTGTAAGCGGATCAACAATATTGTACTTCAAAACAATCTTTGTGAAGATCACATTTCCTCATTGCACAATCTCCCTAATGAGATGGTATTTGCATTCAATATGTTTTCCTCATTTGTGACTTCAAGGTTCCTTGGAATTTGCCACAACACCACTATTATCATAATAAAGGATGATAGGCAGGTCCATGTATGAAACGACCTCCAAATTCATCAAAAATTTTCTGAGCCAAATAGCTTCTTTAGTAGTTTCACAAGCAGCTACATATTCAGCCTCCATAATGGAATCCACAGTGCATCTTTACTTAATGCTACACCATACTATAGCCCCTTCATTCAGAGTAAACACTGATCATGATGTGGATTTTCTAGAATCCTTATCAATCTAAAAATCAGAGTCAGTATATCTTATAAGGATCGAATCCTTAGCTCCATACGCAAGCATATAGTTTCTCGTTCTCCTAAGATAATTGAGAATATTTTTAACCACTGTTCAGTGATCAAATCCTGGATTGAATTGATACCTACTGAAAATTCTCACTGCATGGTAGATGTCAGGCCTAATACACAAGATGGCATACATAAGTCTACCTACTGCAGATGTATAGGGAATCCGTCTCATTTCCTCAACTTCTTGAGGTGTCTTAGGACATTGTTCCTTAGACTAAATAATTCCATGCCTAAAAGGTAATAAACCTTTCTTGGAATTCTACATCGAATACCTGACAAGAATTTTGTCAATATACGATGCTTAAGACAATACTAGTGACTTGTTCTTATGATCCCTAATGATTTGAATCCCTAGAAAAAAAACCATGCTTCACCCAAATCTTTCAATTGGAACTGAGCAGTTAGCCATTCCTTAATTTTGATAGGAAAACCTATATCATTCCCAATAAGTAGAATATCATCCACATACAACACTAAGAAAGCTACTGAACTGTTAATGATCTTCTTGTAAACACAAGGTTCATCAACATTTTGATCAAAGTCATAAGATTCAACCGCAGTGTCAAACCTCATATTCCAAGATCGAGATGCTTGTTTTAATCCATAAATGGACCGATTTAGCTTGCAACCCTTTTGCTCTTGACCTTATTGAATGAATCCTTCTGGTTGAGACATGTAAATTATCTCATCAAGATGGCCATTAAAAAGGCGGTCTTGACATCCATTTGCCATATTTCGTAGTCATAATATGTGGCAATGGACAAAAGGATCTGGGTATATTTTAGCATAACAATAGGCGAGAAAATTTTGCTCATAGTCTACTTTCTCAACCTGGGTATAACCCTTTGCTATTAATCTTGCCTTAAAGGTTTGCACCTTTCCATCTACATCTCTTTTTCTCTTGTAGATCCACTTGCAATCTATTGCTTTAACCTCATTAGGTTTATTTATAAGTTGTCATACATAATTGAAGTACATAGACTCAATTTCTTGATTCATGGCTTTAATCCATTCATCCTTGTCCACATCACCCGTTGCTTGTTTGTAGGTCAATGAATCCTCAATGTCATCATCTTGTATGACATCTTAAGTTTCTATCAAACCCAAATAGTGAGTCGGTTGGGTTATAATCCTTCCACTACGTCGATGCTCCCTCAGCTCTTAAGTAGGATGTTCTTGACTGGATGAAGCAATATCAACAGCCGTTATTGAAGTGCCTCCCTCTTCAACAACTCTTGTAGACATTTTAATAGTTTCTTTGGTAAGTTCATTTAATACGATTTTACTTCTTGGTCTATGTTCTTTAATATGGTCTTCCTCTAAGAATGTCGTATTTGTCAATACAAACACTTTATTCTCTTTTGGATCATAAAAGTGACCACCTCTCGTTTCTTTTTAGTAGCCTACAAAGAGGCTTATTTTGAAGGTGGTTCCAATTTCTTTTACGACCTCCAAATCCTGAGATGTGCTAAACACCCCCAAATTTTGAGATGTGCTAGACACCCAGATTTTACGAGTTTTCCACAAGTACATGTGGTAGACACCCTCAAATCCTAAGATGTTGTAAACTACTTTGACGACCTTTTCATAATTCAAAAGATGTTTTAGAAAAAATCTTTGACGGAACTTGGTTCGAAATGTATGTTGTAGTCTCAATTGCATAACCCCAAAATGAGATAGGTAAAAAAGCATAACTCATCATGGATCGACCCACGTCTAACAGGGTTCTGTTTCTTCTTTTTGATATACCATTTTGTTGTGGTGTACCAAGTGCTGAGAGTTAAGATGTGACTCCATGTTCTATCATGTAGTTCTTGAATCCTATATCCATATACTCTCCATCTCGATCTGATCAGAGTATTTTTATCTTTTTGCCTAATAAATTCTCAACTCTAGCCTTATACTTCTAGAATTTTTTTAAGTCTATTAGACTTATGTTGCATCAGGTAAACATGCTCATATCTAGAATAATCATTAGTAAAAGTGATGAGTATTCAAACCCTTCTCTTGCTTTAACACTCATTGGATCATAAAGGTTTGATTGTATAAGCTCCAAGGGTTCTTTGACTCTATAAACTTTTCCAGAAAAAGGTCGTTGTGTCATTTTTCCTTCTAGATAAGATTCACATATTGGTAAATTATTTTCTTCTAACGTTTAGCAGTCCATTCTTAACAAACCTCTTAATCCTATTGAGATTAATATGAACTAGTCTTAGATGCCAAAGATGAGCATTATCTTTTGGAGCAACCTTTCTTCTTTTGTTTTGTGTGGTTGCAGTGTTGAACATTTCAACATTATGAAGCATTTTAGATACTAACAACCTTAGTACATATAAGTTACATCCGTTTGTTGCAAAACATATATCAACACCAATTTTCGAGACAAACACTTTATCACGATTAAAGGATATATTATAGGAATGTTCTAACAAACACGAAACTGAAATTAAGTTCCTCTTAAAATTAGGAACATACTAAACATTGTCTAATAATATAAACGTTGAACTGAAAAATAACTTCAAGCTCCCAACTGCAACCGTCGGGACGACGTCCCCAGTTCCAACTCGTAGAGTCATCTCTCCAGCCTTTAGTTGCTTCCAGGAACTAGAATCCTATAAAGAAGTACAAACATGGTTAGTGGCTCATAAATCAAGTATCCAAGCATTATTATCACTTTCCACTAAACACGTTTCTAGAACTAGTAAATCATGTTTACCTTATTTTTTCCTTCCTCTTTTCGACCAAGTACTTTGGGTAGTTACGTTTCCAATACTCATCCTAATTGCAATGAAAATAGGTTCCCTTTACAACCTTGACCTTTTTGCCTTTGTGGGTAGTAGCGATGAAAAAGCTTTATTCTTCCCCTTACCACCTTTCTTCTTCTTCCATTTCGTAGAGACAGTGGAAGAAGACGCGGATTAGTCATAGAGGTAGAACCCCAGTGGAAATTTTTCGAGGAACTAGCAATATTTACCTCCCCGTGTTGTCCTTTCATTTTTATCAAATACTCGTAAATCTGTAGCTCATTAAAAAGGGTGGTAAGATTATATTCGATCTTTTTCATAACCTTAGGGCATCCATAATGCGGGACCCCTAGGAAGATTTAGCCCATGATGAATGACAAAATAACGAACTTTATTGGATCATAAATCATAGCTACAAGAAATGAATAAATAGAAATTCTGGGAAATACAACTCAAAGGATCTCGAGATAAATCCTCAGATTCCTAGTCTTTCTTTAGGTCGATTCCCTTTTTTTAGGAAGAATCATTCTTCGCTACACACTTTCACAGGATGAGATGATCTAGAGCCACAACGCCTCAGAGGAACTTTCTTTCTTGAGGCTACTGACTTGAGAAGTTGAGAAAATGTCCAAGAGGAATGATTGAAATGGCATAATCTGTGGGAGGAGAGTGATGAATTCAGAGGTGGAGAGTTTTGTTATGAAATAGAGGACTTCTCCTCTTTATATCACCTCCAAATTGGTTAAAGGGGGCCGAAATCCATGCTATGAAGGATCACCAGTTGAAATCGAGGCTGCCCAATAGCTTGAAACGTGAAAATGATAACTACTTTTTACTGGATTGGAATCTGGAAAATTAGGCTCATTATGCGGTTGTAGTGGATCTGGTGATGCGACTGTATCAATCAAGAATTAGCAATCCAGCCTCAAACTCCTACCAAAATGTTGGGTTTGATGCCCTAAATCTCGTAGGGTCCTATAGTTTGTAAATGTTATGTACAAACTCATGGTTTATTTAATAAAATATATGATATGTTATTCCAATTTTTTGTTGCACTAATCACAAACTAATCAACTAAGTTCCATGGTTGTCTCGTAACTTAAACATGTATGTAGAGACATACGGATGAATCATGTTTTAAGTAATAACCTAAATGGTCTGTAGTAGATGGATAAGGCTGGATACCTTATCCTGGTGACACTACGAGTATGACCCACTTTGTAGATGTTATAATTGTTGTAAAGTGCTACAAGTGATCTGATCCTGATCATTCATGTGGAGACATGTGAACGGGGATATTCTATACAAAGGAGTTTGTATAAGATCGGACCACGAAATGAGTAGTCTCATTATATAACACCGTTCTTAATAGAGACTTTCATTTCATCAGGATGACCACAGGTAACACGACCTGAATTCTGAGTGAGTTGTGAACTTCTACCTATGAAGATGATTCTTTGATTTGTATGGGTGAGAGTGGCCAAATAGCCAATTCAACATGCCTACCATTTTGGGGATTCATCTTATTGGGAGCTGAGAACACAACTACACAAGATGAAATTCACTCATTCCCAATGTTGAGAAAAGTAGATAAAATTCTCCCTTCAAGGCTAATTCTGGGACTTGAACATTGTGGCGCCACACCCTCTCTTGGCCCGAGAGGGGTTAGTCATAGTGGGACTATGATTTATTGTTCATTAGAGAAATTAGTGGTACTTAAGGAGTTAGATGTAACCATAGGGGCAAAACGGTAATTTGACCCAGTTGTACTTACAAGCAATTTGTGAAGGGTCGTCGTACTGTGGTTTGGTTATATCCAATGGACACAGAAATATATCGGTAGTGCGAAGAGTGCAACTGTCGGTCTTTAGTGGGATTCCCGACAGTTAACGGATGGTGAATAATTTAATTAAAGAGTTTAATTAATTATTCACAAACTATTGGAGCTTCAAGCTACAGGTTCATGAGGTCCCCTCGGTAGCTAATCGGATTTTATGAGAATCAAATTTTGGATTAATTTGAATTGTTCAAATTAATTGAGGGAATTAATTATATATGATATAATTAAGTTTATGTAATTATATATGATATAATTACTATTGAATATGATTCGAATGTTAATTATATGAATTAGATTCATATAATTAAAATTTAATGTAAATATGATTTATATTAAATACCATAAAAGAGAGAAAAGAAACTATAGGTTATATATTGTATATGGTACAATTTTAAACTATATGTTATATGTTATATATGGTATAACAAATGATTGCATAATATATAATAAGATGGTTATTATATATATTGTGAATTAAAATTATTTATTAATTATTTTATTATTAAATAATTTGTTAATTATTTAATTTTAAGTAATTAAAGGGAGGGAGTACTCCCTCCCCATCTTTTTCTCTCCACCACTCACATAAGAAGTGGTGGAGGTCTCTCTTTCATATGCCTGCAAAAAGAAAAGAATGATATAGAAAGTAGGTTGCTCTCTGCAAAGTTTTTTTTTTTTTTTGCTTCCTAAGGTTTTTCTCTCAAAATTCTTCATTCTCCCTCAAATCTGAAAACACTCTAGAGCCAACACCTCTTAGATTCTCACCAGAGAATACTGAGGACTTCTTTGTGGTAATGTTCGAGGGATTCGATTGAAAAACGTCTTCAAGAGTAAGTTTTCCTAAACCTTTTTGGTTTTTAATTTTTTTTGGGCATGTTGTATAATTTATTTGTTTTTCTAAATACATGTGCTGTAAAATTTCTTTTAAAAAACAATTGGGAATTGGGATGATCCACTTCCGCTGCGGTTCCCTTCATAGAGGTTCTTTCAATTGGTATCGGAGCCTGATAGCTGGCAGAAATGCCAGTTATGATGAGCATTTTATTTAGAATTATGAAGGCTAACAAGTAGAAAACACAGTGATAATACTTAGAATTTGTGAAAATTTGAGTTTTGCATCGACTAGCACCTAAATCCTCACTGACCCAATATTATGTGTTATTGTGTGCTAAAGTGTCTATTTTTGTAGCTATCGCAGGAATCAAATGCATGCGTTTTAAATAAGCACTCACAATCAAACGCATGCGCTGAAGCCAGGTGAACGCAAAGACAAACGCATGCGCTGAAAACCGAGCTATTGCATAGATGAATGCATGCGGTGATCACATGCGTCCATTGCATGGAAGTTGCGGTGATCAAGTGAATGCGATAATCACTTGAAGATTGCGGCCATGAAGTGATAGCCATAATAGAAGATCGCAAGATGGGTAGAACGCGTTGATACTTTAGCTGAATCAAGCTCGGACGCATTTCTTAGGAGTATCAACAAGATAAGACGATGTGACAATGCCCATATCACGACAAAGCAGCAGTGAGACATAACACAATCATGATAGCTGTCGGAGTTTAAACTCTATAAATAGCCCATTGGACCTTCATTTCAAGATATCCAAACTTCTGCCTCAAGGCAGAGGTTTGCGATCACAGATGAGAGCTTGAGTAAGATTTTCAGTGAGAATTCTTCACCTCCACAAACCAGACCGAATGATGACCGAAGCTTTTGCCGGAGATAGAGCTCGAGAGAGACATCTCCACCATTCATCTATGGCACCACCGGCAGCCTTGACGCAGAGTCCTTCATTTCTCCTCTAACTTCTGTATTGTGTTACATTTTAGCTTAAGATATTAAGACATTTTGTAATCAATGCATCTCTTGATTCCTTCTATGTCATCTTCTTCATCATCTTTATCTTTATCATCGTTTATTTATCAAAGGCGATCACATATTTAATCGTGTAGTCTAGAGATATGACGCATGTAGCAACCCACCGAGAGGTGTGCGTTGTGCGAGTATAGTGAGTTAATCCTTTTTGCTTGGTGAAAGGCTATAGCAATGCTTGTCTATGGGTTGTTGCAATGTTTGTCTATAAGTTAAATAGCCGTGTCTAACTGTCTGAGAAGGTAAGAGATGAAACGCACTAAAGCAAAGTATGCATTGTTCCTAGAGATAAGCACAATCTTATGTTCGACGCAACCATGCACTATAGAGATATAGTCATGCGACTGACCACTGAGAGGTGTGCGATACGTTAGTGTGACGAGCTAGGATTACTCGAGCGATTTAAGATAATAAACATTACTATGCGTTAATGGTTGTTGTGTATCTACCTATTATCATCGCGAGTCTTCTTTTGCTCAATCTGTTTAGTTAGGAGTAGGAGTAGTGTGTAAATCCATTAAACTTCTTCTTTTTATTTTTCTTTATTCATCGCCTCAAACGCATTGCTTCACAAGTATTATTGAGTGACAAGTCCCTGTGTTCGACCTCAGATTACCCGAGAAACTTGTATTTGCATTATACTTGGCGCGAACGTAAGAAAACTTGTAATAGGAACGCGTGGTCATTGCATATTTCCATTCGAACGCATGACCTCTGACGCATGGGCATAAACGCATAGCTTAAGCCATGCAGCACAATGCATGATTGCATGCACAACCCCATCCTCAATTTTCCTCCAACAGAGCCTTGGCTTGATCTCAAATTCCCATTTTTTTAAAAATTAATTTTAAAGTGATGGTGGATGTTTTTATTCTGCTGCATTCTGTGTAAATTCATGTGATGAATGGCTATTGTTGAAGGCGGTTTGATTGATGGATGTTTTCAGGATAGGGCATAGATTTACAACATTGTTTTCTTTACAATCTAGTTGTAAGGACCCATGTTTTTGGGGCGAGTAATTGTTATTGAATCTATATCACTTGTATATCAAGTTGTTCATGATGTTCTCGGAGGTTTTTTGGTGGTTTGGGGCTAGATTTGGACATCGAATCGAAGAAGATCGATGGTGTGCAGTAGTAGACTGCATCGCAGCGTCGCGACGCTCTGAGTAGCAAATGGAGAAGACCAGAGAAATTTCTCTGTAGCGTCATGATGCTAGGCCCAGCGTTTCGACGTTGTGATGAAGAAAAACTTCTCCTGTTCGTCCGGTTCGAGCGGTTCAAGGCCCTATTCACTTGTGTCGAACCGGATGGCTTATATTAATGTAATAGTTAGCCATTTTATTTTATTTTATTTTATTGTCCTATCCTAATCCATCAATCTTTAGTTTTTTAAATATACATGTGATGTATATTTTATTTCAATATATATCATAATTTAGGGGTGATCATCGGCCGGTCGGGGTTGATTTTTCGATTAGACCGACCCCGAACCGACTAGGATCGGTTTGGAATATATCCAAACCAGTCCTAGCCATCGAATGAGCTAAAAAACGACCGGCCGACCAGTCGGTCGATTTTTGTCGGGTCAGAACATTTTTTTTTTTGGGTTTTGTCTTTTTTCTTCCTTTAAAAGAAATTATATTTATTTATTAAAATTCTAATAAAAATTGCAATTATAAATTATATCGTTATAATTTTTTTTGGCTATTAGATAGAAGTCGACAAGTCGTTATAAATAACAATTTTTAATAATAAAAAAAACCAACTATTTATTAACTTCCTAATCAATCATGTTTCGTTATAAATTGCTTATAGAACCTTTAATACATATTTCATATATAATTGAAAACAAAACTAATATGAGAGTCGAGAGTCACATGACACATAGTCACACTCACCTACAATATAATTGAAAACAAAACAAAACAAAACTAATATAATTGAAAACAAACCTTTAATACATACGTCACAAATAGAAATGTCACATGACACATTGTCACACTCACATGACACATACAATACAATCAAACTAGAAAATAGAATTACAACATAAAGTCAATTGTCAAATACAAGCCAATTACAATAAAACATAAAGTCAATTGTCCAATACAACCCAATTACAATAAAATCAAATGATAAATACTTAATCGTTAATGGACAACTTTGCAAAATCTGGAAGGTCTTGAATGTCTTTTTCATTGTCCATAACCACTCTGAATCCTATATAATTAAGATAAAGACAACATCATTAAGATTCTAATCTAACAAGTTACAACTACAAAATACAAATGATGAATAAATACCTTTTTCAAATAATGAAGTTTCTTCCATGTCATGCTAAACTTCAAGATCTATTGGATCAGAATTTAGCCAATTTTGAGTACAAATGAGAGCCTCCACTGTTTTTGGAGCCAATGAACAACGTAATGAATCAACAACACGTCCTCCTGTACTAAAAGCTGACTCAAACGCTACAGTAGATATTGGAATTGCCAAAATATCTCTAGCCATACGACTAAGAACCTCAAACCGACGACTATTCCTCTTCCACCATCGAAGTATGTTAAAACCACCTTCATTCTTAACATTCGCTTCCAACAAATAAATATCAATCTCTGACCCCTATTCGAAAGGTGTAGTCTCATCACCTTCAAAATGAAGATCAATTGTATCATAGACAAAGTCTTCACCCACCTTTTCAGTTGGATCACAATCAATCATGGTCTCTGTCTCTGAGGCTGGGAAAATTGGTGTATTAGTAGAAGTACTCCCACTCCCACTCCCACTCTGAGTATGAGTAATACTGTACTCATGAAAGAGATGTCTACAACATTACTCCACTACTTTCCCATAGATTTGGCAACTTCTGGCCTAAAAATTTTTTTAAGACAAAAAGATACAAACCTTAGCTTTTTTTTAGGATCTAGCACAATAGAAACATACAACAACAGATTATTTTTTTCATTGTTCCCCCAATACTTCTCAAATTTGGCCTTCATACTATTGGTCATTCCAACTAGCATTGCATTTGCACTACCAACATTCAAACGTATACAATTCTGAACCACTGTAATCTGATGAAAAACCATATTCGAAGTGGTGTACAAAGACCCTGAAATTTTCAATGTCACATCATAAAAGACTTTTAAAAACCTAATCAACATCTTAGCATTTGTCCAATCTTCCTTATTTGGTGACAAATCGTGTCTATAAGAAGCATCTTCATCTTCTAATCTATCAAAAGCCTTTTTCAGACTTTACAGCTGCGTCAAGCATCAAATATGTAGAGTTCCATCTAGTGAGAACATCAAGATACACATAACTCTTACAAGAAATTTTTTCAATTTCAATACACTTTTTAAATTTCAAAAAACGTGCAGGAGAAAATATTATAAACCGTACAACATATCGAATCCTTTCAATGAAATCATTATGTTTCTTAAAAGCATCACATACTATGAGATTTAATATATGAGCACAACAACGAACATGCAAAAATTCTCCACCAAACAATAATCCCTTACTGAATCTTTTCAAAAGATAAGCAATGGCAGTATCATTCGAGCTTGCATTATCAATAGTCAAAGTTATCACCCTTTCAATGCCCCAATCCTTCAAATTCTTTTCGATGGTTTTACCAATAGTATCGCCTTTATGATTCTCAATTGGACAAAAACTAAGTATTCTTTTATGTAATCTCCAATTAGAATCTATGAAATGGGTAGTTAGGACCATGTAATTTATATTTTGTCCCCATGTCTAATAATCCGTTGTGAGAAAAACTCTATACTTCCTATTCACAAACATGTCTTTCAAACACTTTTTCTCATTAACATAAAACTTAAGCACATCTCTAGCCACAGTAAACTGAGACGGAACAAAAAATCTAGGTTGACTTGCACATGTTAATCTATTGACAAATTTCTTAAATCTTTTACCCTCCACAAACTTGAATGGCAATTCGTCAACAATTACCATTTGCACCAATGCTTCCCGACAACTTCTAAACTATATGACTCACATACAAGTTGTAATGTATTATCCCCAACATTGTCTTTGGCTTTAGTTCTGAAAGATAATGTCATTTGGGTTGGATCTCTCTTTTTCTGGTAAGGGTATTTTTTACAGTTTTCCAAATGATTATTCATAGTCCCAGTACCATTACGTTTGGAATGACATGCATAGATAACTCCACAATATTTACATTGAGCATGAGGGTCATTAGGATCACCTTTTAGCTTCTCAAAATGATCCCAAACTATGGATTTTTTCACCGCCTCCTTCTTTTCGGTGGATTTGGAACGTCTGATGTCTCATTTGCTGAATCAACATCAATGATATTTGTATTACCATCCGTTCCTTCTGCATCTCGTTCATTTTTTGATGCATCAGTTACAGTTCCATCAAACTTCATATCCGTTGAAGCCATGTAACTGAACCACAACATGACAAACGTCAGTATCACACAATTCACAAAAATTCAAAGAATTTCAGCTTTACATAAGCATCAGTTCTATGCCAAATATATATATATTTTTATCATCATTTTCACTACACTAGATGCGTTAATTGGACAATTAATCATTGAAGTGCAATATGTATTTGCACACACATGCACATACATATATTTAGATTTGTTCAGGTCGACATCCACTAATTTGATATATAATTTTAACATTTTTTTCAGTTGCAAATCGAAAACGAACCTCGAGTTGAAAATCGAAAACGAGCAACTGAGCAAGGAAGGCACAAAACACTGTTTTGAAAATAGTGTGTACTGTATACTGAAACGAGCCGTCCGGAAGATTGAAGAAGACGAGCTGTAGAGACTTGGAGTCATGGACTGGACGGCGTGCCTGCGACTGTGATTGTGAAGAGGAACAGAAGAAGACAACTGGTCCGGAGCAGCGAAGAGGAACGGAAGACCTGTGGAGACTTGGAATCATAGACTGGAGGCAAGGAAGGATTTTTGTTGTGCGATTCGAGTAGGGGCGGGCGACTGCGAGTGTGAATTGAAGGCAAGGAGTGAAAAAATAAACCCTAGGCGAGGGAGGCGGCAACGCTGAACGAACTGATTATATATTAAATAATTTTTTTTAATTCATAAAGTCGGTCGGGTCGGGTTGAAACCAAACCTATTGGGAGTCCGACCGATAGCTACAGTCGGCGGTTCCTTCCCAACCCGACCCCGCCCGATTTTTGATGGATTTTCGACCGACCGACCCTATTTCGATCGGTCGGATCGGTTTATCGGCCTACCATGCTCACCCCTATATCATATTGTATTCCATATAGATTTAAAAATTCCACCATAGGTTATGCATTTATTATCATGCATCATTTTATATTATAAGTGTTATAATATTAGAATATGCACGATTTAAATTTTATAGCATGCTCATGCATCATATAGTATAATTGTTATATTATATAAATGCATGCATTAATAACATATACATGCATCATATATATTATAAGTGTTATAATATAAAGTATGAATGTATGTTTTCTTTAAAGAATGTTATTAATGTCCTTGATTACTATATTAGTAATGAAATTGAGATTGCATGAAGCATGACATTACCTTAGGTTAATTTATAATTGTTATAATTAACTATGTATGTCAAGCATGTAATGAATGATTTTTAATTATTTCATTTATTTATAATCGTTATAAGTAAATGAAATTAGAAATTAAATCAATAATAAAGAGTTGCATGCAAACCTTAGGTTATAATCAATTTTTAAAATGTTTTAAAATATGATTGAGATAGACCTAAAATCATAGTTCTAATGAGATTAGAAATCTTAGTTTAATCTTTTAATCAATTTAATAGGATTAAATTGATTTTTTTAATAAAAGATTAAATATGTAGCAAATATATCTATAAGGACCTTTTGTCTAAGGTGGGTTCTGTCTAGGCTAGGGTACTTAAGATGACAAAAACGTTGCACCCCTACCTGAAAACCTACCTAGAATGGTGAATTAGATAGATTTGATACATGCCTGCAAGTTTGATCAAGGTTTATTAAAGAGTTTAATAATACTTCAATCAAAATTGTTTAATCATCAATGAAAAGTATTGTTTTTTAGCAAATTAAACTTTCACTTAGTTAAAATCATTAGCTTGTTTTTTCCTAAGTTAATTAACCCTAGGTAAAACACTCAGTGGGAGGAAAATGGGGTATATGATACTTTAGTTTTCCTCTACATGTTTCTCCCTAAAAATTCACATCGTTAGATCTACACTCGGCCTTGAGGCACCATAGGTGTCCCCCTATGGGTGGCATTTGGGTAGGTCAATATCAAGGTGAATTGAGAGAGTATTTATAGTAAATGGGAGCAAGACGTGTGATAGCACATCCCTAGATCTCTCTAAATAGGTCGAACAAAAGTTTCATGCATCGCCTCGTGGCATCGTAGGTGTCCCCCTAAAGGATTGCAGTTTTGCATGATGCTATATTCAACCTCCAGAAATGGATAGGGTTGCTTTCATTTTATGTCCCAATGGTTTTTTTCCTACAATTGACTCATTGGGGCGAAACTCTAGGACCTAAAATGAGGGGTTACACTTACAAGAATCGTTAAGCTAGTTTAACATATTCTGGACCGAACATTGGTGACTAATAGTGACAATAACAAGGAGTTGTTATGTCTATTGGTTGAGAATGTCTCATTTCAGTTAAGGGATACTTGATCACCCTATAGTGACTTTTCTTCTGCCTCACTGAAATATCATTGCAAAATTAGATGTCACTTAGGGTATATTAGAATTTTTCTAAAAATGATTGGTTGTTTAAATGATTAATATAAAATAAACTAATTTGAAAATAGTTTGTCATTGTCAGCAATTTATATAATGGCTACCGCTACTCTAAACTGGCTCATCGTCGATAAGTTAACTGGCGAAAATTATGCTACTTGGAAAACCATGATCAACATGATTTTAATAATCGATGATCTTCGTTTTGTCCTAATGGAGGATTGTCCTCTCATTCCTGCTCAAAATACTCTTCGAAACGTTCGAGAGGCACAACGTTGGACAAGGGAAAATGAAATTAACAAGTCCTGGCCAAGAAGCATGAGCTCATGCTCACAGCCCGTGAGTTCATGAAGTCCCTGAAGGAAATGTTCGGATAACCATCCGCACAACTCAAGCACGATGTGTTGGGATTGGTGTTCTAATTCTCCTGGAGTCTCGTTATTTTGTAAAGATACACATTGTTCGATGAATAAAATAAGTGTTATTTAATTCTGGCATTTATCATCATATCTAATAAACAAAGCTCCTTGGTTATCTTATGTGAACTTAAGCATGTATATGTGAATTACAAGTGAATCATGACTTAAGTGATAACCTAAATAAGTTGTAGTATAAGGATTAAGGTGGGATCTTGATCCTGGTGACACTAAAGATACAATCCACTTTGTAGGGTTTACAAGTGTTGTAAATTACTACAGATGGTAGATCCTAACCATTCATGTGGAGATGTGCGAGCGAGGGGTGTCTTATACAATGTTTGTATAAGACTGGACCACGAGATGACTAGACTCTGTATATTAACATCGTTGATACTAGAGACTTGCATCTTACCTAAACGACCATAGGTGACACGACCTCAATCCTGAGTGTTTTGGGAACTCCTGCCTTTAAGGGCGGTCCTTTGATTAGTATGGGTGAAAGTGGCCAGATTGCCAAACTCAAGATGCTATCTTTTTTAGGACTTGTTTGATCTGAGAGCTAGGAACTCAATCCACAAGATGGAATTCACTTCTTTCCCGAAGTAGGGATTAGTAGAGAGATTTCTCCCTTAAGGGCTGATTTCGGACATGTACATAGTGCCATGGCTTCTCTTTGGAAGAGAAGACTCAGTCATAGTAGGACTATGACTTATGTTCATTAGAGGGATTAGTGGTACTTAAGGAGATAGATTGTAACTATAGGGGCATAACAGTTATTGGCCCAGCTGTATTTTACAAGCGATCTGTGAAGTGTTGTCGCACTGCTGATTGGTTAAGATGGACACATAATATATCTGTGGTAAGAAGAGTTCAGCCATCGGTCTTTAGTGGAGTGCCTGGCAGTTAATGGATGGTGATCCTGTGACTAAAGAGTTTAGTCAGTTATTACAGTATTTGTTGGAGCTTCGAGCTAAAGTTCATTAAGTTTGGAGCTTCGAGCTAAAGGTTCATTAGGTCCCCTTGGTAGCTCAATGGATTCAGTTGAGGATCAGTTCTTGGTATTGATTTGAAATGTTCAAATTGACAAGAGGTATTTTGATTATATATGATATAATTGGTATGATGTATGAGATATATCTTGTGGAGGATTGATGTAAATGAGATTTACATTAAGTGCCATGTAATAGAAAAAGAACTATGGTTTATATGTTTCATGAGATGAAATATTAAAACTATAGGTTATAAATATAGTATGATAAGTTGGTTATCATTTATATTTATAATAATATTAATTATTGGATAATTAAATCTTTTTCTTTAATAACAATTGAGTGGGTGATTATTGGTGATTCATGGTAACCATGAGATAAAAGGAAAATGGTTTTCCTAATTTTAGTAAGTTTTGGCAAAAATTGATTTGAGATTTTTCTCGCAAAAAGGATCTCATGGAGTTTTCAAGTAAATATAGATTTACTAAATGACAGCTTGGGCGAGCTAAACGATCGTGCTATATTTACTAAGTGATAGCTTACCTAAAGTAAACGATCTTGTAGTGTTTGTAGGCGACAGACACTGAGCTAAACGATTGTATAGCTTTTGCTAGATGATCGCTTAGCTTTAGCTAAATGATTGGATATCGACCTATACGATAAGTTTTCGCCATCTCCCACTTGCCCAATCGTGCACACGATCGGTGTTTCCTTCTTTGTCTGCCTCATATGAAGTTCGAAAAGAGCCCACCCTCTGGATTCTCACATCGAGAATACCAAGGTAACCTTCTTGGTGGCGTCTTACTCAACTCGACACCATCAAGGTTCTGTGGAGGCTGTTCGTGTTGTTGAGGAGTTCGTGACTTAGGCGATCGTTGAGGACGAGCGCGAAGTGTTCGTGCAGAGTTGCGGTCGTGTTGTTCGAGCGTTCGAGGTTGCTGTGTTCGAGCATTCGTGAGCAAGTTTGTAGTGACGAGTCTACAAATGTTCATAGAGTTTTCTCCTTGTTCATTTGTTGTTCATACTGTAATTTTTGTAGTAATTGTATAACCGCATGTTTCTGTATGACTGTAATTTGTAATGTTCATTCATGATTGTAATTTGGAATGATATTTATTCCGCTGCTCATGGAAATATCGAGTTCGATTTACTTCACGATGCTCTTAAAGAAATCCCCAATGCTCGTATGCAAGAAGAGGTATCTGTTCAAGAACATGTTCTCAACATGATGGTCCACTTCAATATGGTGGAGATGAACGGGTCTACCATCGATGAAGCCAGTCAGATTAGCTTCATATTGGAATCTTTACTTGAAAGTTTCCTCCATTTTCGTAGCAATTTCGTTATGAACCTGATTGACTACAACCTGACCACTCTGCTCAACGAGCTGCAGACTTTTCAATCTCTACCTAAAAACAAGGTCAAGAAAGGTGCGAAAAATATTATTTTATCTTTTAAGAAGTTCCACAAATGTTCGACCTCTGGAACTAAGTCTATACCTTCTTCCTCTGGCATCAAAAAAGGGAAAAAGAAGAGAGGTGGGAAGGGGAAAGCTAACCCTCTAGTTGCTGCACAAGGACGCAGAAGGTCATCCAAGGTTGCAAAGGGAATTTGTTTCCATTGCAACCAAAATAGTCATTGGAAAAGGAATTGCCCCAAATACTTGGCAGAAAAAAGAGAAGGCTAAACGAGGTAAATGTGATTTATTTGTTTTGGAAACCTACTAAGTGGAGAATGATGATTCTGTCTAGATTATTAACTCTGGGGACACTAACCATGTTTATTCTTCATTTCAGAGAATTAGTTCCTGACGAAAACTAGAAGGTGGTGAGATGACGATGCAGGTTGGAACTAGGCAGGGCGTCTTAGCTATGGCAGTGGGAGGAATCAGGTTGACTTTATAGAATAAATTTCTTGTATAAGATCATGTTTATGTGGTTTCAGATTTGAAAAGGAACCTTATTTCTGTAAAGTGTTTGTTAGAACAATCTTATGTCATCAACTTTTTTGTTAATAAAGTGTTTATTTCCAAAAATGATGTTGATATTTGTTCTGTAAAACTGGAAAATTATCTTTATGTGCTAAAACTGTTAGCTACTAAGGCTCTCTATAACATTGAAATGTTTAAGACTGTAGTAACTCAAAATAAAAGACTTAAAATTTCTCCAAAAGAAAATCCCTAACTTTGGCATCTAAGATTAGGTCACATAAATCTCAATAGGATTGAGAGGTTAGTAAAGAATGAGCTTCTAAATAATTTAGAAGAAAATTCTTTGCCAGTAGGTGAGTCATGCTGTGAAGACAAAATGACAAAAAGTCCTTTTACTGGAAAAGGTCGTAGGGCCAAAGAACCTCTCGAGCTCGTACATTCAGACCTTTATGGTCCGATGAATGTCAAGGCTAGAAGAGGTTATGAATATCTCATCACTTTTACTGATGATTATTTTAGATATGAGTACATTTACTTAATGCAATATAAGTCTGAGTCTTTTGAAAAGTTCAAAGAATTCAAGGTTGAAGTTGAAAATGCATTAAACAAAACAATTAAAACATTTCGATCTAATCAAGGTGGAGAGTTTATAGATCTATCTTTCCAGAATTATTTGATAGAACATGGAATGGTATCCCAACTCTCAGCACCTGGTACACCTCAGCAGAATGGTGTATCATAAAGGAGAAATCGAACCTTGTTGAACATAGTTCAGTCTATGATGTGTTACACTTCCTTACCCGACTCATTTTGGGGTTGTGCAGTAGAGACTGCAGCGTATATCTTAAACTGTGTTTCATCCAAGAGTGTTTCTAGAACACCTTTGGAATTATGGAATGTTCATAAAGTTAGTTTACGTCATTTCAGAATTTGAGGTTGTCCAGCACACGTGCTTGAGACTAATCCTAAGAAATTGAAACCAAATTCAAGATTATGCCTATTTATATGCTACCCCAAAGGAACGAGAGATGGTCTTTTCTTTGAGGGAACCTCGACGTAGTGGGAGGGTTCCAACACCCTATGTTCGCTATATGGGTTTAACACAAATCCTGGCTATGGTAGCTGATGGTGAAGCTGAGGATCCATTGTCTTACAAGAAGGCAATGGAGGATGTTGACAGAGATGGTTAGATCAAAGTGATGGATCTCGAAATGGAGTCTATATACTTCAGTTCAGTATGAGACCTTGTAGATCAACCTAATGGGGTTAAACCTATAGATTGCAAATGGATCTACAAGAGGAAACATGTGTTGATGGGAAGGTACAAACCTTCAAGGCTAGGTTAGTGGCAAAGGATTATACCCAGGTTAAGGGAGTCAACTATGAGGAAACTTGCTCACATGTTTCCATGCTCAAATCTATCCGGATACTCCTGTCCATTGCCTCATATTATGACTATGAAATTTGGCAAATAGACGTCAAGACTGCCTTTCTGAATGACAATCTTGAGGAGACCATTTACATGGTGCAGCCTGAGGGATTCATAATCCAAGGTCAAGAGCAAAAGGTTTGCAAGCTTAATCGTTCCATTTATGGACTGAAATAAGCATCCCAATCTTGGAACATAATGTTTGATATAGCGATCAAATCTTATAGCTTTGATCAAAACATTGATGAGCCTTGTGTTTATAAGAAAATCATCAACAATTCAGTAGTTTTTCTAGTATTATATGTAGAGGATATCCTACTCGTTGGGAATGATGTAGATTTACTGACTGAGGTTAAGAATTGGCTAGTAACCCAATTCCAAATAAAAGATTTAGGAGAGGCTCGGTTTGTTATAGGTATTCAGATCTTTAGGGATCGAAATAACAAAGTGCTAGCTCTGTCTCAAGTGTCGTATATTGACAGGATGCTTGTCAAATATTCGATGCAGAACTGCAAGAGGGGTTTATTGCCTTTTAGGCACGGAGTTACATTGTCTAAGGAACAGTGTCCTAAGACACCTCAAGAGATTGAAGAAATGAGACGGATCCCCTATGTATCGGCTGTTGGCAACCTGATGTATGCAATGTTATGTACTAGATCTGACATCTGCTATCTAGTGGGAATAGTTAATAGATATAAATCTAATCCAGGATTAGATCACTAGACCACCATTAAGAACATCCTCAAGTATTTATGGAAAACGAGGGACTACATGCTCATGTATGATTCAAAGGATTTAATCCTTTCAGGATACACGAACTATGATTTTCAGACTGGTAAGCATTCTAGGAAATCCACATCAAGATCAGTGTTCATTCTTAATGGAGGAGCCGTAGTCTGGAGAAGCACCAAGCAAGGGTGCATCACTGACTCCACTATAGAGGCTGAGTATGTAGCGGCTTACAAAGCTGCTAAGGAAGTTGTATGGCTCAGGAAGTTCTTGACTAATCTGGAAGTCGTTTCAGACATGTTGAAGCCCATCACACTTTATTGTGATAATAATGGTGCTGTGGCTAATTCCCGGAAACCTAGGAGACAAATGCAGGAAGCATATAAAGCAGAAGTATCATCTCATTAGAAAGATTGTGCATCGAGGAGACGTGATTGTCATGCGGATAGTTTTGGAGCACAACGCTGCTGATCCATTTATGAAGGCCCTCACGACTAAGGTGTTTGAGGGTCACTTGTAGTGTATGGGTCTACGGGACAGGCCACATCTAGACTAGGACTGTAAGACCTGCACCTCACTTTTCCCTTTTATACTATGTTTATCGAGTTAAGCAAAATCTTGGGTTAAGCATCTAAGTTAGATTGGATTTGTACATCCCGAAGTACAAGATGAATTTTGGCAAACAGGAGAAAGATGTTTAAGTAAGGGAGCCTAGCTCTCATTACATATCATACGGGCTTTACAAGGGGAATTTTTGGCTAAATGTTGAAGGAACTGAAGGATGCTTGAACATCGATTAAACGTCAGACGAGCATCGAGCAGATGCTGCCGAGCATCGAGTATAAGTGAGCGAGAATGAGGCGAGTGTCGAGTATGAGTAATCGAGAAGGGTCGTGCATTGCGTAGATATTACCGAGCGTCGAGTATATTTGAGCAAGAAAGGAGGTGAGTGTCGAGAATGAGCGAGGAAGACTCGCGTGTCGAGTTCGAGCGTCGAGTAAGGAGCTCGTGTTGAGCGAGCTCCCTACGTCGAGTTCCCCATTGAGTAGCGAGTCCTCCCATCGAGTATTTAGCAGAGAGTCCTGGAAATGTCTGTCGAGTAAGAACCTCTCCCCATTGAGTTTCCTCATTAAGAAACAAGTTGCTCGAAACACTCAAATTTAAACGCTTAGTTTTAGACTCCTCTTTTAGTTATCTGGATAGATGGATTAATCTCGACCCTTGATCTCTATTAATGGGTGAGGTGGCTTAAGGAGATTTCAGGTGAAGGGTTGGACAATAGTATAAAAAAGAGGAGAACTTCTAGGGCTTTGGGGAATATTTGCTCGAGAAAATCAAACAAAGTTAGTACCATTGGAAATCTCTACGAGTCTAGTTTTTGAAATCAAGCCTTTTGAAGGGAAGATCTCATCGAAAAGAGGGTCATAGAAGGAAGAAAGCATCAAAAGTGTATTTTTTGGGCGTTCCAGGCACCCGACGAAGAAATGTAGATCTAGACCAAATCACATGAAATTTCAAGCTGAAAATTTAAGGTAACATTGTTATCACCTTATGAGTAAGTTCGTAGAAGGAACTTTTGCAAGTTAAAGCTTGGAATTTGAGTTACATATTTTAGAAGCTAAACTTAGAAAGTGTTGAACAAGCAGCCAGCTTTGCGATCTAGGGCCACTAAGAAAGATTTAAAGCTTCAGATCAAACCACGAAGAGTTTTATCCTGAAACTTTGAGGTAACATTGTTAACACGATTCTGAGCATGTTTGAAGAAGGAATTTTCTTAAAATTAGTTATGGATTTTAAGCTATTGGAATTAGAATTTGAATCTGAAAATTGTTGGGCAAACAGGCAACTACTTGCTTAACATGGGCTTGGTACCCAAAGACCCTACTAAGTGTTGGGTGTGGGCGTTAGAAAAAAGGTGACTCGCTGAAGTTTAAGCCCTTTTAAATTTGACTAGGTACCAGATGCCCTAAGGTAAGTTAAGAAGATTTGAAAGCAAATTGTGTAAATGTGGCTTATTTCTGAAAGAGAGTCTAGAAAGGGAAAACATGACTAGTAACTAATGTATTTTGGTGTGTTCACAGGGTTTAAATTAGTAGGAGAAGCTCATCAATCTTATAGGGATTTCCCAAAGGTTGTGAGTGACTCTAATGCTTACAAACATTATGAATGATTTAACAAGTCATGCTTTATGAAAAGTCACTTATTTGTAGCTAGCCTCAAACGTTTACCTAACTATTTACCTTGCTGATGTTTACGAATGCTTGGTAGATTAATAACTTATAGAGTATGGATAGTTATGGTTTAGGCACGATGTTCTATGTAATTAGTTCCTAGTGCTTATGAGATATGCTGCCCTAGACAAAATTTGAATGGTTAGCATAGGATATTAAGGGAAAGTTGGGTCTATAAGACAAGCTAAGTGAGAGGTCTAGGTGAAGAACTCGTAGTAAAATATGTTTAGCTCAATACCTCGAAGTGGTAACCGAGCCTAGAAACGGTTGATGATAGAATCCTAACTACATACACGTAGGGTCAGTATAACTAGGAAGGTGATGGATAGAGGACCCACATCCCAAAAGATGAAGTAAAACTTATTAATGAAGAATGTTATGCGTTGAGGTGGCTCCGTGTTAGCAAGGACTATGAGGAGGGATGAACTACGTCATTCATGGATAATTGTTGATAAGTTCATAGGTCCCAAGAAAATAAGCTACATGAGGTTGCTTAGCATCTTCCTCACGTATGTGCTTGGTTGATCGCATGCCAAGGTGACATGATAGCCTTATTGCATAAAGGTATCCTATGTGAAGCATGCATTCTGTAGCTAAGTTTCCACAAATGCAAAGTGTAAGGCTACGTTCTGGATGGCTTAGAAAGGATGTAATGTTAAGCATGATTTGTCTTTAGTTAGTTGGACACTGAAAGCATGGAAGGTGTCAGGAAATACCTAAGGTGTTGACAGTACTTAATGACTCCACGTGCACATAGAAGGTTTGGAAGAAGAGTCCGAAGTATGGGTCTCTTGGGTCATAAGTGATAAGCCAATGTGTGGGTCTCCTAGGCCATGTTTTAGTAACGGAGGCCGAAGTATGGGTCTCTTAGAGTGATACAAACATTAGAGGTTGAGCAATGAATGCTTGTTCTCAACTAAGGTTCAGGAAGTATCCACATAACATTATCATGCTTATGCTTTAAATGTTATGAAGTTGTTCGATGAGCTACAGTTAATGGTTTAAGTAATGGTTATGAGTGATACACCTCAACTAAGGTAATAATGGTAGTTGGGTTGGAGGGTCCCTCCCCCAACCAGGTTGAGGTTCAGTAAGGTTATGTATAAGAGCAGACCATAGGAGTCGCTATCTTGTCAAGATATTTAATGTGGAAGATGAGGCCTACGGGTTTCCCAGAGTTGAGGCTTATGACACCTTGTTATGGTTAAACTCTAGTAGGAAGAGTGTTACGTAATTACTTGCTTGGCTAATTTCTCATTCTTAGCAACACTTTTCATTTCATGATTTCCTTGTTAGACATGACTGATGTATATGTCTTTTATGTTCAATGGTTAACTCATTGGGCTTCTAGCTTACCCTGTTTAAATGTTTTCTCCACAGGTAGTGGTCGCTCCCCAAGAGACGACTCTGCGTTTTCTCTGCCACTCAAGACCAAAATGTTAGAAGTTTATGTGAGGGTTTTATAATAAGTAGTACACATATATTATGTCTTGTAGGGACTAGTTGAGTTTGGTGGGCTTTCTGATTATGTAAAATGTATAAGTTGTATTATTGAAGAGTATTGTATAACTCGTTTAATGATTGTCATTTGTTCTCAAGTTGATGATTGAGCATACATATATAGATGTGCATTTCAAGATTCTAAGCGAGGTTAAGCAGGTCAGTAGGCAGTAAGTACCAGGAAGAGGGTTGGTAACTATTGCGATCACACCTCGTTACAGGTTTAAAGGGTAATCTGGGGGAGGGGGGTGTGACAAGGACACGTGAGAGATTTTGTACTGGACGCGTGTGTATGCCCTAGTTTATTATTTTTGTACTTTGTATTTTGACTATATTGTACACCCACTAGCTTTAGGTCAAGTGGGAGATTGTTGGATTTGATGCCCTAAATCTCATAGGGTTCTATAGTTTGTAAATGTTATGTATAAACTCATTGTTTATTTAATAAAATATATCATATTTTATTCCAATTTTTTGCCCAATTAGTCACAAAACAATAAACTAAGTTCCATGGTTATCTCGTAACTTAAACATGTATGTAGAGACATACAGATAGATCATGTTTTAAGCAATAACCTGAATGGTCTGTAGTAGATGGATAAGGCTTGATACCTTATCTTGGTGACATTACAAGACAAAATTCACTCATTCCCCAATGTTGGGGAAAATAGATAAATTGCTCCCTTAAGGGCTGATTCCGGGACTTGAACATTATGGCACACACCTCTCCTGACCTGAGAATGTTAGTCACAGTGGGACTATGATTTATTGTTTATTAGAGGAATCAATGGTACTTAAGGAGTTAGATGTAACTACAAGGGCAAAACGGTAATTTGGCCCAGTTGTACTTACAAGCAATACGTGAGGGTCGTCGTACTGTAGATTGGTTATATCCAACGGACAAGAAATATATCAGTAGTGCGAAGAGTGCAGTTGTCGGTCTTTAGTGGAGTGCCCGACAGTTAACGGATGGTGAATAATTTAATTAAAAAGTTTAATTAATTATTCACGAACCGTTGGAGCTTCAAGCTACAGGTTCATGAGGTCCCCTTGGTAGCTCATCGGATTTATGAGAATCAAGTTTTGGATTAATTTGAATTGTTCAAATTAATTGAGAGAATTAATTATATATTGATATAATTAAGTTTATGTAATTATATATGATATAATTACTATTGAATATGATTCAAATGTTAATTATATGAATTAGATTCATATAATTAAAATTTAATGTAAATATGATTTATATTAAATACCATAAGAGAGAGAAAAGAAAATATAAGTTATATATTGTATATGATACAATTTTAAACATATGTTATATGTTATATATGATATAACATATGATTGCACAATATATAATAAGTTGTTATATATATATATTTTTTATAATTTTAATTGTGAATTAAAATTATTTATTAATTATTTTATTATTAAATAGTTTGTTAATTATTTAATTTTAAGTAATTAAGGACTCCCTCCCCATCTTTTTCTCTCCACCACTCACGTAAGAAGTGGTGGTGGTCTCTCTCGTATACCTGCAAAAGAAAAAGAACGATACAGGAAGTAGGTTGTTCTCTGTAAAGTTTTTGTTTTGCTTCCCAAGGTTTTTCTCTCAAAATTCTTCCTTCTCCCTCAATCCCAAAACACTCTAGAGCCCACACCTCTTAGATTCTCACCAGAGAATACCGAGGACTTCTTCATGGTAATGATCGAGGAATTCGATTGAAGAACGTCTTCAAGTGTAAGTTTTCGTAAACCTTTTTTATTTAAATTTTTTTTTGGGCATGCTATGGGTCTTCAAGGGATTTGATTGGAAATGATGTAGGTCTACTAACTGAAATTAAACATTGGCTGGCAACTCAATTCCAAATAAAAGATTTGATAGAGGCGTAATTTGTTTTGTGTATTCAGATCTTTAAGAGTCAAAAGAACAAAACGTTGGCCTTGTCTCAAGCACCAGACATTGACAGAATGCGTATCAAGTATTCGATGCAAAACTTCAAAAGAGGCTTGCTACCTTTCAGGCATAGAGTTGCTTTGTCTAAGGAACAATATCCTAAGACGCCTCAAAGAGTTAAGGAGATGAGACAGATCCCCTATGCACCAGTTGTTGGTAACTTGATGTATGCGATGTTATATACTAAACCTACTATGTATTGGGGATTGTCAGTTGGTATCAGCCAAATCCAGGATTAAATCACTGGACTACTGTTAAAACTATCCTTAATTATCTTCGAAGAACGAGGGACTACATGCTCGTGTATGAGTCTAATGATTTGATCTTTATAGGATACACAAACTCTGATTTTTGGACTGATAGGGATTCCAGGAAATTCACTTCAAGATCAATGTTCACTCTTAATGGAGGGTTTGTAGTCTGGAGAAGTACCAAGCAAGGGTGCATTGTTGACTCCACCATGAAGGAAAGTATGTAGCAGCTTGTGAAGCTACCAAGGAGGTTGTCTGGCTGAGGAAATTCTTGACTAATCTTTAAGTAGTTCTAGACATGCCACAACCCATCACCCTTTATTATGATAATAGTGGTGTTGTGGTTAATTCCAAGGAGCCTAGAAGTCACAAGTGCGGAAAGCACATAAAGCGAAAGTATCACTTAATATGAGATATTGTGCATCGAAGGGACGTGATAATCACGTAGATAGCTTCGAAACACAACGTTGTTGATCCGTTTACAAAGGCCCTCACGGCTAAGGTATGTAACAGTCACCTGCAAAGTATGGGTCTACGTGACATGCCACATTTAGTCTAGGGTAAGTGAGAGATTTTGTACTGGGCACGTATTCTATGCCCTAGTTTCTTGTTTTATGTGTACTTTTATATTAATTTTACTATGATCTACACCCTACTAGCTGCAAGACAAGTGGGAGATTTTTAGGGTTAATGCCATAAATATCGTGGGTTCTGTAGTTTGTAATTGAAATGTACAAATAATTTATTTATCTAATAAAATCAGAGGCATTCTATTTGACATTTAGTAGCGTTATGTCACACCCTTCCTTATATTACCCTGATAATCTGAAAAGAGATATGAAGACAACAATTGCCAACCCTCTTATGACAACTACTGCCCAACATACTCCTGAAAACATGTGTCCTTAGAACCTGTTAAACCGGATTAGCAACTTTAATTCTCTAAAACTTAACATATAAACTCAGCAACAACCCAAAGTATACAAACTACTACTAGTCAGAGTATTAGCTTTAACATACATAACAATTCTAGAAAACTAAGTCTTATTACAACAACTGCTCGACATAAATTCTACCATGTTCCTCATGACATGAACATAAAGACTAGATTAACAAAACATGATGAGCCACCTAAGCTTTAAATTCTCTAAAGTTTTAAGAAATGACTGACTGGCATAACTACTAGGCCTCGGGATGTCGACCTCTACTTGGTGAGAAAAACATTAAAAAGAGTGAGCTTGAAAGCCCAGTGAGTGATTTCTTTTAAGAAAACATGCTTTCATAACTCATTAACATACCAAGGTTCATAAGTAATATTTACGAAATAAAGAAAACATAACATGGAAATCCTAGTTTAAAAATTTATCAACATATCCAGTAGAATTTCTCTATTCCTTTACCTGAACATCTGAGAAAGCCCTTTTGCTCAATCCTTAATAACCTTAGTTGAGAGAGAGCCCTTTTGCTCGATCTCAGTAACATCGATAAGATAAGTGTTACGTGCACGTAGAACTGAATAGGATCCTGCTTATCTTACAATACCTTCGATAACAAGGATCTTCATATAACTGGGTACCTCACCATACCTTCGGTACCAAAGCTTATGAGTAGGTTTTCATATCATCATACATGTTAACATCATTAAATAGTATGCTTGTCATACTTATGTGAATCGGGAAATGACTCATTTCAATGCTAAGTCATGGCATGAAAACATAAGTGGAACGCATGGAACTTTCATGGTAAAACTGTCTTTAAAAAAATCAATCATGCGTTAAACTCAATTCCATTAAAAGTATGCGTCGAACATTGAAGTAAAAGAAACTATGTGTTGAACATTCATAATTAAAAAACTTAGAAAATATTTTGAAAAATAGTTACTCATTGTCTTAAGCTACTTATCTAAGGGATCTGTAAGCCTCTCCTATTTGTGTCTACCCTGAAATAAGCAAAGGTCCCTTAGTCAATATAATTAGCTCCTTTTTGAGCTTAACGCATAAGCTTAACTTCATCGTATACTAGTATTTCATCGCATCACAGCTAAGTTCGATGCATCATACACCATCTTTACCGCATCAGCTATCTTAGCCATTTTACCTTATAACTTGGCTAAGAATTAGAAGTCCTTCTTCAAGGTGCTCGGATAAGCACTAAAACATCTTCTTAATCTATGCGATAAACGTCTACTATACGACGTACTCAAAGCGCTTTATCTGTGAATTGTCTATGCTCGCATGCGTTAGCGCATATCATCAGTTGGTCAGCTGCTTGCTTGTTCTTCATATGCAACTGCCTGCTTATTCATCCATAACACCATTTTAAATTTCAATTTTCTAGATTTCATAACTTTAGTTCTAGCATTCATTTAACTAAACTCCCTTCAACGAATTTTCTCATAAACATCGTAACTTTCACTTACCTTAGAAATTGAGCACTACTCCTTTTGAGTTGATTGGAATCCCCTAATTTTTCTTCAAGATTTTTTAGAACTATCTCACTTTCTAAGTTTTCAGATGGCAGCAACACTTCTTCTCTTAGGCACAAGAAAAATTTTGGCAAACTGTTTCTCTTCTTCGTCAAGTTAATTAATACTTAGGTTTGCATGGCATCCCTGCTTAATTAAATGCCACCTGGCATGCTTATCTTCTAATTGACGTTTCCAAGATTGCCACCTGGTTTGCTTACAAGTTAATTAAGCTGAACTTCTTAACTTACTTCACTGCATGGTCTTACGGCCACCTAAGCCTTTTCCTATCAGCACATACTTCGACTCATCGTCATAACCTCTAAGTGACACCTTCAAACAAGATCCTCTGCCACCTCATTTTCTAACATAGCCTCAACATTGGCAGACGAAGTTGGCCGCATACTTCCCTCGTACTGCATTGTTCAACAGAACTGCCCGCATGACACCTCATAGCTCAAATGCATGGAATCCTCTACTTTCTCTAAGTGTTAACTTCCTTCTTTTTCATCCGAGAGTTCAACATTCCATACTTAGCATATTTTCTTGCCCTTTTTTCCCAGCTTGCCATTGTCTAAACTTCTCAAACTCTCCATGCATTGACTGTGCTTACAACCCAAACACATAAGCTTGTAACTCTAAGAAAATCTTCCTTCTCTTAACATTTCAAACACATCATTCACTACACATACTTAGCTTACTTTTGCATTAATATTAATACAAATATTTATACAAAATTAAGAAAACTTAAACTTAATTAACTAATAAAACAAGTTCAAGAGTTTACACATTAACCTATAAAACCAATAAATTAAGATACAAAGTTATCTTCTGTAACTTAAACATGTATGTGGAGACATACATGTGGATCATGTTTAAGAGGTAACCTAAACGGTATGTAGTAGATGGATAAAGTTGGGTACCTTATCCTAGTGACACTACGAATATGGCTCGCTTTGTAGATGTTACAATTGTTATAAAGTACTACAAATAGTCTGATCTTGATCGTTCATGTAGAGACATGAGAACGGGGTTGTTCTATACAATAGTTTGTATAAGACCGGACCACGATATGAATAGTCTCACTATATAACACCGTTGATAGAGGAAACTTACATTTCAACAGAATGATCATAGGTGACTTGACCTGAATCCTGAGTGAATTATGAACTTCTGCCTATGAAGGCAGTCTTTTGATCTACATGGGTGAGAGTGGCCAGTGTCGCCGACTCAATATGCCTACCATTTTGGGGATTTATCTGATTGAGGAGCTGGGAATGCAACTACACAAAAATGAATTCACTCATTCTCTATAGTTAGAAAAAGTAGAGAAATTGCTCCCTTAAAGGATGATTCCGGTGCTTGAACAATGTGGCGTCACATCCTTTCCTGGTCTAAGAGAGGTTTGGTCATAATTGGACTATGACTTATTATTTATTAGAGGGATCAGTGGTACTTAAGAAGTTAGATGTAACTACAAGAGCATAACGGTAATTTTGGCACAACTGTACTTACGAGCAATTTGTGAAAGGTCACTGCACCGCTGATTGGTTTTATCCAATGGACATAGAAATGTATCTGTAGTGTGAATAGGGTAGTTTTCGGTCTTTAGTGGAATGACCGACAGTTAATGGAAGTTGGGTAATTTAATTAAAGAGTTTAATTAATTATCCAAGTACCATTGGAGCTTCAATCTATAAGTCCATAAGGTCCCATCGGTATCTCAACTGGGATTATTGAGAATCAAATTGACTTTGGGTTAATTTGAATTATTCAAATAAATGAGGGAATTAATTATATATGATATAATTAATTAGTTATATGTAATATAATATAATGTATCTGATGCATTATAATATATAAAGTTTATTTTAAGAGGAATAAATATTTAAATATGATTCAAATATTAAATATATGAATTGAATTCATATAAAAGCTATAGGTTAAATTTAATATGAACTTTACTTATATTAGATACTATAGATTTATTGAGAGAATTACAAACTATATGTTATATTATATTTGATATAATATAAACTAGGTTATATGTTATATTAGATATAACGTATAGTATGGTATATGTATTATATAATAAGGTGGTTATCATAT
The DNA here is from genome assembly GCF_009727055.1 of Benincasa hispida. Taxonomy (NCBI): domain Eukaryota; kingdom Viridiplantae; phylum Streptophyta; class Magnoliopsida; order Cucurbitales; family Cucurbitaceae; genus Benincasa; species Benincasa hispida. The sequence goes on along the minus strand of NC_052360.1, from coordinate 59,261,508 downwards.
AATTATATATTATTAAATTAATTTAGAATTTGTTTTAATTTAATTTAATTTAAAATTTAAATTTAAATTAAATGAGGGAGTTATGCTTAACTTCCTCCCCTTATTTCTCTCATTCGATAGACGTGCAAGTGTGGTTGATTGGTTGAGATCAGTTCAGTCTTCTTTTTCCCCTTTTGCTTTTCACACACACACACACAAAAAAAAAAAAAACAAAAAAAACAAAAAGATAGAGGTTTATCCCAAAAATCGTTTTTTCTCTGAAAAAAAACTTCTCTCAAAATATTTCTCTCCCTCTCCCGAAACAAATCATAGAGTCCACAACTCTTGTGGATCCCACCCCAAAGGAGAATACGAGGTTACAATGTGATGGTGTCCAATTGGTTGTCCGTGCATTCTTGATAAGAGAGGATTCTGTTAAGAAGATCTTTAAGACTACAAGGGTTAGTATTTTCTAAACCCTAATTCCTTTTTTAGAGCATGTTGTAAATTTTATGCATAATATTTCATCTTTGAATTTTACGTTTCTATAAAATAATTAAATTGGGATCTGATTCCGTTTCCGCATCAGATGTTCGCGCATCCTACATGTCAACTGTTGGCTCGTGGACACAGTGTATCCACTTATTATATTTCAACTACAGTTTTTGTGATTGAAGTGTGTTTTATGTCTCCCCAATGCTAGTTATTATTCGCAATCATATCCATAATTTATTAAGCTTTATTTACGGGCTTTTTGAGTAAAGATCCTCTCGCAGATGCATTTACTATTGTCTTTGAAGCTTGATTCAACCCATTATAAAATTGCTCTATCATGATGCATGCTAGAAGCCTGCGATATGGCCATTTTCTCACCAACTTCTGGAATCTAATCTATGCTCCATCGACAGATTCAGATGGAGTTGCCTAAATGCAATGATGTTTCCCTATATGTGGTTTTCTTTTCAGTTAGGAAATATTTTCTTAGAAATTTATCCATGAAGGAATCAAATTCCTCGTGGAAGCGTGTGAGCGGCGTGCATTTGACAATTAATTTTGAAAAACGCATAAATCAGAGAAAAACATACATTAAAGTATAAAAAAAATTATAACTAAACATGCTTTTAGAAGGAGAAGACTCAAGAGAGAAGTTGCGCTTGAAGAATACTCTCTTTTTGGTGTTTCTACTCCAAATCACAAACAACTCCCCTTCGAACTCAACGTACTACAAAAATTCCCACGAGCATCATCGATCACAAGTAGTGAACACCACCTAAAGAACTTCCTCGCTATTCTCCGACAAGGAATGAAGAATTGTGGGATCCTCTTGAGTTTTGGGATAGGGAAAGGACGACAAAGAGAGTTTTTTCTTCTTTTTTTTTTTTTTTGTTAACTAAGAGATACTTTTTTGTTCTGTGTTCTTTCGTTGTCACCCTTTTGAACCTCAAAACTACACAGATTTGAGAGAGTATTATGTGAGGGGATAACCTCCCCCCATATTTCAACAACTACTCTCCTAATTGATTAAAATTAAATTCAAAAAATCAATTTTAATTAAATATAATTAATTAATCAACTAATAAATTATAAAATTAAATAATAAATGAAGTAATTAATTAATCTCATTAATTTAATTATAAACTTAATTAAATATCACATATTTAATTAAACATGTATTAAATCATATTCAAATGCATAACTCTCTCATAGCCTATAGTTTTAATTTGAATCTCATTCATATTATTTTTAACCTATAGTTTTACATGAATCAAATTCATATAATTAATATTTTAATCTTATTGAAATATAGATGTGCATGTGTGTGTATATCTCTTATTAATTATAGATCATAATTATGATTAACTATAATATACCAATATACATTATATTAATTTGAATCATATTCAAATATTTATCTCTTATTAATTATAAATCATATTTATAATTAACTATGTATTATAATGTATCAATATATATTTTACTTTATATTAATCATATTAATATAAAATTTTCCTTAAATTTGAACAATTTTAATTATTCTAAGCTATTTATTCCTTGTTTGAGCTAGCTACAATGAACCTACAGATTAAAAGCTCCAATGATTTGAGATTAATTAACTAAAATCTTTAATTAAATTAATCAACATTCATTAATCGTCGGTCACACCACTAAAGACCGACCGTTGCACTTTTCGCACTATAAATATATTTCTGTATCCATAGATATAACAAATCAATAGTAAGTTAACCCTTCAAAAATTGCTCGAAACTACAATTGGGTCAAATTACCGTTTTATCTCTGTAGTTACATCTAACTCCTTAAATACCACTGATCCTTCTAATGAACAATTAGTTATAGTCCAACTATAAACTAAACCCCCTCTCTGGCTAGTGAGAGGGTGAGGCGCCTCATTGTTCAAGATCCGGAATCAGCTCTTAATGGAGCAATTCATCTACTTATCCTCAAGAGAGGAAGGAGTGAATTTCATCTTGTGTAGCTGTGTTTCCAGCTCCCTATTCGGACAAATCCCTAAAATGGTAAACTTATTGAGTCTGAAATCTAGCCACTCTCACACATACAGATCAAAGGATCGCCCTCATAGACAGGAGTTCACAACTCACTCAGGATTAGAATCAAGTCACCTATGGTTATCCTAATGTAATGTTAATCTCTTCAAGTAACAGCGTTATTGTTGGGGTTGATGCCCTAAATCTCATAGGGTCCTATAGTTTGTAATTGTATTGTACAAATATTTTATTTATTTAATAAAATATGAGATGTTTATTTGACATTTGGTAGCATTAAACCCACAAATCAATAAACTAACATCCAAGGTTATGATCTTTAGCTTAAACATGTAGGTAGAAACATATAGGTGGATCATGTTTAAGTGATCACCTAAATGGTCTGTAGTAGGTGGATAAGGTCGGATACCTTATCCTGGTGACACTACGAGTATGACCCTCTTTGTAAATGTTACAACTGTTATAAAGTGCTACAAATGATCTGATCTTGATCATTCATGTGGAGACATGTGAACCACAAAGAAGTTTGTATAAGACCGGACCACGAAATGACTAGTCTCATTATATAAGTCGTTCATAATTGAGGCTTACATTTCACTAGGATGACCATAGGTGACATGATATGAATCCTCAGTGAGTTGAGAACTCCTGCTTATGAAGCGATCCTTTTATTTGTATGGGTGAGAGTGACTAGATCGTGAACTCAATAAGCCTACCATTTTTGGGATTCGTCTGATTGGGGAGCTGGAAACACAACCACACAAGATGGAATTCACTTCTTCCATGAGGACGAGGTAAGTAGATAAATTGCTCCCTTAAGGTTTGATATCGGGGTTTAAACAATGTGGCGCCACACCCTCTCCTGCTCCGAGAGGTATTTGGTCATAGTTGAAATATGACTTATTGTTCATTAGAGGGATCGATTGTACTTAAGAAGTTATATGTAACTACAGGGGCAAAACGGTAATTTTGGCCTAGCTGTACTTACGAGCAATTTGTGAAAGGTCATCGCACTGTTGACTGGTTATATCCAATGGACACAAAAATAGATCTATAGTGCGAAGAGTGCAACTATCGGCCTTGAGTGAAGTGCCTGATAGTTGATGAATGTTGAATAATTTAATTAAAGAAGTTTAACTAATTATTCAAATACCATTGAAAGTTCAATCTACAGGTCTATGAGGTTCCCTCTATAGCTCAACAGAGAATAAATAAGAATCAATTGGATTACTTTAAATTGAGGAATTTAATTATATGTGATATAGTTAATTTAATTTAATTATATATGATATAATTACTATAATGTATTGGATACATTATAATATAAAATTTATTTCAGAGAAAATAAATATTTGAATATGATTCAAATATTAATTATGTGAATTGGATACATATATTAAATTTAATATAAATGAGATTTATATTAAATATCATTGATGAAAGAAGTAAAACTTTAGGTTATATTGTATGTGATACAATATTAAACCTCAGGTTATATTATATATATAATGGTTTTATTTAAATTAAAATTAATTTATTTTTATTTTAATTTAATTTTTGAATTAATGGGAAGGAAATAACTTCCCTCCCTAAATTTCTCTCAACTCACTACGTGTGAGTGAAATTGATTATGGGATTTTATGTCTTCTTCACGAAAATTGAATGAACAAGGAAATACAGAACAATCTTTCTGCAAGAATTCTCCAGAAAAGAACAAACCTACCCTATCTTCTTTCCTCTCTATCTCTTTCCCTCTCCAAATTCACAGAGCCCATAAACTCCTGTGATTCTCATCCCAATAGAGAATACAACATGTTATGATTGGTGGTGATCAATTAGGGTTTCGAGTACGTTGCAGTTTATGACAATTTTAGAGAAAATGATTCACAGGAAGAATATTAGATCTTCAAGAGTTAGTTTTCTATCTCCTTATCTCTTTTCTCTTCTTCTAAAAGTATGTTGTGAATTATTAAATGCATAAGTTTTTGTATGTTTTCTATAAAATTGCATGTTCTGTAAAATTGGGATTTGGGACCGATCCTCGCTTCTGCTCAGGATCTTCACCGGTTCCTTTAGTTATAAAGAAAGATTAAATCATTTTGTGATCCAGTCTTATACAAACTCTTTGTATAGGATACCTTCACTCACATGTCTCCACATGAACTATTAGGATCACATCATTTATAACACTTTACAACTATTGTAACAATTACAAAGTGGGTCGTACCTGTAATGTCACCAGGATAAGGCACCCAACTTTATCCATATACTACAAACCATTTAGGTTTCTACTTAAACATGATCCACTTGTATGTCAACCACATACATTTTTAAGTTGCATAAAATAACATCGGATCTTAGTTTATTGGATTAAGTTACACAATTCTAAATGTCAAATAAAATAACTCCTTATTTTATTAAATAAATGAATTTCATTAATACATTACAAACCAGGAGATTTAGGGCATAATTCCCAACAATCCACAAGGTCATCCCATGTGGTAATGGAGTTAGAGGGTAGTTAGTCGAGCCAGACTTCCACATCTTCCTGCAAAAATAGGGAAATAGCTTAATTCGTTATGCAACTTCATAAACATCGTCAATTTTAAAAGAATGACAGATTCTTATAAAAAGTTTTAGATGTTTATAGGGGTCTTCATTGGGTAGCCAGATGATTTGACTAAACGAGTTCAACATTTGGAACATAAGAGGTTTTCATTTTAAATGTAGACGCATCAATTGGCGAATCTAGAATGCCAGTGTCCAGAGTTTGAAATGTTGGAGCTGCATAGTCTCTGATGACTCTATCTCTATCTTCTACTATGAAGATAAGATTTTGGGGGTTAGGTTGTTGTGGTGGTTGTTGGCCGCATTCTGTTGTACCCCATTCATGGGAGAGTTTGGAGGATCGTCTCTAGAAGGATGGTCTATTTGAATTTGTCGCATAAATGCAACTTCAGCAAGACTTTCCTGTGCACTCAATTCCTTTTACTCCTAACGCTTTCGCCTTTGTTCTTGTCTCCGACGACAAAAGGTTCTTTCTATTCTAGGATCCGGTTGAAAAAGGCAGGGTGTTTTTCTCATCAACCAATCCCTCATCGCAAAACAAACAGCATAAAAAGGAGTTATATTTTTCCTGAAACAGAGTCAATGTGGTCGCATTTATCAGTCATAGTCAACACTAAACTAAAAAGTTCTACTAGTCTCCGGTAACGACGCCAAAAACTTGATCGACCAGATGTATGAGTAACAAAATATTATGGATAAGTAAGGTCTTAGTGCAAGCAATAATCAAATCCCACAGAACTATTATACACTATCGATGAAGTAATAATCAGAGTATTCCAAGTGTCAAATCCCACAGGACTAGATTGATTTTTATTTTAGCTATGATTATGAATCAAAGAAACGGAAGTAACCAAGGAAGAGTTTAGATTGTGATGAATGAGAAAGAGCTTTAAAAACAGTAAATAATTGATAACTTGTAGAAATATAAGTTATTGTTCTCTTAAAGTTGGAATAATTAGGGTTAAATAATGAGAAACACATTCATTTTAGTAGAAAAACACATGAAATTGCATATATACATTCAACACAGACAAAAGCATTCTTTTAAATGAAAATTGCATTACTCACGCATTATAACGCAATAATCGAGAAAATTTACTAAGTGTTGCAGAGAAGCCAACGCAAAGAGTATGCGTCGAGCCCCATCTAACGTAGAGCAATACATTTCGCTCATGCATTTAATGTCAAATCTCAACTTACAAGTATGGATGACCTGACAGGCAGAGTCTGAACAAATAAGAGTAGCAAAAAGCTAAGGCAGGGCATGAAATTTAATGCTATCAAATAACAAGTTGTTGAGCTGAAATGCCTATAAAAGGAGAAGTTGTCCACTAGCAAAAGGTTAGACGATACACACTTAGAAAGTTAAGCAGTTAGAATTTCACTATACATACTTAGTCTCTTAGCCGTCTGTAAGAAGAAAAGAAGCAAGGCTGTCATTTCCACCATTGATCAGAGAGGTTTTGCCCAAGATATAGCTTGAGAGAGATGACCTCCAAAACATCCTCACCTCAGTCGCCAATAGCAAGCACCAAAACAAGCCAAAGTGGGCATGACATTGAACCCAACGACTTGACTCTTATTTCTCCCTTACTAAACATTTTCCTCCACTGTTTAACTTGATTGAATTGGAATTCTGTAAAAACACTTCATCATTTTTAATTCAATCATTCATCCATTTCTACATCTTCTTTTTTGATTTCCTTCACCTTGAGTAACTAAATTCACTGTGGGTTCGGTTGAGCTAAATGTTAATCTGCTAAGTAGCATATGTGTTAAGTTCAGCTTGCTTGATGTTTACCTAAATTTTTATGCTTGAATCCATCTAATCATTAATGCGTAGAAATAGTCAACTACTTATACATGCTTAAGTTCACATAAGATAACCAAGAAGTTTTGTTTATTGAATATGAGTAAATGCCAGAATTAAATAACACTTATTTTATTCATTGAACTATGTGTATCTTTACAAAACAACGAGACTCCGGGAGAATTAGGACACCAATCCCAACACTTTAAAGATAAAGTTAATTATGTTGTTTATTTGTTCATTTTATCACACGCGTGTATTTTAGAGATAAGATAAGTGTGGCAATTGTATCGAGAGATGTTGAAGATAGACTTAAGTCAAGAACAAAACCTAAACGCATCACAAATGTATACTTAGAATTTAGCAGATAGTCCTATCAACCCCATTTCGTTCCATTGATTTCGTAAAGGCTTGTTGTTTGTTACTAAGGAATCAACACATCATATTCCAACGCATAATCCATCTCTTCAGCCTCTATTTCTCCTTGCATGCATGTTATATTAGTTTGGTTTATAGTCTCAACATATACATGCACTTGAAGAATCACTGTAGAAGGTCCACTTAACCATATTGCATTAGTGCTCACTAAATCTCTACATTCAACCCTGGACTTACCAGGAAAGTTGCGTTAGATTTATACTTGTATCTATCTCAAGGAAACTTGTACTCAACGAGAGCTGAATCTGTGCCTGAAATATTGAACTATTTCACATAATTAATTCACTAACTCCAAGCCAAACAAGATAGCAATCGGATCATAACAACAATGATAATCGAACAAGAGCAAACAATGTTTCAACCTTTCGGATGTTATGTCTTAAGTGATGCGACCACATTATGACTTAACAGTGAATTACACATGAGCTGAAAACTACACTTATTCGGTCGTGTGTAAGGTTCCTTTAGGAGGTCTAAGAAACTATTGTCTATTTGGTCTTGTCTAATGATTAAAGAAAACACATGCAAAAGACCAATATGTCAAATAAAAGCGCACAAATAAAAACCCACAAACATGTATTTTCATGACATGTATCACTTACATAATTTGAAATCAAATTGAATAATAATAAAAATATGGTATCAAAAAAATTCTTAAAATAATGTAAGACATCAAATTCACACCCAACAATTTATTTGTAACTAATTTAATCACAGTCTGTGGGGATCAAACCCACGACCACGTGGTCTCTACCATTGAGCTAAGACGGCTTGATGGCTAGTAATTACTTGATTACGTACTAATTCAAAAAGAAATAGCAAGTCTAAGACAGCCTATTTAGCCTTTTCTATATTCACGATCATACCAAACACAAAATTCAATATGGTTCTTATCATTTAGTTTTGTGTTTCATGAAGTTTATTAATTTTTTTTAAAAAAATACCAATAGCGCCAGAAATTAGCCAACATAAAATTAGAAGAATGAGACCTATTAAACATTTATAAAGTTGAAAAGCTTATTAAATAATAAGAAGTTCAAAAACCTACCGATAATGATATTACCTTATAATTTAGCCTATAATAAGTTGAGCCCTTTTTATATTCACATAAATAAAAGACTTTGCTTTTCCTTGTGAAATTTTAGATGATTTTACTTTGATTGTTTCATTCTATGTAAAACATATATGTGATCACTTTCTCAGCTAATATAGGTATAAGTGGATCCAACTAAAACTCAATTGGTATAGGCTAATTTGCTTTAAAATACTAATTTTGATTTTTCTTCTTTTTTTTTTTTTTCTATTTTATTCTCTTCCTTTTCCTTTCTAAAAGCACAAACACCTTTTTCTTTTAAAATTATTTTTAAGCTAAAAGAGCTAGAATATAAAAATTTTATAATTTTAAGTCATCGATGTGGTAAAAACATATTGTTGTTATTTTTAATTATTATTATTATTATAAAAAATAAAGACTAATTTTATAAAGTATAAAAGGTGTACAAGTATTTGAATTCTCTCTAAACTCAAACATATAGTATAGGTCTTTAAATTATTTTGCATGTAATAGAATTTTTAAATTATTTTGCATGTAATAGAATTTTTTTAACATTCTAAAATATCTCGACACAAAATTAAGGGGTTGTTTGAGACGCTAAGATAATACAGAATGTGGGGAGTTCTGATGTCTAGAGAGTTTTGATGTCTGAGGAGTTCTGAGATCATGGGCTAAATAGGGGGAACTTACGGACCTACAGATCATGGGCTCCAACAATCTAAGATTAATCGGTTAAACTCATTATACCGTACTAACCCCCATTCATTAATTAATGGGTCACTCTACTAAAACCCATAGTTGAACTCCCCTCACTATTGATATATTATATCCACTCGATATACCCATTATTAGTAAGTTAACCCTTCACAGGTTGTTCATAATAACGGTTGGGTCAAATCTTTGTTTACCCCCGAAATTACGTCTTGTTCCTTAAGTCCCACTAATCCTCTAATGAACAATTGATTTGTGATCCAATCAACAAACTGAGTCCCTCTCAGGCTAATGAGAGGGTGGAGCCCCTTATTCAAGACCAAGAATTAGCACTTAAGGGAACAACCTCTCTACTATCCCTAACAGTGGATAGGAGTGAGTTCCTTCTTGCACCCTATGTCCCCAGCTATCTATCCGGTCTTACCCCTGAAATGGGAGGTCATTGAGCCAGTGTTGTTGAGTCAACTCTCACCTATGCAAATCTAAGGATAATCCCGAATAAACACGAGTTCATAGTTAGCTCAGGACTAAAGTAAGTTACCTAGGTCATCACTTTGAAATAGTCAGTCTTAAACAGAAAATAGCGTTATAAAGTAAGAGTGACTGATTTCGTGGTCCGATCTTGTACAAACCCTTTTGCACAGGGACACTCCAACTCCTCATGTCATAACATGTACAAATTAGGATCACTTCATAACAACTACAGAGCAGGCCGCATCCAATAGTGTTACCAGAATAAGGCACCCAATCTTATTCATATACTATAGATCATTTTGACTATTTACTCGAACCTAATCCACTTTTATGTCTCCACATAAAGTTCAAGTACTCATAGAATAGTCAAGAGACATTTTAGGTTTATTGGATTTTTAATAAGCAAAACATCTATTCAATAACAACTTATTGAATTTTCAGAATAAGTTCTATCGTTTGCAAACCACGAGTTTTAGGACATAAAACCCAACACATTATTAATTCAATCATTCATCCATTTCTACATCTTCTTATTTGATTTCCTTCACCATGAGTAACTAAATTCACTGTGGGTTCGGTTGAGCTAAATGTTAATCTACTAAGTTGCATATGTGTGAAGTTCAACTTACTTGAAGTTTACCTAAAGTTTTATGCTTGAATCCATCTGATCAATCATGAGTAGAAATAGTCAACTACTTGAGAAAGTAAGTAATTGTGGAACGCATAGAGTAAGGACATCAGGTAGCTTTATGAAGGAAATCGGAAATGGGATTTCCATGAGCAGTGGAACAAGACTATTCCAAATTACAATCAGAATGAACATATCTTTACAGTCGACTTCAAAACAAACGGTTATACAATTACAATGCAGAAATTACAGCATGAACATCTCAAAAGAACAAAGATCAAACTCTACGCACATATGAGGATGTGTCTCCATGCTCTGATGCACACAAACGCTCGAACAACAGCGACCTCGAACGCCCGATCTACACGACCACAACACAGTAACGAACACTGCACGAACATTTTGCGTTCGTCCTCAACGATCTCCTCGGTCGCGATCTCCTCCGCAACAGCGAATGGCCTACACAGCACCATGAATGGCCTCCAGAAAATCTCGACGGCGTCGAATTGAGCCTGACACCACCAACAAGGCGACCTTGGTATTCTCGGTATGAGAATCCAGAGGGTGGGCTCTATTCGGACTTGGTATAAGGCAGACGAACAGAGGAAACAACGACCGCGTACACGACTGGGAAGGTAAAAGATGGCTGAGACCTATCGTATAAGTCGATGCCCAATCGTTTAGATTAAGCTATGTGATATCTAGCAAAAGCTATGCAATTGTTTAGCTCTATCATTAGCTCGATCTGTCGCATACAGACTCTACACGATTGTTGTACCTTGGGCCAGCGATCGTTTAGCAAAGCTATGCGATCGTTTAGTAAACATTGCATGATCGTTTAACTAGCACCTGCATGATCGTTTAGCTCGTCCAGCCGTCGTTTAGTAAATCTGTATTTACTTGACGACTTACTGAGTATCTTTTCGCGGAGTGAAAACTCAAAATCATTTTTCAAACTTTTGTAAAAAACTTCTTTTAAAAATAGGAAACCACTTTTTTTTTTAAACTCGCGGTTACCATGATCCAATAACCACCCACTATTTTAGTTATTTAAAAGAAAAGTATTAATTATCTAATAATTAATATTATTAAAACAGAATGATAACCAACTTATCATACTATATTTATAACCTATAGTTTTAATATTTCATCTCATGAAACATATAAACCATAATTCTTTTCCTATTCCATGGTACTTAATGTAAATCTCATTTACATCAATCCTCCACTAGATGTATCTTATACATCATACCGATTATATCATATATAATCAAAATACCTCTTGTCAATTTGAACATTTCAAATCAACACCAAGAACTGATCCTTGACAGAATCCAAGCTACCAAGGGGACCTCATGGACCGGTACATCCGAAGCTCCAACGGTACGTGAATAACTGACTAAACTCTTTAGTCACGGGATCCACCATCTGTTAACTGCCAGGTACTTCGCTAAAGATCGACAGTTGAACTCTCCTCACTACAGATATATTATGTGTCCATCTTAACCAATCAGTAGTGCGACAACCCTTCATAGATCGCTCGTAAGTATAGCTGGGCCAATAACCGTTATGCCCCTGTAGTAATATCTGTCTCCATAAGTACCATTGATTCCTTTAATAAACATAAGTCATAGTCTCACTATGACTGAGTCTTCTCTTCCAAAGAGAAGTTGTGGCCACTATGTTCAAGCCCCGGAATCAACCCTTAAGGGAGCAATCTTTCTACTTATCCCTACTTCGGGAAAGGAGTGAATTCCATATTGTGAATTGAGTTCCCAGCTCCCTAATCAGGCAAGTCCCCAAAAAGGTAGGCATGTTGAGTTGGCAATCTGGCCATTCTCACCCATACTAATCAAAGAACTGCCATCAAAGGCAGGAGTTCACAAGACACTCAGGATTGAGGTTGTGTCACCTATGGTCGTTTAGGTGAGATGCAAATCTCTAGTATCAACAGCGTTATATACAGAGTCTAGTCATCTCGTGGTCCAGGTCTTATAAAAACTCTTTGTATAGGACACCCCTGCTCCACGTCTCCACATGAATGGTCAGGATCTACCATTTGTAGTAGTTTACAACACTTGCAAATTTCTACAAAACGGGTCGTATCCGTAGTGTCACCAGGATCAGGTATCCCACCTTAATTCTTATACTACAGACCGATATAGGTTATCACTTAAGGCATGATCCACTTGTATATGACATATACATGCTTAAGTTCACATAAGATAACCAATGAGCTTTGTTTATTGGATATGAGTAAATGCCAGAATTAAATAATACTTATTTTATTCATTGAACAATGTGTATCTTTACAAAACAACGAGACTCCGGGAGAATTAGGACACTAATCCTAACACGACTGACAATCCCTACTGCATAGCAAATGTCGGGTCTAGTACACAACATTGCATACATCAAGCTTCCTACAGCAGAAGCATAAGGAATCCGTCTCATCTCCTCAACTTCTTGAGGTCTTAGGACATTGATCTTTAGAAAGAACGATCTCATGCCTGAAAGGTAACAAACCTCTCTTGGAATTCTGCATCTTGTACCTGATCAACATTTAATCAATGTACGATGTCTGAGACAAGGCTAACCGTTTGTTCTTGCGATCCCGAATGATCTTGATCCCGAGAACATACTGTGCCTCACTCAAATCTTTCATTTGGAAATGGCCAACTAGCCAACTTTTAATGTCAGTCAGATATCCTACATCATTCCCAATGAGTAGGTTATCATCCACATACAGTACCAAGAAGCTACTGAGTTGTTGATGACTTATTGTAAACACAAGACTCATCAACGTTCTGGTCAAAGCCAAACGACTTGACAGCAGTGTCAAATCTGATGTTCCAAGATCAAGATGCTTGTTTCAGCCCATAAATGGACTTATTAAGCTTGCAAACTCTTTACTCTTGATCTGGAACTACGAACCCCTCTGGTTGAGTCATATAGATGGTCTCTTCAAGATTACCATTCAGAAAGGCAGTCTTGACGTCCATTTGCCATATTTCATAATCATAAAATGTGGCTATGGACAGGAGAATCCTGATAGACTTTAGCGTGACAACAGGTGAGAAAGTTTCCTCATAGTCAACTCCCTTAACCTGGGTATAACCCTTTGCCACTAGTCTAGCCTTAAAGGTTTGCACCTTTCCATCCACACCTCTCTTTCGCTTATAGATCCACTTACACCCAATAGGT